>NC_056680.1:71567133-71898205 GCF_018350215.1 Panthera leo | reverse complement strand
AGAGAGACCATGGAAAAAAGGAAAAGGCTTTGTATTTTAGTAATTTTAATGGTATCTTTTCCTGATTTTTACAAATTTTTTTACATTTTTATTTATTTTTGAGAGACAGAGAGAGACAGAACACAAGTGGGGGAGGGGCAGAGAGAGAATGAGACACAGAATCCGATGTAGGCTCCAGGCTCTGAGCTGTCAGCGCAGAGCCTGATGCGGGGCTCGAACTCACAAACTGTGAGATCATGACCTGAGCCAAAGTCGGACGCTTAAGTGACTTGAGCCACCCAGGCGCCTTTTCCTGTTTTTTAAAGAAGGAGTCCTGCATTTGCATTTTGCACTAAGCCCCTCAAATCATGAGCTGGCCCTGCTTGAGAGAAAAGGAGAATGAAAAGTCAGTGCTTCACTGTGGTGGCCCAGAAATGGGCTGTACCCAGCTTCTGTGTCATTTCAGGGTCTGTAGCCACCACTCTGCTGTCTCCTTCATTTATAGCCTTGATTTCTCAGCAGTTTCTGAGTTTCTTATCTCTTGGCTTATGGGGCCATGCTTATTTTGATGCTGGAGTACTCCCTTTATTCTTGTTATAGGTTAGCAACTCCCAAAGGGACATAGAGATCTCTGGGCATTTTGTATCCATCCACCCATTCATTCATTCATTCACTGCGATATACTAAGCACTCTTCTATTGAACTGCTTAGACTGAATTGTGTCCTCTCAGAATTCATATGTTGAAGCCCTAATTCCCAGTGTGATGATATTTGGAGATGAGGCTCTGGGGAGGTATTAGGGTTAGATGAGGTTGTGAGGGTGGGATCATCATGGTAGGATTAGTGTCCTTGTAAGAAGAACTCCGTGAACTCACTTTCTCTGTCTCTCTGTCTCTGTTTTCCTGTCTCTCCCTTCCTCCCTCCTTTCCTGTGCTTTCACAAGCTCTCTGTCTTTGCCACATGAGGACATGGTAAGAAGGCAGCCTTCTGTAAGCCACAAAAAGAGAGATCACCAGAACCCACCCATCCTGGCACTCTCATCTGACTTCCTAGCCCCAGAATTGTGCAAAGTAAATTTCAGTTGTTTAAGCCACCCAGTCAATGACATTTTGTTATAGCAGCCCAAGCTGACGAAGACATGAACAAATGTGGCTCCTATCTTTGTGGGAGAAATGGACATTAATAAAATAAATGCAAATTGCAAATTAAATATGAAATAAAATTAGAAAGTGCTATGAAGAAAAATAGCAGAGTGCCAAGGAAGAATAAGAGGACCTAATTTAGACTGACATGTTATGGAAGGGTGGTGATGATGAAAGAAACAGCGCTCCAGGAAGAGGGAACAGCATGTGTGAAAGTGGAGGACCATGGTGGAATCTTCGTGTGCTTTTGTTTCTTAACTTCTGTTTTATTTTATACCTTTTATATAGCTGTAATTATTTGTGATAGAGTAAGTCTTAGTAAATGAAGTACAGAGTAACCATAATTTCTGGACTCAAAACCAAAGCACAAAATCAGTGGAGCGCAAGTGTCCACAAGGACTTTGACACTTGTTTTCAATTTGAGCCAAGGCTATTTACCTTTTTTTTTTTTTAATTTTTTTTAATGTTTATTTTTTTGAGAGAGAAACAGAGCTCAAGCAGGGGAGGGGCAGAAAGAGAGGGAGACATAGAAACTCAAAACTCAAAGCAGGCTCCAGGTTCTGAGCTGTCAACACAGAACCCGATGTGGGCTCGAACTCACAGACCATGAGATCATGACCTGAGCCAAAGTCAGTCACTCAACCAACTGAGCCACCCAGACACCCCCTACTTTTCTCTTTGTATATCAGTTATTACATCTTTACATGACCATAAAGGCAGTGCAGATGAAGCCCCTGCTTAATTAATGATAACTAATATTAATATTATGAGGAGGTCAGGACTGAATTTTTGAAATCTAAACTATCTCTTAACAGCCTGTGACCCATAATTATGTGCTTTTTAACTATACCATGTAACATGGTTTATACCATGTATCTCTTGTTACCGAACACCAACAACTGCACATTTAGTATAGGATAAGCCAAATATTTTCAGGGACTCTATGTGTCAAATACAAGACCAAGCCCTCCAGTCCTGATACCTGAACCTTGAATAATGCATTTAACTACTTATTCAACAAATACTGACTGAATATTTACCACGTGTTAGGTATCTTTCTAGGTGGGACATTATATGATGATTCCAAAAGTAGTGTCTAACTTCTGAAGTTCTACTAACCGATCAGCCTTGGAAACCATAGCACCAATTTTCATTACAAACAAGAGTTATACATGCAGACCAAGAGATGAACCCAATTTTATACCCATTGTTTTGATATATTTTCTGTAGATGTCTGAATATTTTTGTCCCACGTAACAGCCTGGCAAACTCCTCCTCCTTTAAGGTTAATTTTGAGTTCTCATTTGTTCAGTTCAGACTTTCTCAGTGCCCCTAGACAAAACATCTCTTCTTTAATCAGATCAAATTATTTGCTCTTTCTTTATAGAACATGTCACATTGTATTTCATAGTCTGAAAGTCTATTTTATAGTTTATTTCATAGTCTAAAAGATCTATCTATACAATCAGTGACCCTCTCACAGGAGGTTTTTGGCAAATTAAGAGTTAATAGAGGGACTCCTGGATGGCTCCGTCAGGTGAGCGTCTGACTGTGGCTCAGGTCAGGATCTCACAGTTCATGGGTTCGAGCCCTGTGTCAGATTCTGACCTAACAGCTCAGAGCCTGGAGCCTGCTTTGGATTCTATGTCTCCCTCTCTCTCTCTCTGACCCTTCCCCACTTGTGTTCTCTCTCTCTCTCTCTCTCTCTCTCTCTCTCTCTCTCTCTCTCTCTCTGCCCCTTTCCCACTTGTGTTCTCTCTCTCTCTCAAAAATAAATAAACATTAAAAAAAGAAAAAAAGTTAATAGGAAAGTAACAATTTAATGAATGAGTTTGCTTAATGTTGAGATGCGTACCTTATACTCTCAAGTAAATTATAAATACTTGAACATATGTAATCAAACAAGTTGTCTGTGAGCCTATTGCACTTGTACTCAATAGGCTGCACCCAGCATTCTGGTATGAAAAAAAAAACAGTGGGAAAAAAAAGGGACCATATAGAGGTTTGCAAAAATTACTCTTAATTTATAGAAGTTAAGTTAGATCTGTGGGAACAAAATTTTGACAAGGAACCAGCAGGTTGTGTTTTATAAACAAAGCTTAAAATGCCTAACAATAAAATTTAAGATTGTAAGCAATATATTGAATCATTTAAGGAAGGTTTGCAAATGAAAGTCTTTGACCAAATTCAGCCTGCAGAAGAGTTTTACTTTCCATGTTTAAAAGAAAGAATTGCACTTGAATCTCCTTAAGTAGGGCCAGAATTCCCATGTTCGGCCACCAGCTCTACTCTTCCCTGTTGCCTTAAACTCTACCAATTACGTTGCTGTCTGAAAAGCATTCCCATTTGGGTCTGGTGCCTTGCAAGTTCCTGTCTGTCTTAGGGCAAAAACTGCTCCATTTCACAGAGAACTCAGCTTAGCCTAAAACTGTTAAGATAATGCTATAGCTAATTAGAATAAGGAAAATTTTGTGGTTTGGTTTAGATTAGGATTTGGAAAGAGAGGACATAGAACATACATACAAATCCCTTCCCTGTAATGAAACATAAAAGATAAAAAAAATCTAGATATTAAAAGGTATAATTCTTTGAACTCCTAAAGTGTTAATAAAATCATAAGGCTTTTTAATCAATATTTTGTCTACAGCACTCACTATTGCTAAATGAAGTCTTTTCTTAAATCTGTTAAAAAACAAAAATTCGACTGAGTAAATTTTAAATATCTTATTGGCTTTATTCAATGATTCATGAGTTGGGCAGCACCTAATCTAGCAGATAGCAAGGAGCTCTGAGGAGCTATCCAAAAGGAAAGACTTAGAGGCAGAAGGGAGCTGGAACAAGGAAGTTATACTAGACAAAAAAGCCAGTTGGTTATTACAAGGTTACTTTCTTTTAGGGGATGGCAGGAGTCTAGGAGGCAGATTACCTAACGAGTGCTGACTAGGTGATTCCCGATTGACTGGTTTAAGATTCCATTTCTGGGAGAGCCAAAACTGTAATTAAGTCTTGGTTTGATGATGTAGGGCCTACCATAACAGACTTCATTTGGGGCCTGTTGTTTTGTTTTTAACAAATCAGAACTTTGCCGTAGGGTTCTGCTTTGCTAATTAAAGATAGGGCTAACCCAGTGGAGTGAGAGGCCACATTCACAAGGAGTGGAGCTCTTTCTTGGCTGGATGTCACTTGTGAGTAGCACCTAATGAAGACCAGCAAGGCACACCCACCAGCTCAGTGAATGGATGTTCAAAAAGGAGCCCCTACAGCAGCCCAATGCCCAAACCACACAGTGCTGATCTGGCACCCGTGTTGTATTCTCCCCTCCTGTTGCTGTCTCACCTGCCCAGGGGGAGTCTCTGCACCCAATTTGCCTTCCTGGGGGATACAGAACCATGGAACCTGCACGTATGGAGATACTCATGGGGACCCGTCCCTTCCTCTTTCCCTTCCTTGGGCTCAGGCTTTGCTTTGGTGACCCATGTTAGCCTGCTGATTCCTGACCTTGGCCTGTGCTCCATTTTTAGCCTCGCTCTTCCCAGGTGGGCACCCTGCTAACTGTCATGCGTTACCAACTTCTTGTTGATTGTATAAATTTTATTTTTATGTGTTGGGAAATAGGTTATACCTAGTTATTCTGTTCTTATCTGTACTAAAGCTCCATGATGGAAGATCTTTTCCAAAGATTGATACTAAAATACTTAAGAAATAATACCAGAATACTTCAGAAATGACACTGGAATACTTCAGAAATGATACTATAATACTTAAGAAATGATACCAGAATATTTCAGAAATAATGCTAGAATACTTCAGAAACATCAGGGTACCATTGGGACTATAAAACATTCAAAGACAGAATAGCAACAGGACAATTTATGCGAGAGAGGATCACTTTGGTACACTTTTTCAGGTATAACTGCTTGATGGGACACCTACAAGGCAGGGGCCATGATTTATGCATAACTCACTGCACCTGTAGCATTTGGTTTTTACACATGTAGGCATTCGTAGAATTGAACCTCATTGATTTGAATTGCATATATAAAACTTAGTCACTGATTGGTATCAACTAGTGGGTCTTCTACCCCCTGAGGCAGTACAAAGGGTAATGTGAGAGCAGGGGAAATTTAGATGGGGTGATGAGTGCAAGTAATTAAGTGGTCATGACTCTACCATGTAATTATATTTCCTTGAACATGATCCTTGTATTATGCTGATGGCCGAAAGTTAACTGAGAAGAGTAACTGAGGAGAGCCTACATTCAATATCATGCAAGAAAAGTTGGCCGTAATAATAATGACCACACTGTTTTGGATTTTTTTTTTAATTGAGTACCACTAAGAGTTAGGAACCATACTTGACATTTTATTCAGACTTTCATTACATTTTTCAGACTTCACAAAAGTGCGATGAAATAGAGATTATTATGACCATTTCATGGAAAAAGCTTCCACTTAATAGATGAGCAGAGATTCACAACCACGTCTCTCTAGCATGATTCCATATGCTTTTAGCTTTACCAGGTTGCCCCAATTTTATATTCACAATTTAAAAACAGTGGCACTGGGAGCCAGGGAAGGAAGCCGTCCATCTGATTGTGATCCAAACACTAGAAAGGCAAGAAAGATAAAAATAAAGAGGAAGAAGGAAGGTAGAATAGAGGGCAAGGTAGGCATTTGGGAACAGCTTTCACAAAAATAGAAGAGCAATTAAATTGATGTCTTCCAAAATGGTCTGGGCTCACACACCTACAGCCCTGGCTGCTCTGTTTTATCTCATTAAATGCCTGGTTATGGATGGGCAGGCTTGCCATCTGTTTAAATAATAATTTTCTGTTCTCCATGAACTGAGCTGCAGTGTCGAGGACAATTAAAGCGTCACTGCCATCTCTCTCAGCAGGAACTCTGATATTGTGGGCCATCGTGCCACCACCACACTGGCATCTGCTCCCGGCTACAGTTTCACTGCTTTCCCACCTAACCTTCCCACCAGAGCTAAGCCTTCCTGGCCGAGATGCAGACCGTACAAGTATGAACACCCACTCAGAAAAGAACAGAAGACAGATTAGGAATAGTTCCAGCACCCTCCTTCTTGGCAGCCCCAGAGTGACGGATGTGACTTCCTGTGAAATCTAATGATAAGCTATTTTCAAAAATTCAGTTTAAAACTCGTGGGCAATGATGGGGTTTGTTTGCAAAGTGGCATGCTTGGAACTAGATCTGGAAGAGAAGCCAAGTGGCTGCACTTCTGACAAAGGAAAGAGATCCAGGTTATAAATTCTTTGGGGACACCCTAAGAGGGGGACTAGAGTGACTGCATGTGGAGGGGATGAGCAGAGGTGGATCTCCAAGTTGTAGCTTTGGATGGGAAATAGGCTCTTTTGCTACCTGTTTTAAGTCAGGAAAGCATCATACAGTGATAAGAAAAATAAAGGCTAATATTTACTGGGCAGTAACTGTGAACCAAGCAGTGTGCTAAGTACTTTATTAATTAATCAATGTCTAATAATCTTTACAACAACCCCAGGAGATACAGATATAGATATAGATATAGATATAGATATAGATATAGATATAGATATAGATATAGATATAGATACAGATTAGATATAGATTAGATATAGATATAGATATAGATAGATACAGATGTAGATATAGATATAGATATTATGAGTATTTCTGTTTGACAGATGAGGGAGCTGAGGTTTAGAGTTTCGCTGACCTATTTGATGTGTAGGTGAGGTGGAATTTTAATTCTAGCACTTCGTTTTCAGATTCCGTTTCTATTGGGGAACCGATAATTTATTGTCCAGGCTAGTACACTTTTAGAGGTAAAATGTGTTGTTCTTGGTAATCAAGCCAGGACAACAAGCCAAAACTGGGGCTGCCCAGAGCAAACTGCCCTGGGAAGTCTAGTCAGCCTGCTTACCCTGCTTCCCTAGGAAGTTGAATCAGAGGATGAGTGTATATGACAACATCTCAGAGCAGTTTCTATTCATGGTTTCCTGGTACATTCAGGAGGTTTCAGTTGTGCTTTAGTAAATAATTCTTCTCAAGGATATCCAGACCCCCTAATGTTACTTGCCCCATCTCAGGAGACTTCTCAGAAAATATACCAAGATCCATTCAACTCTAGAAACAGACAAACAAGTTACGAAAACACTATGAAAGAAAAGAATAGATCCTGACCCCTTTGCATACTTTCTGGGAATTGGCATCTCACAACCCCATAGATGTGTGTGTGTGTGTGTGTGTGTGTGTGTGTGTGTGTGTAATGTGTATATGTATATAATATGTACATGTATGCACCAATACATATATGTATATGTGTATATCATCTGTTTATCTATATTTGAAGTGTCCTTCCCCCCCCCCCCCCCTTTTTTTAAATTTTACTTAACATACAGTGCAATATTGGTTTCAGGAGTAGAATTCAGTGATTCATCACTTACATACAACACTCAGTGCTCATCACAACAAATGCCCTCCTTAATACCTATTGCCCAACTAGCCCACCCTCCACCCACCTCTGCTGTCAACCCTCAGTTTGTTCTCTATCATTAAGAGTCTCTTGTAGTTTGTTTCCCTCTCTTCTATTTTTCCTCCACTTCCCATATGTTCATCTGTTTTGTTTCTTAAATTCCACGTATTAGTGAAATCATCTGGTTTTTGTCTTTCTCGGATTGACTTATTTCACTAATACATTCTAGCTTCACCCATGTCATTGAAAATGGCAAGATTTCATTCTTTTTGATGGTTGAGTGATATTCCATGGTATATGTATACCACATCTTTATCTATTCATCAATTTGTGGACATTTGGGCCTCTCCATAGTTTGGCCATTGTTGATAATGCTACTATAACCATTGGGGTGCATGTACCCCTTCAATCTGTATTCTTGTATCTTTTGGGTAAATACCTAATAGTGCAATTGCTGGATCATAGTGTAGTCCTAATTTTAGTTTTTTGAGGAACCTCCATACTTTTCTCCAGGGTGGCTGCATCAGTTTGCATTTCCACCAACAGTACAAGAGAGTTCCCCTTTCTCCACATCCTTGCCAACACCTGTTGTTTCTTGTGTTGTTAATTTTAGCCATTCTGACAGATGTGATGTAATATCTCATTGTGGTTTTGATTTGTATTTCCCTGTTGATGAGTGATGTTGAGTATCTTTTGAGGTGTCTGTTAGCCATATGGATGTCTTCTGTGATAAAGTGTCTATTCATGTCTTCTGCCCATTTCTTAACTGGGTTATTTGTTTTTTGGGTGTTAAATTTTATAAGTTCTTTATAGATTTTGGATTCTAACCCTTTATCAGATATGTCGTTTGCAAATATCTTATCTCATTCTGTTGGCTGCCTTAAGTGTCCTTTTTATAAAATTTGTGATGTTGATGTTTCTAATTTCCACTACATTTCAAGCATGGGTTTGGGTTGTTGAGAAATATTTCAACAAATTTTCTAATGTTGGTTCATCTCACTTGTTTAAGGTTAAAACCAAGTTTGGATTTGGTGCAGACTTCTTTCTTTCTACTATGACTGTGTACCTAGCACATTCTACCAAAGACCTCTGTGATCTATATTAGAAACCTGCTATCCCAGAGTGAGCATCTACTAATCCTTATACCACAAGAAACTCATTGTGAACAAGGTCCAATGCAAGGAGAAAAAAGCATAACAGTATCATAAGCACAAATATTATTATAATTTATATCAATAAGATGTTTCAAGTTTTCTTTCTTTTTCACTGAAATTCTTTTTTTAAAAATCTGAATTTGCTTACATTCTGGTAACTGTCTTTGCCCATGGGGTACTAATGTCCTCAGTTCACTTTGACACTCTTCTGTCCTGATGCAGCTACTGGCTTGGATATTTTCTTCTCTTTGGAGTGCCACCATATGGTCAGTGATTTCTTTCTGTCATCAGATCCACTGGTAGTAAAGTGTAGCTGATTTAGAAGCCACATGAAAGACAAGAAATGAGGAATTTGAAGTAAATTTGTAGTAATATTTGTTTTCTGGCAATACGACACAAGCTATTGTATCAGTAGAATGGTCTGTTCCATTGGATAGAGATGCCAGGCAGTACATGAACTCATGACAAAGGACAATCATGGTACCCTAATATCTGGCATTCCCATGACTTTTTTTTTTTTTTTTTTTTTAATTCTTTTTTTTTTTTTTATTTTTTTTATTTTTTTATTTTTTTTTTTATTTTTTAATATATGAAATTTACTGTCAAATTGGTTTCCATACAACACCCAGTGCTCATCCCAAAAGGTGCCCTCCTCAATACCCATCACCCACCCTGCCCTCCCTCCCGCCCCCCATCAACCCTCAGTTTGTTCTCAGTTTTTAACAGTCTCTAATGCTTTGGCTCTCTCCCACTCTAACCTCTTTTTTTTTTTTTTTTTTTTTTTTTCCTTCCCCTCCCCCATGGGTTTCTGTTATGTTTCTCAGGATCCACATAAGAGTGAAACCATATGGTATCTGTCTTTCTCTGTATGGCTTATTTCACTTAGCATCACACTCTCCAGTTCCATCCATGTTGCTACAAAAGGCCATATTTCATTTTTTCTCATTGCCACGTAGTATTCCATTGTGTATATAAACCACAATTTCTTTATCCATTCATCAGTTGATGGACATAGCCTAAATGTCCCATGACTTTTTGAGTATCCTTCCATAGAGCTTCTCATGTGAATGGTGGAGTCCTTGCAATTTGAGAGGAGCTCATTGTGAGAACTTCAAATTGCAAAGATTTTAAGACCACAAAGACTGTGGCTTTTATGAGTTAAATTGTGTCCCCTCAGAAGGTATATTGATGCCCTAACCTTCAGTAACTCAAAATGTGACTTTATTTAGAAATGGGATCATTGCAGATGTAATTACTTAAGATGAGGTCATTAGGCTGGGTTTAAATCCAGTGTGACCAGTGTCCTTATAGCAGGGCATTCACGCACAGGTAGACATGCACAGAGGGAAGGTGATGCAGACACACAGGGAGAAGACGGCTAAGTGATGACTGAGGCAGAGATGGCAGTGATGCTACCACAGCCAAGGAGCACTTGAGGCTACCAGAAACTAGAAGAGTCAAGGAAGACTCCTCCCCTAGTGGTTTCAGAAAAAGCATGGCCCTGTCAACACCTTGATTAGACATCTGGATTCCAGACCTGTGAGAGAATAAATGTGTGTTGTTCTATGCCCCTCAGTTTGTGATGTGTTGTTATGATAGTCCTGGCAAACTAATAGCCAACTAATACTTCAGTTCATAAATTTTGATTATAATCCAGTACTTGCTTTTGTTCATGATGGACAAGTTCAATTTCAACTAATTCTCCTTCCTGACCTATACTGAATCATTAATTACCATCATGTCTCAAGTAAACTTACCTCGAATAACCTAAAGACAAATAACTAGCTATTGATTCTATTATGTGGTCTACACCAGCACCTCCAGCACATTCTAGGAGATGGCATAAGGTCACAGTCATGAGAGTTCTGAATGGGGAGGGAAGTTATAAACAAAATATGTTTCGCCTGTTTGATGTTATGTCAGAAAGTAGGTTCTAAGAAGGCAAAATCTGAGGAGAAAACTATTCTTTCTCCTTTTTAGTAACCATTAAGAGAAATTTCTCAAAAGTAAAAACAAGCCACCACAATATGTGGGCATTCATGAGCTATCTCATTATGCTGCCAATTTACTCTAAGCCCTGAATGTAACAACAACAACAACAAACAACAATAATAATAAAAAGACTTAATTGCCCCAGCATTTTTTTGCTTTGCTCCCATCATAGCACACCTGTTCTTACCTACCCTGTTTTATTGCATAGAAAAATTTTTAAGCAATCCTATGCAGAATATAAAACAAAAGCCATACGTTCCTGTTATTCCCTTTTACAGTGATTGCAAGCTCAACTGTGAAATTATATGACCCTCACATAGCAGATTCCAAGCCATGTCAGGTTTAGTCAGTAAACCCTAGTATTTCACAAAGGAGGGCTAGGTATATTTAGCAGATGAAAGACAGTCTCACACACCTGATTATCTCAGACCTGTTAGTGATTCAAAGTATAAGTCTCTACATGTTATCAACAGGGAGCACGTTAACCTTTGGTTCTTATACTCACTGAAACCCATTTAAAAGATTCCCATTTATAATGTAAAATGAAAAATCATCAAAGACACTGTGGGAGTGTGATTCAAGGACAGTGTGTGAGTGGGTGCTCACTATCAGAAAATCTTTGTGACATAAGCATATTTCATTTATCTCTGGGATGATATTATCTGACACAGGACATAGCAATATATTAAGTGGTGTCTTAGTTTGGATTTCCCTTCACTGAGACTAGATAGGGCTTGTGTGCAGGTAGTTGGTTTTTAGGGAAGTGATTCCAGGGATCAGGAGTGAGGCACAGGGAAGGATAAAATAAGGAAGAGAGTAAGGTCAGTACAAGGGACTGTTCTCAGATCAGCAACCACTGAGGTCAACAAGGGCTTGATCCCATCAAGACTTCCTGAGGCAGCCATTGAAATCTGTCTCAGAACTCTCTGTTCGGGAGAGGGAAGGGCAGAGCATTGATCCATTGCTTGCTCTTCCCACTTATCAGGGTTGTCCTTTGCAGCATTAACTCTTTCAGTCCCAGGGTGTGGATGTGTCAGTGCTGGAGAGATTCCCCCCTCCCGTTGCCAGAAGTCCCACCTCATAGCCTCAGAGAAGCTCCAGGTAGAAAGCTAGAAGTATAAGGTGTAGCTGAGGTGGGCTGCTGACATGTTGTATCTGTGTGAAGTTGGTTGCCAGGGCAGTGGTGAGAGTGAGAAATGAGCCTTGAAGACAGGGGGCCCTGGGGCACCTGAGGGGCCAATGTTGGCCATACTTTGCATTGCTCTGACCTACTTGTGCTCTCCACTAAGACTGAACCATTATCAGGTCTTCCAGGTGGCAGCCAGCCACATTCTGCAAAAAAACCTTAAGTCAGGAAGGTTAATGCAGCAAGCCACATCTAACTGGTTATAACTAATCCTGAAACTTAGATTAATAATCACTGTCTCCCCACACTACTGCTTGTTGTATTTCCTTTGCTCTTGCCCAACAGTCAGCTTATCTAGGTTGCTTTTCAGGTGGGGAGACACAGACCTTCATCCCTAAGTCAGTTGCCAAGCCTGCCCAAGGTTGCAGTGATTGCCCAATTACAATTATTGAAGCCCTGGAAGCAGTGAGAGGCATTGTGGGCCACTGCCCTGGATTCTATGTGTGCTGTTTCCCTGTGCTCTTGCTGTTCATGGTAATAGGGTCACTTACCCATCCCACCCCACCCCCGCCCCAGTACGGCAATTCCTTTCTTGATCTGCTGCTTTGTTGGCTTGATGAGCCCCAAATAACCAGGCAACCATTATAACCTTAGGTGAGTAGACCCCTTACTGTGTCACCAAGTGGAAGTTTCCTCTCTGATCCTACCAACCCTAAGGTAGCAGAGGTGGGAGCATGCATTCCACAGGTGGGACACAGGTGGAGATGTCACAGCGAGAGAGACCAATCCTGCTTCTACCCCTTGAGTCCTTGAGTCCCAAGTAATGTATTCTAGGAACACAGTTCTCTTTGGAAAACTTGTGACTATATTTATTGTGTATAATTTTCATATCGTGGCAGAGGCCTTTCTCAAGGGGACTTAACTTCCCTTGAAGCTAGGGGCTCTGGGTCTGTGAACTGCCTTCAATCTGGAAACTGGGCAGGAGATTCTACATTTCCATTGCAGTGCATGTTCAGCATGCACCTTCTCCCCTTTAAATCTCATCGTTTTATTTCCATTATACTAGTCAGCTCCTCATCTATCTTGCCTCTCAGAACACCATGGTCCAATAAAATTACTGCCATTATGCAGGTGAATTTCTTGGTGCCCACGGTGATGGTTATGCCCATCTTAACCTCTTTTGGTTGTATGCCACCAGCTGGCCTTTGTCTTTCCAGAATCTTGACCTCTCCATTGAAACTAAGCATCACCTACCTACCTTTAACTCTGGCCTATAAAGAGCCACAACTAAACTTATGAAAGAACCCAAGAGTAGCTTCTCTGTCTCACATAATAACTGTATTCTAATATTTCCCTATTCCTGAGCCTTCTGACCCCTTTGTCAATAATCTACAAGACAGTTCTACCATTTTATACCACGTTTTCTCTAGGCCATCAATATGTCCAGACTTGAAGAGCCATTCCATCTCCATGTTAGAAGCAAGTCCAGGTGTCCTTGCTGGGATTTTAAACCCCAAGTCACAGGACAGCACCCCCATGTCATAATGCCTTTTTTAAAATAAAGTATTCTAGTTGATTCTTTCCCATTTTAATGCCCGGAAGACCCATTCCTATATACGTTTCCCTGGTCCCTACTACTAAATATTAATTGAGTCTTGCAGTTCTTGGGTGTCTGCAAGTTTCTCCCAGAGAAGGAACTCTATTTCTCAGCCCGGGGCTGTGCTGCCACCTATGAGAACCAAAGAGAAGAATCAGGAGACCTTGAGGAAGACAAACAACTGGCCCAGCTGAGTCTTCTTAGCGTCTCTGGGCAAGAGAAGGCTGTTGTTCTCTAGGAAGAAGAAAGCTGCTTCTGTTGGCCTAGAATCTGGAAGTTCAGTTTGGTCGGGCTCATCCATGCAAGTGTCCCCATCCTACATCTTAGGGTCACACTCTTTTCCTCTCGGGGCTCCTAAGTCCTGATTTCGCATAGGTGACCTCTTAAGGAAGTAAATTCAGTCTCCTTTTGGTTCTCCTACTCTTATAATTAAATCCTCAGCTTGATTTTCAACAGACTGCCTTGTAGCTACAAAAATTAAGATATCTTAAAATGCTAGCATGGAGGACTTCTGACTTGACAGCATGTTTTGAGTTGATGATTCTCGGTCATTTTCTTTATAAAATAAAACCAGCCACTCCACAGTCTTCACGTGATCTCTGCTCTAGCATGGTTCAAGTGCCATAGGCCAAGCCTTCACCTACTCACTGTATCTTCTCCCCCTCCCCCACCCTGAGAATCTTAGGAATTATGTTGCTTACTGCCGCCAGGAGTATCCCCAGGAGGTCTGGATCAGCAATGCAGCCTTTATCACCATCATCGAACTGGGAAGAGATCTCAATCCAAGCCCCATTTTTTCCACTTGCAAAACTGGCTATTCTTCTCTGAGTTCCCCTCAGAAAGATCCCAGAGAACAGAGTGTGAGCCAGGGATTGTGTATAGCTAGTTTATTTTAGGAAGCGATTCTAGGGAGAAGGAATGGGGGCCGCAGACAGTGAAACAAGGAAGGGGTTCAGACCAGTATAGAAGAGTGCTCTCCTGTCGGTTACTCTAAGGGCACCCTTCCATCAGCACCCTCAGAGAAGCCTTGCAGAATTCACCTGAGAATTGCCCACCTGAATGGCAGAAGAGGACAGCATGTATCCACACCTTTTTACCCAGTGGTCAAGAGCGTTGACTACCTCGCATACCCAGGGTGCTGACTTGTGGGTGCTGGGCAGTTTCCCACAAGCATCTGTGCTGTTGTCACAAAGTTCCAGGGCAAAAAGTGAGAGGTGTGTGGTGCAGCAACAACTTGATTCTGTCAGGTACACCTGTTTGCTTCTGGCTTCCATAGCGAGGGATGGAAGAAAGGTTGGCTGAAAGGATGTGAAACAGGGCACAACAAATATCTAATACAGGTGGTGAACCTGCTTTTAAGAGTTGTGTGACAATCTCTGGGCCAGGAACCACCCCCCCAAAAATTGAAGAAATTTATATAGTTTATTTAAATTTAATAAATTTATTTAAATTTAATAAATATAATAAATTGAAAAAAATTATATATATATGTATGTGTGTATATATATGTGTGTGTGTGTGTGTGTATATATATATATGACTAAAACTAAATTTTGCTCTTTTTCTGAAACAAAACTCACGTACTACCCAGTAAATGCTTTGCATAGAAACAGCTGAACCAGAATTTAAAAGTAATGAAGCATCATGTGTTCTCTGCAACCTGACTCTATCAGTAATCAAAATAAAAGGACAACTATACTTCCTGATAGTAGCAAATTGGAAAAAAAGCTGAGAAAAATCCTAGGTTTATTTTGTTTGGAATGTTTGAGTCAGGGAAATGGTATCAGCCTTTTTTATTATATGAAATAATACTGATTTCTGTCCCTAGTCAGGGTCCATTTTCTCCTTTCTAGGCCTGAGGGTGGCCATCTGCTTCTTCCATGCTTGTGTCTAGCATTTCACACAATCTAGCTTAAATTCTCTGGATTCCAGAACCGTGAAGGTGATAACTTTGCACAATGCCAAAGGGAATTACATATTTGCAAACGCAGAAAAAATTTTATACTGTGAACTTTTTGGGGATTATTACATCATGTTATTAAATGAATTAATGTATGCAAAGCATTGAGAACACTGCCAAGCACATAATAAGAGCTCAGTAAATGTTAGCTTTATCATGATTGTGATTGTCATCATCATCCTTGCATGGAAGCAGCCAATCAGACAGAATAAACACTAGTTTAGGGGTCAGAAGACTTAGTTTGTAATCCTGATTTTATCATGTATTGGTCTGTGGCTTTAGTCAAGCCAATTAATCTCTCTGAGACTCCATGTTCTTATCTCTAGAAAAAGGATAATAAATTCCATTTCACAGCATTGTTATGAGGGTGAAATATAGGCATTGCCAACACATTGTTGGTTCTGACCAGTTCCCTGTCACTGATGTCAGTGGCCAAGAGTGGGGGCCTGGACTCTGCAAAACCCCCCATAACTCTACTGTATGTCATGACGTTTATTCCCTCCCCCTCTGACTGTTGATTTCTTTGAATTCTGCTTACTTATTTGGTTCCTCCACCTCTCCAGATAAAATAAGTATCCACGCCTTTATTTTCAGAATTCATCAGATTGAAGCAATCTGAGGTTTAATTTTAAATAGTCTGGCCAAGTGAAGGAATTATAACCTATTTCTTTTCCTACATCTTTATTCTTTTTTGCTACATCTTTATTCTGCTTTGCACTTTCCATATTTTCTAGAATGAGAATATAATTACTTATAATCAGAAAAGTATTTAATGAAAAGAAAATTCATTCACAAGTGAATTTGGAACCAGAAATTAGAGTAATTTACAAATCTCTGCAGGTGAAACAAAGTATCACTTTTGAATGGTGCAAATCTATAGAATTCCCAGAAAGAACATGCTACAGATTTTTATTTCTAGAAATAAAAGAACTGACTTTTAGAGTGAAGTTTCAAAGGATATTTGGTTTCTTTTCTCTATGTAATGTGTAACTAAATCAGGCAGCCTACTTCCCTAGGGGTAGTCTTTTACCTCCAGTTTTGCTCCGGTTTTTAGATTGAATTCTTCAGGAATAACCCTTTTTATAAACTGTGATGGAACAGTAAATATAAGTTTGTAAAGGCTGACCCTTTTGGGTTTTGACTGTCAACACAGGAAATGCAGTAAGGTGGCTAATACAGAAGGTGGGAAGGCAGCTATTGGTGCCACTCTGTGACATATCGTGCTTGTTATTGCCTTTATTGTGATCTTCCTAAAAGATAGCAAAGTACTGCCTCCTGAGTTGAAATCATATTAAGCAGAGATCCAGGCTCAAAATGAGGACCAGCAAAGACAAGGTAAGATCCAAAATCTGGCAAGGCCAATGATCCAGTTGAGCCTACAGCAATTACTAGTAGAATATTAAGTGTAATGGCTGGAAAGACTATTTGTATTCAAATTCTGTGGTATCAGCATTGAGACAAAACTTATAAAATTATACTCTTCTGCATGTTGTGTAGGGAGTTTATTTAGCTATTCTTTTGCGTCTATAGCCAGACCTTTAAAATGAGAATGGCAAAAGCCATCAATTTCTAATGACTAGAAGAAAATCTTTTGGAAAATGTGAATAGAAAGTTTTCATGACAGTACCTTAACAGGCAGACTTAGTGGTCCTAGTGATCAGGAGCTCTGAGGACAGACCTCAGATAAGTAAATTATTATTTTAAATATGTTACCTTTTCTATAAAATAAGAATACTAAATGTATATTCTCTGTAGCACTTTAGTGAGTATTATATTAAGTGAAGTAATGGAAAGTGATTGAAATGCTTACTTATTATTATTTACTTGGTCAATAACATTCATTCATTGCTACCTAATATATCAAAACATAGAGCTATTCTATGGACATATTTGTTGTAGTTCAGAGTTACTGCTATGTATGTGATTATGAATGCATATTCACACATTTATTTGTGCTTTGTTGTGATCCTCTAGATTAAAGTACAGAACTGGAACCCACTGGAAAAAGTAATTCCTCCCAAATCTCTTGTCATTCACTAATGGAGAATCAGACCTTTCCAGCAGGGAAGCTGGAATTTTCTTTGCTGATTATCAACTCCTTCCCAGTTTTTCTTTTTTCACGAACTCATCTTGCACCTTTTAAACAATGATCCCCTTTATGTGGCCCTTCCACATAGAAGACAATTTGAAGAATTAAATCAAACCTTGACAGAGCAAATAATTATTTAAGTATCTTAGGATAAGGTGTTTATTGAATACCTCCTCCTGCACTGAAGTGGACTTGACCTTAAGGAACCTAAAATTTTGCTGGAAGAAAATAAGTACATTCTACTAAGGATGTGAAATAGCAATTACTGTGAATACTAATCAAGGTGCTACTATACCGATTCTAGTAGATAGTGTCAAATGACTAAGACAGATCGTATGCAAAGGTGTAGGTGGGCGGAGGGCGGGTGGGAAGAATTAATTGGGAAGTTAGCAAATGGCAGTTACTG
This sequence comes from Panthera leo, assembly GCF_018350215.1. Lineage (NCBI taxonomy): Eukaryota > Metazoa > Chordata > Mammalia > Carnivora > Felidae > Panthera > Panthera leo. Next base: position 71,880,283 of record NC_056680.1, on the reverse strand, counting down.
GAGGAGAAAGAGAGATACTATGCTAGAGTTAATTCTGCAGCCTTTAGGGATCTCTGGGATTTTCTCCTGAGGAAAATTTAAAAGGACAACCAAATCAAGAACCTCTTCAAAGGACCAAACACCACCCTGAGCTAATGCCTGTAAAATGAATTGCTACTCTGTAGATTAGATGCAAATAGAAAGAAACATACCTGCATCTATTTTTAGGGACTTTATGAGTTCACTTATTTCAGTAACCATTGTTCACCTATAATCTTGAGAGGAAAATGAACATGGCCTCTCAGTAGGAAGCGGAGCTCAGTTGGAATGGTGTCTCTTGTGACTGTAATTAAAAAATCAGAAACACACTTGTCTCCTTGTTGAATATAATGGATGAAGTGTTGCATCAAAATTAAAAGGCTAAATATTTAGCCACACAGGCAAATAAAGCCACTGTAAGAATCCTTCCATGTAAATGCAGAAGTATACAGCTCATTTCAATGCCATGTTCTATTCTTAGAGTTAAAGCTGTTACAGAGTTGGAAATTAAGGGAAGGAGGGAAGAGGTGCTCAAAAAAAGTTTCAAGTATCTCTTTAAACAATGTCAATCAATTCAACAGATATATGATTAAATTGTAATGTGGGATTTATAAGGGTCAAATCACAGAAAGGAAGGTTTCTTAGTGATTTCTTTGAATAGCTCCTTCCTTTTACAGAAAAGAAGACTCTGAGTAGAAAGATTAAATGACTGGCTAAGTGTCCCCCACAGCAAGGGAAAAGCAGCTCCTGCCTGAGCCCTGTGCCTCTTTCCCCAGCCTTAAACGTCAGATACCCACATCAGATTGTCCCTAGTGTGATGACTGGCTTCTAAAACCAAGTGAACTCTTAATCCCAGGCTTTTGGTACTCGTGCCTCCAAAACTACATGGAGTGTACAATCTGGAGTATGTCAAGGTTTTCAATTGTATTATTTTTATTAGTGCATTTTACCTTCTTTACCTTCTTTATTCCAGGACTCCCATTTTCAAAGGCAAAATGATTATATATATATCCCCATTTTGGGGAAATATTATGCTAGTTTCCAAAGCTTTCTCAGTAATAATTAACCAGTGTCCTTAAGTCCTTTGTGGAAAGAAGCCAGGCATAAATACTTACTCACCGAAACATTTAATTCATTGGGTCTGAGGAGCTACTTCCAGGTGATGTGTGCACTTTAACCCTACTGCAGCCATACTCTGCTTTAGCCAAATGGACAAAGACAATCATGAGCCACCTTCCCAGAGGGAATATGTTAAAACCGTGAGGGAAGCCCAGAGGAGGGGAGGATTCCTGCGATACTGAGGACTTGACCCAAATGGAAAGCCAGCAACAGTGCTTGTTCCATCTCACAAGCCGACTCTGGTGACCGCCCAATGCCGTGCTGAGGATGAGTCTGAGAGCAGGAAAGAAGTCTTGGTCAGTTAGAGATGGAGGAGTGACTTTGTATCCACCAAATGTGGCCTTGAGGGACAGGCAAAGACAGGGTGCCATAGCCAGACACAGGACAGATGTTCAGGAGGCCCAGTTCTGTGATTCTGAGGACCACACTCTTTTCAGAAGAGATTGTGAGCCTGGAGAGTTTAGATAAGAAAGCTAAAGAGCAGGTGAACTTAAACAGTAAGTGAAAGGTCTGCCCTGAATAATTCCATATACAATTCTTTCCTCTTCTTCCCTCTCTCCTTCCCTTCCTCTCTCCCTTCCTTCCCCCTTCCTTCCATCTCCTTATTTATCATAAAGCTGTATTTCTGTAACTATCTTGTTCTCAAAAGATATGAAACTGCTTATAAAGATAACATTAAAAATTAAGTAATAGAAAATCAGGCAAAAGCGTCAGGCAGGAGGAGGAAAGGAAGGGAGACGTGAAGAAGCAGTAGAAGTATAATAGAAATGAAGATAGTGATGTGGCTACTTTGCACTAAATGTTGGTTTCACTGCTGGCACAAAGGAATTTACATTTATTAGCCCATTCAGTCCTCAGAATATGCCTATAAGGGAGGTACTATTACTACTCCATTTTATAAATGGAGAAACTGTGACACAGAGGTATGTCACAGCTAATAAGTGACAGAAATAGGACTAAAGCCATCCCCACCCTGGAGCTCTTTTCCATTAGCCCTTGCTGTGACTTTTGAAATACGGTCAAGTTTGTAGCCACAATATGGCATCTAAAGTTCCCTACTCTTTTGTACAGGCAGGCCTCAAATTTCACTCTCCTCAGAGCAAAGAGAGCTAGAGCCTTGAAGAGACTACTAGCCAGAAGGCTCCCATTGCTGTGTTCATACCAGAGGCAAGGCTGCCTGGACATCTGGCAGAATGCAGACTTCCTAGACTAAGCAGGCACTTGGGAGCCCAGGCCCTCCTCCTGCCTGGTGGCCAGGGCCTTCCATCTCCAACCTGCTGGGTCATACTGACCTGCTGCTGGGAGCCAGCATGTGAGTCAGCACCTCTCAGGTGCCTTTTCTTCCATCCCTATCCCTCTGAGGTTTGTGCAAGGATCAACACAGCGTAGGCTGTTTCAAAAAGTTCTGTATGATTCAAGTGGATGACAAAGAATATAAATGACACAATTTGTCCCTTCATCTTTTGGGTTGCTTTTATGACAAAATTCAAACTGTATGTTAACAACATTTATTTCTCATTACTTAAAAAATTGTAAGGTAGGGGCACCTGGGTGGCTCAGTCGGTTAAGCGTCCGACTTCGGCTCAGGTCATGATCTCACAGCTTGTGAGTTCGAGCCCCGTGTCGGGCTCTGTGCTGACAGCTCAGAGCCTGGAGCCTGTTTCAGATTCTGTGTCTCCCTCTCTCTCTGACCCTCCCCCGTTCATGCTCTGTCTGTCTCTGTCTCAAAAGTAAATAAACGTTAAAAAAAAAATTAAAAAAAAATTGTAAGGTATAATCAGACAAGAACATTTATAGATTGGATCCACATCAATTTAGAATGCTGTGAAGGTTTTTTTGTTTTGTTTTTGTTTTTGTTTTGTTTTGTTTTGTTTTGTTTTGTTTTAAGGCACATCTGAGTCCTGAGGAGGTTATGGTCTAAAAGAGAAAGACAGGAAGACCATACATTATAAATCAAATACAAAAGTGAGAAACAAAGACTTTGGACTAAAGTAGATACTGCAAATTTGAAAAGCGTAGTTCTAAGAGGGTCAATTAAGTCCCTCTTAAAATGGGCCAGTATGGTGGCCAGAGCCACACAGGTGTGTATAGCTTGAATTTGGACTTCAGGGGACAGTTGTGAATTGGGAGCTGAGAATAACCACCCTTACTGGCCCCCACCAGACCTAAAACCTTAGTGCTTCCTCTCAGGTTCTCTTGGAACTTCAGCAAACCCATTCAACACCTGTAAGGAATCCACAGTGCTTCTGTGGGAGTGATGGATCTCTCAGACACAATTCACCACAGCTCCTTCTAGAATGGGTAGGATGGGAGAAGAGATTGCAGAAAGGGAAGAACCTGCCCCGGCTCTCTGGGACAGACTGCATAGCTTCTGAGAGTCCAAAGTATAGCTCCTTGGTTAATGAGGTGACTGTAATCACCAGCCAGCAGTTTAACTTTCATACCCCCCACTCATTGGCAGGGTGACTGGGGACAATTTCTTTAAGCCCCATGAGCTCTTACCTACTCAGAAGACTTTTGTGAGGATTAAATGAGCTGATTTATGCAAATGCTTTGCACTTAACTCTACACAATAAATGGAAGCTCTTGCTATTTTTATTTCTCATTTACTCCAGTTTTTTGAATAGATACTTCATTCTTCACATTGTTGCTTTAAATATTTGCATGGATATTAGTAACCACTAATTGTATTACAATGGGCCATGTGCCTTGTAAATTAGTAGATGATTAAGAATATCAAAGAACTTGCATTGCTGATGGCCAATGTTAGAAAATAAATTAAGAAAAAAAAGTATGAGATATATTAAGATGACTGCAGAAAGAGAAAATATTACTAATACAACAAATGCAAACGAACCAAGTTAACCTGCTTAAAGTCAGACACTCTCAGATAATATTAAAAAATACAATCCGACAACATTTATAAGGAGACACATTAGAAACAATTGAGGAATATAAAAAAAAAAAAAAACTTAAGTGGCAATATTAAAACCAGAACAAATAAAATTCAAAGACAGACTAAAAGTGGAAAAAACTACTTGTCAAAACATGAAACTCAAAACTTCCCAAACTGCCATAAAACTCATATTCATACTGGGAGACTTTTAACAAACATCATTAGTTATTTCGGAAGCATAAGAGAAATATATATGGTTGTATCTAATATAAGTTGTACAATTGGTTGGTTGTTTAGGGATCAGAAAGCTTTTCTCTGTAAAAGCCAGATAGTAAATATTTTAGGTTTTTCATGCCATGTACAGTCTTTCTTGCATAATCTTCTGTCTGTGTGTGTGCTTTAAGAATCCTTTAAAAGTGTAAAAGGCATAATTAGACCATCCAAAAACAGGTCATAGTTTGCTAACCCTGGGTTTATATTTATATGAAGGGCCTCATGCATGTTATATCATATTTAAATAATTGATGTTACACTTGTATTAATTACATTACAGTTATAATTTCCTACCTTGTTTTGTCTGAGAACACATTGAATGTACAAAAATGGACTAAATATAGTAGACAAAAAAGAAATCTTAAAAATTTCCTAGATCAAGTGGGTCTGTGGATCCTTGGGGGGGAGTTCCAGAAGACCCTTTGGGGGGGTCCTTGAGGCCAAACCTATTTTCATAATAATATATGACTGTATTCGCTTTGTTCACTCTCAGTCTCTCATGTGGATGCAGTAAAGTTTTCCAAAAGCTTCATGATATATTACATCTCAACAGATTGAATGCAGAAGCAGACATGAGAATCCAGCTGTCTTCTATTGAACCAGAAGTTAAGAGATTTGCAAAAATGCTACTTAATTTTTGTTTTGAAAAACCACCATTTTCCATCAAAATGTGTTGTATACATTAAGATGTCATGAGTATATTATTGCTATTTTAAAATAATATATATATATTTAAAATTTCTCAGTTTCTAATATTATAAATATTGATAGATATAAACCACATAAACCAAAATTCCTTAGGGATCCTCTATAATTTTTAAGAGTATAAAGAGTTTCTGAGACCAAAAAGTTAGAGAATACAGTTCTAGAAAATAACTGTACAGGCCATATTCTTTTAATACAATACAATATGTTTCAGACATTAATTAAGCATGTTTAGTCCTTGATAGTGGACTAGCCTAGACCTGAAACTTCTTTAAAAGCCAACCACCCCTTTTCATTACCAAACTTGTCTGTCATGCACCTAAGAAAGATACAAATAAACCCAGGGCAAATGACATTAGCTCTCAGCTTCCTCTGTCAAGGATTGCAGGCATATTCAGTAAGGTTAGTCTACATAGGATAGGACAGAGTCGAAGCTTCAACTGAAACAAAATGTCTAACTGGGCTGTGGGAATGGAACTGGGAGAATAGTGAATAGCTAACATGGGATAAACCCTTGAGTATTAATTAAAGATGGGAAAGTAAAACCAAATGAGAAGGCTTCGTTTCGTTTTTAAGTAGATTAAGTGATTCCTCAACAACTGTGCAAATGATGTTAACTTTCATTTTCAAATTTCGAAGATGATATATTTGCTCTAAGACCAAAAGGAACTTTTTGAATAATGAATAAAAGAAACAAAACAAAACAGGTCTGTTTGTCTCCAAGCAGTTTCATGACTTAGGAAAGTGATAGAAAGGTATGGAAAAAAAAAAAAAAAAAAAACAACATTATTTGTGGATTTAATTTTTATTTTTTAAATACTCTTTTTTGAAGTATGAAATATATTCAGGAAGTTATACAGCTCAACGTATACAGCTTGTGAATTTTCAAAAAATGAATATAGCTGAGTAAGCACAGGGCAAGGAATTGAACACTGCTATCATTCATGAAATCCTTCCAGTCACTATACCCTCTCCTCTCCAAACAACCATTATCTTTCCTTCTCATGCCATAGGTTAGTTCTTCCTCTTTTAGACATTTATATAAATGAAGTCATTTATTATATAGTCTTTTGTATCTGACATTTCTCCCTAACATTATGTTTATGAAATTCATACACATTGTTAGGTGTAGTGGTAATTTATTGGTTTTCATGGTTGTTGAGTATTTCATTATATGAATTCCACAATTTATTTCTCCATTCTATTTTTTCATGACTGGTGCATTTGTTTTAAAGTTTATTTATTTTGAGAGAGAGACAGAGTGTGTGGAAGTGGAGGAGGGGCAGAGAGAAAGGGAGAGAGAGAATCCCAACCAGGCTCTGCACTGTCAAAACAGAGTCCAGTGTGGGGCTCAAACCCAGGAACTGTGAGATCACGACCCGAGCTGAAATCAAGAGTTGGACACTTAACCAACTGAACCACACAGGCACCCTACAGCTGGTGCATTTTTTTTCTAGCATTTGGCTGTTACGAGTAGTTCCATCAAGAGCATTCTTCTGCATGATTATTTTGGTGCATACTTAAGGATTTCTGTTGGGTATATATCTATACATGGAATTGTTGGGTTGCATATTTAATTTGTAGTCTAAGTGATTACAACAGTTTACACTATGGATAGCAGTTTATGAGAATTCTAATTGCTCCTCCTCAACATTTTGGTTTAAGTGTTTTAATTTTAGCCATTCTGATAGTGATGTAGTATCATCTTATCATGGCTTTATTTTTCCCTTATGTTTGAAATTGAACACTTCTGAAGATATTTATCTGGATGTCTTCTTCAGAAAATTGGCAAATTAGGTATCTCCTTTTGAGAAGAGAATATTCCTGTTCCTTCTTAGTGCCTTTTTTTTTTCTTTAAGAAGTCAGTGTTGTTCATTAATTAGTACATTTTAGAATTTGTGTTGTTTGTATTTTTCTTATTCTTTTATAGTTCTTCATGGAAATACTAGATAGTAGTCTGTTATATATACACATTACAGATATTCTCTAGCCATCCATGGTTTGACCTTTTACTTACCTAGGTGTATCTTTTGATAAATAATAGTTCTTGTTAATAGTGGTTCTTACAGTTTTCTGTAAGGAATTGTTTTCTTTTATGTACTGCTTTTTTAATACTCTATTTAAGAAAACTCTACTTTTCTGAGACTATATAATAATCTGTGTTATTTTCCAGAAGCTGCATTGTTTTACCTTTCACATTTCAACAAGCAGTCTAATTGTAATTGATCTTTTTATTTATGATTTGGAGGTAGTTATCAAGAATCATTGTTTGTTTGTTTGTTTTCCATTTGGAAATCCAATCGACCAAGTATCATTTATTTAAAAGACTGTTCTTTCACTCTGTAATGCCTCCTTTATCATAAACCAGGTATCTATATGTAGGTAGGTCCCCTAGATTCTCTATTCGATTCCATCAGTCTACTTTCCTAACCTTGTACCAGTACCACACTGTTTTAATTATTATTTCTTTATAATAATTTTAATATGTGTTAGTGTAAGTCCTTTAATTGGACTTTTTTCTAGAATATGTGGGCTAATCTTGGTCTAATATTTGCCACTCTACTGCATTTCCACATGCATATTAGAATTAATTTGTTAATTTTCATTGAAATAAAAAGCTGCTGAGATTTTTGATAAGGATCACATTGAATCTGTTTATCAGTTTGGGGACAATTGATATCTTCAAGATAACAGCTCTTCAGATGCAGCAAGAGTACATTAATTCCATTTATTTAGGTGTTCTTTTCCTATCTCTCAATAATGTTTTGTGATTTACTATGTGGAGGTTTTTCATATCTTTGTTAAATTTATTCCTAATAGTTGATGTTTAATGATGCCATGTCAGTGTTAATTTTGTCTTTGAATTAAATTTTCTAATTGCTTGTTGAGGAATTGTTTATTTTAGGGGTGCCTGGGTGGCTTAGTCAGTTAAGCATCTAACTCCTGATTTCAGCTCAGTTTATTATTTCATGGTTCCTGAGTTTGAGCCCAGCGTTGGGCTCCATGCTGACAGTGGGGAGCCTGCTTGGGATTCTCTCTCCCTCTGTCTCTGCCCCTCCTTCATTCTCTCTCTCTCTCAAAATAAATAAATTAATTTTAAAAACAATTTTTAAGGAATTGTTTATTTTAAAATATTACTAAGTTTTGAATATTGTGTCAAGCAAGCTTGCAGCATTTGCTTACTAAATAAAATAATTTACCTAGATTTTTGATATTCACGTTTGTCTAAAAATAATAGTTATCTTTCCAATTATTATACCTTTTATTTTGTTTGTCTTCCCTTCTCACACTAACAAAATATTTAGGAAAATGTTGAATAGAAATGGTAGAGTATCCTTGTTCTATTTTAGTCCTAGGGGAAGACTTTGAATATTTTACTGTTAAGTTTAATATTTGCTGTAGGGTTTTTGTAGATTAAAGAAAAACAATTACAGAAGTTCCCTTCTGTTTCTAGACTGCTCAGAAACTTTTTTCCAACTAAATCATGAATGGTTATTGAGTTTGATCCACTTATATGATCACATTATGTTCTGAATGTGCTGAGTTCATCAATTGACTATATATTAGATGAACCTCATATTGCCAGAATAAAACTTCTGAATCATGATCTATTTCTCTGTTTATGTATAGTAGGTTCACCATCTCACTAATATTTTTAGTGAGATTTTGCAACTCTGTTCGTGATAGACCTTGGACCACATTTTTCTCTCTTGTAAATGTGTTTCAGGTTTTTATATCAAGGTTATGTTGGTCTTCTAAAATGAATTGGAAGTGTTCTCTCTTTTTCTATTTCCCTTTTTTTGTAAACTTTGGATAAATTCACCGGTGAGGCCATCTGGACCTTAAATTTGTAGGGAAGTTTTAAATTACAGATTTCATTTCTTTAATAGATACAGAATTATACAGATTTTCTTTTTTGTGACCATTTCACAGAGTTGTGTTTTTCTAGGAATTTGGCCATTTTTTTCCACTTTTCAAATTTATTGGCAAAAAAAAAAGAATATCCTCTTCTGATCTTTGTAATGTCAATAGGAACTAGTAATGTCCATCCTTTTATTTCTGATGTTGGTAATTTGTATTTTCTCTCTCTTTTTCTCAATCTTGCCATAGTTTTATAAATTTTATTAATCTACTAACCTTTGGGTATTCTCCATTGAATATTTTGTAGTTTATTAATTTCTGTTTCTTTCTTCCTTCTATTTTTTTCCTCTCTCCTTTCTTCTTTCTTGATTTAAGTTTTTAATGGACTAATATATGGCAATAAGCAAGGTATACATTTCCTTCTAAGAACGTGTTAGCAGTATTTCACAAATTTTGTGTCATGGTTGCATTATCATTCACTTCATTTTAAAATATAACTTAACTTCCACTTGGATTTCTTTTTTGAATTATGGATCATTTATAATTTTATTGTCTAATTTCCAAACATTAGGAATTTTCTAGTTATTTTTATATTGATATGTCATTGAATTTCATTGTATTCAAATAACATTTCATAGATGAGTTCAATTCCTTTGAAATCTTCTATGATCCTACAATTGGTAAATTTTAGTGAATGTTGCAGGTGTACTTGAAAAGAGTGCCACCATTGGTTGCCATAAATGTCAACCATTTGTTGTCAACCATTATAAAACCATTGTTTTATAAATGTCAATTTGTTCAAGTTTGTTAATTGTGTTCTTCAAATCTTCTGTATCATCACTGGCTTGTTTTTCTTTTTTTTTCTTATCAGTTACTGAGACATTTAGAATTTAGAATGTCATTATATGCCCATACATTTAGAATTATATGCCATACATTTATATCTTCCTGGTGACTTGATCCTTGAATCACCATGAATTATATCTTCATCTTTAATAATACTTCTTGTCTTATAGGCTGCTCGGTCTGCTCATAGGATAGCTACATTAGCTTTCCTCTGCTTAGTGTTTACATAATATTTAGCTTTTCCTTTTACCATCAAACACTCTGTATTCCTATATTTTCATGTAATTCTATTGATCACAGTTCAGTCCTTAATACGGTGGTTTCCTGTACTTTAATTCTGCATGTAATTGAGTTATTCCCTAGTCTGAAAATCTTTGTATTTCAATGAGAGTGTTTACTCAATTTTTATTTAATGCAATTACTGATACATTTGGGTTTAAAATCCGTTTCTCACTATTTGTTTCCTGTTTATCCATTTGTTCAATATTTCTTTTAATCTTCCCCTCTTTACTTCTTTTGGATTAGCATAGATCTTATATTTTACATTTCCCTCTTTATTAGCTTATTTGTTATGCATTATTCTCCTTTTCTTTTAGTGCTTGAAGTGGGATGTATAGTGTTCCCTCAAATTTCATGTGCACCCAGGACCTCAGAATGTGGCCTTATTTGAATAGAGTGTCTCTGCAGTTGTAATTTGTTAACATGAGGTCATACTGGATCAGGGTGGACCCTAAATCCAATGGTTGGTGTCCTTATAAGAAGAGGAGGAAGACACAGAGAAATACAAGGAAATAACACCATATGACAATTGGAGGCACATATTGGAGTGATGCAGCTATAAGCCAAGAGACATCAAGGTTTGCCAAGAGCCACAAGAAGCTGGAAGAGACAAGGAAGGATTCTCCCCTAGAGCCTTCAAAGGGAACATGACCCTGCCAACACCTTATTTTGGTCTTCTAGCTCCCAGAATTGTGAGAGAATAAATTTCTGTTGTTTTAAGCCACCCAGTTTGTGGTAATTTGTTATGGCAGTCCTAGGAAACTAATACAGTGTTTACCCAAGATGTTGTGAAATGTAACTTTGACTTAGTCCAACATAAATTGGTGCTGTTACCAAATGTATGAAAGGATCTTAGAGCATTTTAACTACACTCACCCCAGTTATGCCTTTAATGTTGTTGTTTTATATCTTTTAATTCTACATATATTGTTTACTCAGTCAATGATAGTTCACATTTATCCATATATTGACCCTTTCTGTTAGTTACACTTCTGTCCTTCCTCAATTTCCATGCTTCCAACTTGGATCAGTTTTTTTCTATGCCAGAATTCTTTTTACTAATCTATTTAGTGAATTAATTTAGTTGGTGGTGAAGTTGCTCATGCGTGCACGTGTGTGTGTGTGTGTGTGTGTGTGTGAGAGAGAGAGAGAGAGAGAGAGAGAGAGAGAAAATGACTTTAATTTACCTTTATTTTTTCTAACATTTTATTATAATTTTTTTCAATTATCTAGCAAAGTTGAAAGAATTTTATAGTGCAAATGTGTGTATGAATATTGTACTATATGTGCTTTATTAATATCACATGTCTGTTTATTTACATCCTTATCTATCCACTAATCCATTTTGTTGGTGAATTTGTTTATTTTTTTAAATTTTTAAAAAATGTTTATTTTTGAGAGAGCGAGTGCAAGCAGGGGAGGGGCAGAGAGAGAGGGAGACACAGACTCCGAAGCAGACTCCAGGCTCTGAGCTGTTAGCATAGAGCCTGATGCAGGGCTTGAACCCACGGACCGTGAGATCATGACCTGAGCCAAAGTTGGGCGCTTAACCAATGGAGCCACCCAGATGCCCCTTGATGCATTTAAAAGTACACTGCACACATTATGATTTATATTTTCTTTTGATGTAAAATTTACATGCAGTGAACCACTAAATCTTAAGTGTAAATTCACCGCATTTTGACAAATACATACACATGTGTAATGCAAAGAAAATTCCCTTCTTCTTCTGAGTCAGCCCCTGTCCCTTCCCTCCCAGAGTGTACTGCTGTTCTGATTTTTCTACCATAGATTAGTTTTGTCTCTTCTAGAATTCATGTCTTTTTGTGTAAGACTCCTTTCACTCAGCCTACTACTTTTGAGACTCCATGTTTTTTTGTGTGTACTGTCCTTTTGTATTGCTCAGTAATGTCTTACTGTATGAGTGTGCCATAGTCTGTTGATCTGTTCTTCTGTTGATGGACATGGGACTTGTCTACTTCTGGACTATTATAAATCTAACTGCCATAAGCAGTCTTGCACAAGTCTTGTTTTATGAATGTGTATTTTCATTGTTCTTGAGCCAAACACCTAGGAGTAGAATTATGTATACTTACTTTTACAAAAAAATCTTCCAAAATTTTTCAAAAATTGCTGTACCATTTTACATCCCAGCCAGCAATGTTTAAGAGTTCCAGGCCCTCTTCAGCCTCACCAACATTTAGTATTATCATTCCCTTTATTTTTTAGCCATTCTGGTGGATATATTATAGTATCTCATGGTTTTAATTTGCTTTTCCATGATGACGAGTGATATTGCATACTTTTTCTTTTGCTTATGGGCCATTTATGTTCTTCCTTGGTTAAATGTATGCATAAAATCATTGGTCAATTTTTTTTTGATTGTGATATTTGCCTTTTTATTATTGGGTTATCAGAATTCTTTATATAGTCTTTATATAGTCCTTTCTCTGCTATATATAGTACAAATATTATCTCCTGTCTATGACTTGCTTACTTTTGATAAGCAGATCGTTTTAATTTAGTTTAATTTTAATTTTGATGAAACCTAATTTATCTTTTTTTTGTAGGTATTGATTTCTGTCACCTAAGAAATATTTGTTTATCTCTAAGTGACCAAAATATTTGCATATGTTTTCCCTTAAAAGCATGTGGTTTTGGCTTTTGTGCTTAGGTCTATGATCCATCTTAAGTTATTTGTATGTATGGTATGAAGTAGAAATTAAGGCTCAAGTTTTCCTCATGCATGTCCACTTAGTCTCACACCATTTGTTGAAAACACTTTCCTTTCCCCCATCAGATTGCCTGTTGTCATTATCAAAAATCAAGTGACCATTTAAGTATGATTGTGTTTCTGAGCTATCTAGTAGAATGCTTGATGAATTTGTCAACCACTATGCCAGTGCCACTCATCTTGATTATTTTAGCTTTATAATAAATCTTGAAATCAAACAGTGTAAATCCTCCAACTTTGTTCTTCCTTTCAAGATTGCTTTTGATATGCTGGTCCTATTTTCTATTTCTTATCTTTATTGTCATCCTTTCTTTTATTTTCTTTGGCTTTACTTTGATCTTTTTCTATTTTCTTAAATTGAATCCTTAGGCCATTGATTTTAGATTTTTCTTCTTTTCTAATATAAACATTTAAAGCAATTAAAAGCAATAAAAAAGAAAAATCCCTCTTAGCACTGCTTTATATGCATTCCACAAACTTTGATATGCTATATTTTCATTATTCAGTTCAAAATATTTTCTAATCTATCTTATTATTTATTACTTTTCTCAGGGATTATTTGGAACAGTGTTGTCTAATTTTCAATAGTTGAAGTTTCTGTATATATTTTTATTGTTACTGATTTCTAATTGTGGACAAAGAACACACTCTGTGTGATATCAGTCCTTTGAAATTTTTTGAGCTTTGTTTTTATGGTCCAGCATGTGGCCTGGTTTGGTGAATGCAGCCATGTGAACTTTTCTTTAAGTTACTCCTCTCTACAAAACAAAAACCTATTTTGTCCAGTTTTTGTAGTTGTTCTCAGCAGGAGGGCTGGTGTCTGATGCAAACTAATCTGCCATAGACAAGGAGTGGAATTCTGAATGCTTAATTTTAAAAGGCCAAAAATAACAGACTCCAGATATTTATGTTTGCTTTAAGTTTCAAGGCTTTTGAATAAAGTTAGACAAGAAAAAGTCTTACTTACTCTTCACATTTTGGGGTTATTGTTAATTAATTTGTAATGAAACATTCCACCATTTTAAGTAAATTCTTATGAAGTATTAAACACTCAAGCAGGAAATTATTGATTCTTTGAATGGCAAGTGAGAATGTGCAAAATAAACTTTTACATTGCTATTATATATGTACATGTTCTCCAGTAATATGCCCATCCATCTTTGAAATCGATAATTAATTTTTGGGAATAATTTTTTTAAACATTCTCCATAGTTTGTGTTATAATTTTAGGCTTCCCAGTCATACTCTAGGTTCACCCAATGAAAAGGAAATCAAAACCATTAGTTCTTGGTTGTTCCCATTTGATCAACCTGAAGATTCTAGTAAATTGAAGGTGAACAAATGTCTGCCTTCTGTCATGGTCTTGAATAACTTGGTTTTTGCAATGATGGATAAGGAAATCTATAAACTAATACATTGCATAAATAATTTCCATAAATTGAGAGAACCCGTGCTACTTAAAATATTAATCCTTCAAAGTGGCCTTTGTGAGAAAAAAAATCATATGAGATCAAATATACTTATTATTTCATGATCTTCAAAGTCCCTTTCAGCTCTGTGCCTCTAACTCTTCAATTCTGTTTCTGATATAAATCTACTTTAATCTACTTTAATTAAAGCCTGAATATGAATATATATAAAGAATCTACTGTAGAAATGAGAGTCATACTCTTTAGGTAAAGTCATTTCATCTGTTTTTCATAGCAGCCATCCTTAACTTAAAATACTTATTCCTTTGTATGTTTTTTGAAGTTGTAAATGCTTTCGCCAGTTTCTGTGAATTGCAGATAACAATGACCTTAGGGTAACATCTGATGTAGCACTCTTTATCTAATTAGATGAGGTTTTTTGGCCAAAGTCTTTTAAATGAAATGAGACATAAAACAAGCCTATGAGACTCATTTTTGAATTCATGTCTACTTAAAATTTTCAGCTCTGCATTTCTGTCTAAAATGAGAGTGCAGTTGAAGTAGTGTTTCTATGATGATCATCCTAAAATTTGTTTGCATCTTGAATAATGTCTCTCTTTCCATTGCCTTCTTTACAGTTTTTCTTTTTGTCATCCACAGCTTTTCTTAACCTAGCTGGTTCTCCAAAAGAACGAATGAATTCTTTACATTGGGTATTATAGAGTCAAGTTGTTTGTCTAAAGTGCCCCCCTTCCCTCTCAGTTCTCTGTACTTTTGGCTAGAGGAGAAAGTCCAATTTTACCTATATTTCTTGGATCCCTGAGTGGAACTTATCACGTATCTTATTCCTTCCCGGGATATAGGACTACATTTGTCAGACAGTAACAGATCTTCATAAAAGAAGCTCCTGATACACAAACATTTGGACGTCACCTGGAGTTAAGGAGTCTTTCTCTTAACCAGTTCTGTGCATGGTACAATAAAACATCTGCCTTAGAGACAACTTTACCTAGAAAAATGCATATTATTGGCCTCTTGCCTATTATTTACTCTGATGGGAAGAGAAGGCTTGGTCATTTTGTGAAGAACCCAATATTTCAATAAGCTCAGGTGAAACAACCTTCCAAGCTTTCTGAGATTTCCCCTTTGGTGATTACAGGGAAGGGTGTGAAATCTATTGTATTGGAAAATCCACAAGGCTATTTCAGTAGTCAGTGTGGGAGTGGGGATGGGACTTTAGTCTGACCTTTGGATTTCCTGGCTGATTCTTCTCAAATTGACTCTGGAGGTTAGTTTCCCAAGGAGGACCCATACTTTTCTTGGAATGATTTCCTCAGATATTTTTAAAGCGTGATTCATAGCCTTTCTCTTATTTCAGATTTAACATAGGGGATTGTTGTGGGTTTTTTGTTTTGTTTTGTTTTGTTTTGGTTTACCTCTCTGTCTGTAGATTTGCTGCATCTTGTTGACAGTCCAGGGTTCTAAGAAATTGATGCCAAATTAGAATTTTCCTCAGAATACTTTCCTTTGTGATGTATGTCCCCAATCAACAACATACAAAATATTTTTGTTCATCTATGGACAAACCTATTCACAGTGGGATCTTAAATAAAAATATTCCTGTGATTCAAACACCGTATCCTTTATCCTCTATTTCTCCTTCAGTTTTTCCCTCTTCACATTTTGATTCTTGAGCACATATGTTTTATTAGATCCCCAGTTCAAGGGTCAATAGACTTCTTGTTATATATGTTGCAAATTACAGTTTCCATAGCTTTCTTCCCAAAAAAAGAACTCTAATGCCCAGGACTGACATTCATCAACCAAACCAGGTTTTATTGGAATACAATCTGTCAGTAGTTTGGAAGTTTTCTCCTGTGGTTAACTGACTATTAATATTTTAGAAGTATGGACAACAATGAATTATTTGTTACTGGGCTGACCTAATTCTACAGTGTCAGGAAACCAGTGACTAATGAACCATTTGTTCTCACAAATTGCTGATCACAGGAAAGACAGGACCTCAGTTTCTTGCAATTTGCCAAAGCCCATTACTTGAGTTTAAATTATTTGGTCATCGGCATTGATCTGTGGACCTCAGGAACTTTATATGAGATTGACCCCCAAAATTGTTCATATGAAAGAATCTTAACACTTTTACGTTTATTTTTGGCAATGGGGAGAGAAGATTAATGAAAATCCCTGGGAGTAGAAGAGGTGGAAGAGTAAGATAACCAAAGCCCTCACAACTCACAATATACCACTCCTTTCTTGTGACATTCATTCTAGATGTGGAACTTGAGAGTTTTGTTATAAAAATTCTCTCTTGGGGCGCCTGGGTGGCTCAGTGGGTTAAGCGTCTGACTTCGGCTCAGGTCACGATCTCGTGGTATGTGGGTTTGAGTCCCGCGTCGGGCTCTGTGCTGACCGCTCAGAGCCTGGAGCCTGTTTCAGATTCTGTGTCTCCCTCTCTCTCTGACCCTCCCCCGTTCATGCTCTGTCTCTCTCTGTCTCAAAAATAAATAAACGTTTAAAAAAAATTTAAAAAAAAAAATAAATAAAAAAATAAAAATTCACTCTTATGTGGATCCTGAGAAACTTAACAGAAACCCATGGGGGAAGGGAAGAAAAAAAAAAAAAAAGAGGTTAGAGTGGGAGAGAGCCAAAGCATAAGAGACTTAAAAACTGAGAACAAACTGAGGGTTGATGGGGGGGGGGGGGTGGGAGGGAGAGGAGGGTGGGTGATGGGTATTGAGGAGGGCACCTTTTGGGATGAACACTGGGTGTTGTATGGAAACCAATTTGACAATAAATTTCATATATTAAAAAAAAATAAGAAGTACATATTAAATAATGACCCTCAATTTATCATGATGACATGTCACACTTAATATGGTACCATGGATATATAGCATGACAACTATAGTTAACAATACTCATTTAATATTTTAAAGTTGCTAGTAAAGGAAATCTTAAAAGTTCTCATTACCAGAAAAAAAGAAGTTCTGCAACTTCTGTGGTGAGTGATGCTAACTAGACTGATTGTGGTGGTCGCTTTGTAACATATACAATTATCGAATCATTAAGGTGTACCTGAAACTAATATAATGTATGTCAATTACACCTCAATAAATTTTTAAATAAATAAGAATAAAATGAAATAAAATGGTGTCATGGGAGAGCACAATGAGAAAGGCAGTTAAAATACAACCCCAAGAAAAATTAAGCAATAAGGCATGTAAATCATGGACTGTATGTAATGAATTAACTTCTCTCCTTTGATAGAAAACACTATTAGTATGTACCATCCTTGATGGAATTGAGAACGTTGTCACTAAATGCAGTTTCTGTAATCTGTGATTCAGATGAGGAACCCTGGTTTAGAAAGATGATCTAAACTATTAAGCAGTTTTCAAGCTTTTCAAAATTTGAAACGTATTAACAGGAAATTGAAAAGTTCAAGATGATTGCTTTGTTTCATTAAATACTAAATAGCAGGCTCTCCGTTAACTTTTTTTCATGACTTTAAAGAAATTAAAATCAACTAAAGACATATTAGCTTTTTAAAGACTTCTAATTTTTTATTCCATTATGATTCATTATATTGGTGTCTAACTGTTTTAAATTATTTTGAAAAGAATTATTATGATGCGTAGGAAAGTCTAGACCAGTATATTCTGAAAGAACTGTTCTTTCAGAGCTGATGAAGAAAAGTGGATTCCTAAAAATTTTGGAAAAAGTTAAAAGAGTCTTAGATCTGATTTAAAGTCCCTCTTTTGGAAAGACAAGTAATTTTATATTTAGTAATTTTTCTTTTTCAATTGAAGCCTAGCCATTTTCTCCTGAAAGTAGAATATGATCTTGATTTTCTTTGCTTTTCTTTGAAGGCTCTTTCATTTTACCAGAACTTGAAGATATCTGGTAAAATTCAGTCCTCTTGGACTGAGAAACCTGAGTTTACAGATCTGCAAGGCTGGTGGTGATGGTTCTTTAGAAAAATGCTGGTACCCTCTTTATTCCACCACCAGCTGTCTCCTGTTTAACTCAGAAAGGATGTCCAGGAGCATCCTTCAGAAGTACTCACTACTGCTATGGCCCAACTTCAAATGTACCTTACTTTAATTTGCTTGGAAAAGTTAAAATGAATATAAGATATGAAAAAACATATTAATCCTCTTGGTGGTTCTAGTAATGTCTTGTAAATTCTCTGAAAATAATGAGGCCTCAAAATTTATTTCTTTTGGATCCCAAGCCAAATTGTGAAACACTTGGATTGGTGACACATAATCTCCCATTAGCTACCTTCAATAGCTTGTTGCTAAAATGTAGGAAACTTAGTGCAAACCAGGGAAGACCACTTGGGTGGTCTTACATTGCACTAGTGAGTGGACGATTGATTTTAATCCGGATTAGTGACCCATCATAAACCCACAGAAAGCGACTCTAATGTTAACTGTAACACCCCTCCCTGCAAAGAAAACGTATTCATTTTATGAAGTAGATCCACAAACACACACACATATACACAAAACTTGAAATTCTTAGGAAAATAAGTAACCCAATTTCACTTAGTTAGACAGTCAGCAAGTTAGTGATTTTGTGGTTTGACCCTCATATGGTACATCAATCATGGCAAGTTTCTTTCTCTCTTCATTCCAAGTAAAACCACTACTTCCCACGCAACATGTCATTACCATCACAATAGGATCTGCGCAGTAATAGAGTTTGGATTGGATCCTTAACTTTAAAGCCCTATTTGAAATCACAGCTTCCTTCCTGTTGCAACTTAGCTTTAAAACAGACTTCTAGTGATCTTGGAAAATCACTCTCTCTTTTTCCTTCAGTTTTTGGTTCTATTACCTTGCAAGCCAGTTTGGATTTTCTGTTTTCCCACAAGAGACCAGGTTTTCCTAAGTATACCATCATTTTCCTATTTCTTTCTTTCTTAAGCTGAGGAAAGGAGCACAGGAAGAATGGAAATAAAGTGTCCATAGTTCCTGTCCCATGTGGGCAGGAATTTAAGTGCTCTACTTAGCATAATTTGTGCTTACCCAGCTCGATGACAGCCCTACCCCCGGTTCAAGTACTAAATCATAGAAATAAGCGGTAAACCATCAGAAACACTTTGCAGTAATGCTCACTGTCAAATGGAAAATATAAATTGTAATATTAAAGAGGAGTAACATATTTTATGTTTAATCTGACTTTAAATTTGAAGTCAAATGAACTTGAATAGTGAAATAACATAGCACAGTTATTCTAAGGGTGCCAAGTATTTTCACACACATTTACAAACTTTTTCTCATAATGTTGGCAGGTAGGCAAAGAGCAGGTATGATCAGTCCAATTTTATGCAAGGAGAAATTTAGTAACCGCAGTGGTATACTTCCTGGCAAGGTCCCAATGGCTAAAAATACCTTCTCCTCTAACTTCTTTTTTCATCTTCATTCTATGCCTAAAATTCCATTAATTGGATATTTATTCTGGTTTAAAAAAAATTTTTTTAATCAAACAAATCCATCCCCATAGCCTTTAGAGGAGGCTCTTTGAAATTCACATATTTAGATAACTTAGTTCCATTAACTTTTTTTCTTAATACAGAATTAGGCTACAACATTAAAATTACTTAAGTTTTGTACCTGGCTGTTTTCCAGCTTGTAATTTCCTTTAAATCTTTTACATCTTTTTCTCCCCCCACTAAGTTTTTGCCATAATACTGTGATGTTAAAATTATTTACAACGTTGTTTTCAATGTGCCAGCAGAATCATGGAACTTGATATGGCACCAAAGTTCTAAATTTAGTATGGATTACATGCAGTAGCTCGATCTGGAGCTTCTGATCACAAATCACAGGGTGTCTGGCCTCTACCAAGGTGCCCCATGGGGGCTTCAGCTCTGTCTCTTGCTGGGGAGGAGGGGACGGTGGGCAGGCACAGAGAGGGGATGCTTAACCTACCTGAACAAGCATGAAAGGCAGATGGCGGTGGGAGCCACGCAGACAGTCTTGGGACGTTTGAAGCCATTTCTACAGACTATGGAGAGTAGCCCTGGAGGCCCAGGTGGTTCTAGGTTTTTTCCATTTAAAAAAAAGAACACCTGGGAAACCAAAAGGACTTTCCCTTTTTCCTCCTCATCCTCATCTCCTCCAGAATCTCTTGTTTTCAGGAACCTAACTTCCATCTCGCAGTAAAGTAGACCAGCAGTTTATTAAAGGAGTTTTTGTTGACTAGCCTAAGAATCTAACCACCATTATAACTTCAAACAAACAAACAAACAAACAAAAAATCCCCATGGGATGATGAATCTTAAATTGTAAATAATTGGCTTACATTAATTTTTTTCCAGTAAAGGATGAAGTTTCTTATTTATTGGTTACTTCCAATATATTTATTGGTTACTTACAAATATCTCAGCAAGGATTAGGGAAAGCCAAAATTTCAAAGTATCTTGTCACTGAAGTATTTGCTCTTGTCCCTTTTTTCCCTACTTGCTGGCTGACCTGGGCTGTTTCCATGGCACCCGCTCCCATCCGCTCCTTGCTGAATTCTTTCAAATGCAGGTATAAATTACTTTTTCAACACATTTCTGCTACTCATTCAATTAAGTGCCCCAACCAAATATAAGTTTCTATTGGCCTAAAAATAGATCTCCTGCCATCTGGAGTCCCAAGTTTCTGCATTTTTTCTTTCACCTCGGAGCAACTCCAGCAGTCATAAAAGAACTTCACCTGATGTAATTGTATCTGCTTCCAACTGCTCCTAACGCATTCTGGAGCTTTCGTTCTGAGTGAATAATTCTCCTATGTTATCATCAGGCTTCCTGAAGGGATCAGATGCTCATTCATTTGGACATTTTCAAATCATCAAGAAAAACTGAACAAATCCCAGGTTTGAGTTTACCTTTAGTCTTAGTATTTTTAAAAGTTTCTTATACTATACATATGTAGACTAGCTCTAAAAGCTCTCAAATTAATCAAAATCCCCATGCTCCCCATAACTAGTTGAAAAGTGAAGAAGGTAAAAGAGATCATATGATTTTTGTTTGTTTGTTTTTCTTTTAATTCCAGTTAGTTAACATACAGTGTTACATTAGTTTCAGGTGCACAGTATAGTGATTCAACACCTCCATATGACACCCGGCAAGTGCAAAACTTAATCCCCATCACCTACTGAGCCCATCCCCCAAGCTCCCTCCCTCCTGGTTTGTTCTCTATAATTAAGACTCTGTTTCTTGACTTGTCTCTCTCTCTTAATTTTTACCTTTCCTTGTTTGTTTTGTTTCTCAAATTTCATATATGAGTGAAATCATATGGTATTTGTCATTCTACAACCGACTTATTTTGCTTAGCATTAAACCCTAACTCCATCCATGCTGTTGCAAATGGCACGATTTAATTCTTTGTTATGGCTGCATAATATTCCACTTATCAATCTTCTTTATCTATTTATCCATTGATGGATACTTGCGTTGCTTCTGTGTCCAGGTTGTTGTAACTAATGCTGCTGTGAACATCAGGGTACATGTATCCCTTTGAATTAGTACTTTTGTATTCTTGTATTCTTTACCCAAAGAATGTATGTACTACATCTAGTAGTACAGCTGCTAGATGGTAAGGTAGTTCTATTCTTACCTTTTCAAGGAACTTCCATACTGTTTTCCAGAGTGGCTGCACCAGTCTGCATTTCTACCAACGGTGCATGAATTTTCTTTTTCTCTACATCCTCAGCAACACCTATTGTTTTTGTGTTGGTTTTAGCCATTCTGACAGGTATGAGGTGCTTTCTCATTGTAGTTTTTATTTACATTTTCTTGATGATAGATGATGATGAGCGTCTTTTCAGCTAGGTCTAATTTGCTATTTAACTCAGCAGTTGAGTTTTTATTTCCAGTTTATGTTATGTTTCAGTTAGAACACTTCCTTATGTTTCTGTTTCCAAATGTATTTGGGCTTTTGTTAAATGGTCTCTTGCTTCTTGTTCATTTGTTAAATTCATTAATTATTTCATTTCATTAATTATTAACTTCATTAATTATTATTTCATTAATTATTTCCTCATAACAATTTTATAATATGTTATTTTATAATTACAGCAATTGTCATAATTTTATACTTTGTATGTGACAATTCAGAGTTTTGGAGATTTGGATTCATTGTGATTTATGCTGGCTCCAGTCACAGCTTCTTGTTTTCGTTGTGTGCATTGAATATAACTTAATCCATGGGAATCTTGAGGCCTAATTGTATATATGATTTGTATATGCTTCTGCCCAGAAGCAAGTAATATTATCATCCTGGAACAATCTAAATCCTAATCCTGGATCATCTAAAAAGTCTCTGCCTAATGGGAAATATTAAAGTTTAGCTTTTCTACCATGAGGCCAGCAGAAGACTTAATCTTGGGATCCCCTGTCTGATAAAGGAATGTGCCTTCAGGACAATCTCTCCCTTCCCTGTTCCTTACTAGTCACCATTCTCTACTTAAAGCTCTCTGCTTGGGCTTCCGTGTTTTGTTTGTTTTTGGCCTCAGATGATTTCCTTTATTTTCTAGTGAACTCAGAACTCAGTCAAAATTCCATATGCAGTAATTTATGTGGAATGTTTTTGTGGGGAGGGTTACCAGATTTACCTGGGTATACATTGGGAAATCTATGCTGATTCTCAATGTTCCCTGGCTCCTTTTCTTTTTGTACACAAATCATTGATCCTAAATATAAAAACAATCATGGAAGTTTGTAGTTTGTGCACTGTAACATCTTTTTCCTTTTTCACACAAACAACCCTAGGAAAAGACTATATTGTGTGTCCTGGAAAAAAAAAAACACCATAATTTCCATAGAAGTGGTATACCATACAGCCTTTACTGCAATATTACAAATTTGGTTCATTCTAATAGCTCTTTTATTCAGTAACCAAGCATTATTGGGCTTAAGTAACAGGCAATATGAGATACCATTTGACCTCAGGCTGTGGTGACTTAATTAACTTGTGAGTGTTCAACGAAAATCTTAATAATTAAACAAAATAACAAAATACAGTGTTACAAGGTCATTAAATTCATCAACTGATGAAAAATTTCTTTCTCTCAACTCACTAAAATTAAGCTTAAAAGATAATATAATTCGATTTGAAGACTCAAAAATCTTCTAGATTCTTAGATGACTAAAGAGAAAACATTTAGAATACTGAGCTAGTTAAAACAAAATCTATTTCATGTTTTATGAATTAATGAATAAATAAAATTAAATTTACTATTTATTAAAGATGACGCCCACCCCTGATGCCCATATCCCTCCAAGAGTAATCCCAGATTTAATGAAAAGCAATAAAATTATTTTTCAATGCTGTCCTGGCCTAAGAACATAAGGCCTGCCTTATGTGCCTATTCAACGCCCTCAATAGATTCAAGTACTGATATGCCCAGTGTTTGAGCGGCATGGGCACAGAAAGTATCTAAATAGCTAAAAAGAGTAAAGTCGAATGCTGGATACAACTGGAGGCCACCAAGGTACTGAGGCACTTGATGTGTAAGCAGAAATTCTAAAACTGTGTTCTAGTCTCATGTTTCTACTAATCATTTATCTCTAGATAAAGGTGAAAACTACAGAACTTTGGACTAATGTTTTAGAAACCACAAGATCTAGTTCTGCAGGTAAGGAGTAGGATGGGAGTCTGATTGGTTAAACAGTTTATATTTCTGTTTATTTATTTACTTATTTTGAGATAAAGAGCACAAATAGGGGAGGGGCAGAGTCAGCACAGAGCCCACGTGGGGCTCAAACCCACAAACCGTGAGATCACAATTTGCGCCAAAGTTGGATGCTTAACTGACTGAGCCACCCAGGCACCCAGGTTAAACAGTTTATAATTCTTTTTAAACAAACCTTCTCATTTGTAGTACAGAAAATGAGAAAGTCTCACTTCATAATGCTCTGCAACAAGGGGTTATAGACATCAAGATAGAAGATATGCACCTATTATCTTTACTGAGAATTTATGACCACGTGATGTTTGAGCAGAACTGACAGTGCTTCAACATAGCCAACCAAAATAAGATGATCTATACTTGGTTGCCATCCTACTGTGTGCAAAGTTTATCTTGTATAAGGTTCGGAGTCCCCAGAAAAGGCAGGCTACTGTTCCACCCACAAGGATATCTCTTTATTATTTTAATAACCATTGATTTTTTTCATACCTCAATTTTCTTACCTGGTTTTAGAAATAATAATAAGGTATCCATATATTATACAAAAATATAAGCATGAGCAATCCCTTCCCCTGTTTTCTCACTAAACATTATAGCAGAGCTTTTAAAAATGTATAATCAAAGTTCTTTGGTATGTTTTTCCAAGCACTGTCCTGGGAGCACCTGAGTCAAAATCCACCTGAAGTTTATTTAAAATACAGATTCTTTACCCTTTTCCAGGACAATGTTTAGTCTCTACAGGTAGTAAGGGGTGGACTGGGTAAGCAAGGGATCGGTGAATATACATTAGTGAAAAGATCTTCAGTGACTTAAAAAACTGAAGTTAAAAAACAAGTGTTCTACTGCTCACCTTTTGGTCAGTTGTAAACAATGAATATGTAAGAAAGAAAGGATCTGTTACAAAATGAATAATTAGCAGGGGCACCTGGGTGGCTCAGTCGGGTAAGTGTCTGACTCCACCTCAGGTCATGATCTTATGGTCTGCGAGTTCGAGTCCCGTGTTGGGCTCTTTGCTGACAGCTCGGAGCCTGGAGCCTGCTTTGGATTCTGTGTCTCCCTCTCCCTCTGCCCCTCCCCCGCTCATGCTCTGTCTCTCTTGCTCTCAAAAATAAATTTAAAAAAAAATTAAAAAATGAATAATTAGCCCTTAAGTATTTTACAATTAGCTATAAATTTTTCTGAAAAGCCTTTTTAAAAGCAAATGGTTCAATTCATTATAAATGAATAAAAATCATAGGATACTCCTGGGAAAATTCTAGCATCATATGAGAGCAAGTAAGATGTAAAACAGATTTGTAATAGTTAAGGTTGTTGATAAATAATCTCAATGTCTTACTAATGCAGGGAAATGTTCAAATCCTTTCTGCAAATTTTGACTTGTTCTTGTTTTCTCATCATGTAGTCTATTCAGTTAACTCCACTGACATCATCACATCTCCATTTATTTAGACTTCTAGCCAGTTTATCTTTCTGACTTCCCAGGAGTCTTGAGACACAGTGAAATGGGCTTAGGGCACACATCATCAGTGTTTATTTGCTGCCTCTTGGCTGGGTTGCCTCATGTTAATGCTGTGGGGTGCAAAATGTGGCCTCCCTATAGTGACAAAAGTAAACATGAGAAAAAGTAAACATCTTCCCATTGGCCTGACTGGCAGCAGTTCAAGCTCATTTGCTCTCATTCTTTCTTCTTTCCTCTCTACCCCAATTATTAGGGAATAATGCCCTTTGTGTTTAAGAATACCGAGAACCTAGTCCTGTTTCCTCTCGCCACTTCCTGTTGAATCTGGAAGTTTTTCACCCTTGCTTTCATTTGAAGGAAGACCCCTCAGTCACTACTCATCATAGCCATTGCCAGTGGACATTTCTGAGCCCATGTGTTTGCAGCTGAGCTTTTGGCACCCGTTGCTGCCATGATCTCAGAGTATTTCCCTCTCAAGTCCTCAGTGGCTCTTGCAGATGTGAAGGAAAGAGAGCCCTCTTTTTTAGACCTCCACTCAGCCCAGGGTACTTTACAGCAAAGTGGTCTGGGTCCACTGCTGACTGGTCTCCAGATCTTCTCCTGTAGTTACTTCCTCAGAGCCCAGCTAGATTCCAAGAGCACAGGGTCACAATCAGCTTCCAAAGCCATTCTGTCTCTTGGCCATAAGGCTCAGACAGAAGCCAAATTGTGTCTAGGCCTCTATCCCTTTTTAATAAAAAATTTTTAGAAATAGACTATTCCTTTTTCTTTTTTTTTTGAGAGATAGAGGGAAAGAGAGCACGTGCATGTGCAAACGAAGAGGGTCAGAGGAGGAGAAAAAGAGAATCTTATTTTTTTTTAAGTTTATTTATTTATTTAGAGGGTGGGAAGGGGCAGAGAGAGAAGGGGAGAGAGAATCATAAGCAGGTTCTGTACTATCAGTGCAGAGCCCGATATGGGACTTGAACTCTCGAACCATGGGATCATGACCTGAACCAAAACCAGGAGTCAGACGCTTAACCAGCTGAGCCACTAGGTGCCCTAAGAGAGAGAGAGAGAAAATCTTAAACAGGTTCTACACTTAGCACAGAGCCTGACTTGGAGTTCCATCCCACAACCCTGGGATCATGACCTGAGCTGAAATCAAGAGTCAGATGCTCAACCGGCTGAGCCACCTAGGTGCCCGGCCTCTATCCCTTTTGTAGTATCCTTTTTAAGATCTTTATTTTTCTTCCTGATAACTTCTAATTATTTCAAATCAGCAGGGCAGAGATTAGGAATCTCGTTCTCTCCCAAACCAGAAAGTCCAGGGACTTCTCTGACCCCTAATTCCCAGCAGCCTTTATATTCTTTATATCAATAGTAAATACTTCATTATTACTCTCTCCCCCACCAACAAAAAAACTAAAATGAAATCAACCTAATTAAATATCTTATTGCATACATAGAGTATACCATATGACCCAAAATATAACACAATAAAATATTTTTAGCAACACCAAACAAATAGCACAATTATAAATATTTCTACAATCTATGTACTCTATCAGAACAAGAAAATAAATGCTTTCAGGGAATTCTGTTCATAAATAAGACTGTGCTAGGAATGATACAATATACTGTAAATGTAGTAGAACAGTTCTTGGGCAAGTTGACTCTTTTTAATAATTTCGAACTCTCAGAAAATCATAATGGTCACTCTAGCTTGCAGGTAAAAGAGTCTTCATTTTGGAAAAAAACTTGGGCACATTAGCCTTAGGCCAGACCTCAGGACTTATTCCGTAAAGCAACTCACGTTACATAGAACTGTGAGGTGACTTACCGTTACCTCACACCAGTATGCTGCCCAGCAGTCTGTAATGGCCTCCTGGTGCTCATCACAGAAAGACTAAACTCATCTCTTTGGCTTTCAGTGACCTTTTACCAACCTGATTCTTCAGATTTCAATGTGATTTCATAAGACTCTTTTAATTCAAGGTTTTTGCCATGCTGGGTTGTCTTTTCCCTACTCAACATTTTTATAAGACCTATTTTCACTACTACTCTTTTTTCTACGACACTCTCCCTTTTCTTCTTGGCCAGTTCAGATCTCACCCTCCCTTGTAGGCTCTGTGAACGCTTCCTCAGTGAGGATTTCCCAGGGACCATAATCCAATAAGAGTTAAAATCAATTCAGCGCAATTTAGCCCTTAACAATCTCTATAGTGCTGATTTTACTGGGAACATAACAGATCCTTGGGATTCCAAAGCTTGAACATTCTAGAGTATATGGTGTCAGGAATGGCAGTCAAAGCCTTTGTGCCTTGCTAGAGTTGGGGCTGACACACATTCTGAGGGCCAGGCATACAGGGGCAAGGCTTTCTTCAGTCTAGTGAGCAGACCAGAGCAGCCTCCAGACTCCCGCACCCTTCCCCCCCAGCTTTGTGAATCTCTCCTTGTTCCTTGCCATTGCTTCTGTAGTGACTCTTAACATAGGATTTAAACTGCTTGCGTTTCTCTTGGAAATAAAATTTAAAAAAAAAATAAAATAAAATAAATAAATAAATAAATAAAATAAAAATAACTTCGATTCTATCTTTTTTTAAAAAAAAATTTTAACGTTTTATTTATTTTTGAGACAGAGAGAGACAGAGCATGAACGGGGGAGGGGCAGAGACAGAGGGAGACACAGAATCGGAAGCAGGCTCCAGGCTCTGAGCCATCAGCCCAGAGCCCGACGCGGGGCTTGAACTCACGGGCCGCGATATTGTGACCTGAGCTGAAGTCGGACACTTAACCAACTGAGCCCCCCGGGTGCCCCACTTCAATTCTATCTTTATGGAATCACTAACATTCTAAAGTGTCAGTTCAATTGTTCACTTAGTCTTTACAGAATTTTATGGGAGAAACTATGCAGTTTTTAAGAGGCTCACCAGTGTGAAGTTTCAACTTTGTTTTTAAAAAAAATTTTTTTTTAATGTTTATTTATTTTTGAGACAGAGAGAGACAGAGCATGAATGGGGGAGGGGCAGAGAGAGAGGGAGACACAGAATCGGAAGCAGGCTTCAGGCTCTGAGCCATCAGCCCAGAGCCTGACGCGGGGCTCGAACTCACGGACCGCGAGATCGTGACCTGAGCTGAAGTCGGACGCTTAACCGACTGCGCCACCCAGGCGCCCCAATGAAGTTTCAACTTTGATAAGTATATCCAGTGAATATTTTGCTAATTGATGTGCGTGTGTGTGTGTGTGTGTGTGTGTGTGTGTGTGTGTGTTTAGCTATATAGTGTTCTTGCAGACATAGACTTTTTACATATTATTCTTGTGTCAAATAAGTGGTAAATCAGATTTTCTCTCTAAGAAAAGATGAAGTAAATTACTGAATTGGTAGCAAGCATAGAAGCAGATTTAAAACACACACACACACACACACACACACACACACACACACACACACAGGAGTAAGGAAATACAGAGGGGAATTTCAGGGTAGCCCTAAGAGGAGAGTACTAGAAAAATTATCTGTAAACCCCGGCTCCTGAGAACAAAAGGAGCTCACCTGGTGCTGATGACATGTGGCCCAGGTCGCTTGCAATTCCTTTTCTTCCACAGATCCTAGATGTTTGCCTTTCTTAAGCCCGGGTTCTACATGGATGAGATTGCAGATATCCTATTTCCCTGCATAGCCATATGAGAACACTCCCTTTCTAAGGCAATTTTAGTGAATCTCTTTCTTATAATCAAAAAAGCTCAAAATAGGAGTTGCTTCTGTGACCATCTTTTGTAGAAGATGGTTTTAGAGAAATGGTATTTTTTTTATTAAATTTATTTAGGAATAGTCAATAACCCACACATTGACATGTTTGTAATTAGCCTTTTGAGAAACATGTCTGTGCCGAAAGACATTTACAAGACATTTTTCTGTTAATGTGTTACTTCTTCTTTCACTCAAAGGAATTTGGTAGAGGATATTGGTCCGTTAATAGGCTGGTACCCCGATAACTACAATAACCCCAGCTCACCAACCTAACAGGAATCCCACTGAATGTTACAGACTTCACTCCCTACATTAGGAAGAACACTGTAAGTCTTTTTGGATAGAACCCTTGATTCCTTATGACATTTGTGGGTTTCACTTAAACTCTCGGGTGTGGGAAAGAACTGTTGAATTCCCTATTCGGTAGGGATTATAGAATACATTCAGATGTTATGCTTGCATTACCAAAAACTGCTCCTCCAATTTTCAGTGCCAACCTCCCTAAGATTTAATACCTGCATACATATAGGCTCTCCCTTCCTCCCCGCTTGCCTTCCTCCCTCCATTCCTCCTATTCCTTCATCCTTTCCTTCCTCCCGTCCTCCCTTCTTACCTTCCTCCTTCCCTCCCGTTTTTCCTTCTTTCCTTCCTTTCTTCTTTCCTTTTTCCCTCCCTCCCTTCCTTCCTTCTTTCCTTCCTCCCTTTCTTCCTTCCTTCCTCCCTCCCTCTGTTCCTTCCTCCCCCCACCTTCTTTTCCTTCCTTCCTTCCTTCCTTCCTTCCTTCCTTCCTTCCTTCCTTCCTATTTTTATTTTCTTCCACCTACCCCATTTCAAAAAGTGCTTACTGAAAACATGTGCAATCTTGACTTTCTGCTGAAGATAATTCCCTGAGATGAATTATTGTTATATTTTGTAGTGAGGTCATGGCTTCCAAACCATAGGATTAATATGTGTTGCTTGGCCAAATCTGAGTTGCCTTTTATCTGTGGCATTTCCTTCCTTCAGGGAAAAGATTTTCAAGCTCTTTACTGAAGCAGTATCAGAGTGTACTTTGGTGGGCTCTAATACAAACCCTAAAGATACCAGGGAGAATGTGTTGTTGCTTTTTTTTTATTGTTTTTATTATTGTTTTTATTGTTTAACCTAGATCAAGTTCACCTCTGGGCCAAGCTATAGTTCAGTCATTCTGGCTTATTCCTCAGGACACATTAATAGGTTATTTTAGAACTTCAGAATGACCAAACCCTTGTACTAGTCTAAATACTTGAACTCTAATACTGCGCCAAAGCTGCTGCTGCCACTTATTCTCAGCAGAGCACGACACGTGGGCACTGTGTGTGTGACCCACCCCTTAGCTTGCTCCACAGGAGCCCTCATGAGCTATCCCTGCACACTTGTGTTCATTCTCACCGTCAGTCATTCTTGTTTCTCCCATGCTGCTCCTTCCAGCCACTACGATTTGCATTTCATTTACAATTCCTCCAGTGGCCTTGATCATCCCCTGTACCCAAGCCTTGGCGCAGGATTGCTACCCTGCCTGGAATGCCCCACGTGGCTTCTTACTCCTGGTGCTGCTATTTGCCGACAGTAGTGCTTTCGGATCCTGGAATGGAAGATGCTAGGTCTTTTTGGAGGTAATCAGAACTTCTCCTGTTTTGACCCACACTGGGCTTAGGACAATGTGGAGAGAGATTTCATCTAGCTTCCAGTGGCCATTTCCCTCCACGTTCTTTCCTAATCCCTCTTCCTGAGCCCTCCACCCATAATTTAGATCTATTCTTTAGGACTTTCAATTCCATATTGTTCTTAAGCTTCCAGATTTCTCTAGTGCTTTCCTCTAACTGACGTTAGTTATCCATCCAGTGTTCCTTCATAGCTTTGCTCTCATTCTTCATGGTAACAACAAACAATAATAATGGTCATGAATTGAACTCTAAAGTGCTCCAAGCACTTTATTTAATGATACCTTTTATCTTCACAAAGTAGGAACTATTATTCCTATTACTATTTTCCAGGTAAAAACTTGAGACTTAGTGATAAGACAAAAAACAAAAACAACAACAACAACAAAAACCAGGGTGTTTGGGTGGCTCAGTTGATTAAGCATCCGGCTCTTGATTTCAGCTCAGGTCATGATCTCACAGTTCCTGAGATTGAGCCCTGCATCAGGCTTTGTGTTGATAGTGCAGACCCTGCTTGGGACTTTCTCACTCCCTCTCTCTCTCTCTCCCTCCTGTGATCTCACTCTCTGTCTTTCAAAAATAAATAAATAAACATAAAAAAAAAAAAAACAAGGTCACATACCTATTGCTAGGTATTCCCTCTACCCTCCAGTCATCATCGAATAAAACGTAATATTTCATGAGACAGAGCCTAAACATAAATGAGAGTCTAGATACAGAAGTAGGAAGTTTCTAAGACAATGGCAGAATAAAAGGAAAACACATATTTGGGGAGGGGACAGTATGAGGGAGGGGCTGCTGAAAATGACCTCCAGTTTTGCCATTTGGGTAGGTACATTTGCTGCCTTTGTGTGAAATGTGGCAAGACACTGGCATATAAGGGTAAAGGGCATTGGAGGCACCCCCATTGCTCTGAGCCCTCTCCCTGCAATGGCACTCCTGTTGGTGGTGATTCCATCCCTATGGTCCTTCCTGGACTGCTCCAGGGCTCCTCCTCCCCTCCCCCATGCCTTACATTAGCACCTGTGGGTTGCATGAAAGTTGAAATCAAATAGATTTTAGTTTAAATCCTAATTCTGCTTCTCATTCAGTGTGATCTTGGGCAATTTAATTAACCTCTGTAAGGGGCAATCTTTCTTATCCGCAAAATAGTGATGATGGTGTTTATTCTTATTGTTAGCGAGATTAAAGAGATTTATTATATGCAGCATTGTGCAAAGCCTGAAGTAAATACTGAAACAAGTGTTCGTTTCTTTCCTTTTCTTCACACTCTCCCCCATCTTTCCCTCTCTGAACAAATCAGTAGGCATTTCATGATCCGTTCTTCAGGTTGGAAGGCAGAAAAAGATGGTAGATAAGGGGATCAGTTTGAAAGGCCCATTTCTAGCACACTATCCAGACAGAGACTAGACTAAACCAAGAATACACCAATGTGTGGTTCTGGCTGAAGAACAGACAGACAAGTCAACAAGGCAGCGTGGAAAATCCAGCTAGGCATGAGTACATACACTAACCTGAAATATAATCATAGTGGTGCTTCAAAGCAGCAGGGAAAATTTTTCATAGTAAATGATGTTGGAACAATTGGTCAACTATTTGGGAATTAGTAAAATTAAAGTAATATAATCAAAATGAATTAAAGAGTTGTTTTTTAAGATAGAACCATAAAAAGTAACTAGAAACAAACTTACTTGTGTTATGTTATCTTGGGAGTAACATGGGCTCCTTTCAGCAAAAAAAATGAAATTAGGAAATGATAAAGAAAAGAGATTGATGTAATTTGTTACATAAATATAATTTTGCATAACAAAACACCTCATTAAAATTAAAAGGGAAATAATAAGTATATTAGCAATCTAATAATAGAGTTATTCTAATCAGTAAGTAACAGAGGTCAACACAATAGAAAAATGTGCAAGTTCTCAACAATAGCCAAATTATGGAAAGAGCCTAAATGTCCATCAACTGATGAATGGATAAAGAAATTGTGGTTTATATACACAATGGAGTACTACATGGCAATGAGAAAGAATGAAATATCGCCCTTTGTAGCAACATGGATGGAACTGGAGAGTGTATGCCAAGTGAAATAAGCCATACAGAGAAAGACAGATACCATATGTTTTCACTCTTAGGTGGATCCTGAGACACTTAACAGAAACCCATGGGGGAGGGGAAGGAAAAAAAAAGGAGGTTAGAGTGGGAGAGAGCCAAAGCATAAGAGACTGTTAAAAACTGAGAACAAACTGAGGGTTGATGGGGGGTGGGAGGGAGGGGAGGGTGGGTGATGGGTATTGAGGAGGGCACCTTTTGGGATGAGCACTGGGTGTTGTATGGAAACCAATTTGACAATAAACTTCATATATTGAAAACAAAAATGTGCAAGGATGCAACCAGGTCATTGACAATAAAAGAAACATGAACACACACACACACACACACACATATATTCATAATTTTTTTCTCAAATTTTATTTTTAAAAATTTTATTCATTCATTCATTCATTCATTCATTCATTTGTTTAGACAGCATGTGCTCATCCTCCTGCAAGCAGGAGAAGGGCAGATGGAGAGGGAGAGAGAGAATCTTAAGCAGGGTCCACACCAAGCATGGAACCTGATGCAGGGCCCAGTCTCACAACTGTGAGATCATGACCTGAGCCAATATCACGAATCGTTGCATGCTTAACTGCCTGAGCCACCCAGGCACCCCTAAAATGTAGCCACCCCTAAAATTTTATTTTAAATGGAGTATAGTTGATATACAATATTATATTAGTTTCAGTTGGTCTTAGCAATATTTTTCTGTCTCCTGAGGCAAGGGAAAGAGAAGTAAAAATAAACAATTGGGACTAGTCAAACTAAAAAGCTTTTGCACAGCAAAGGAAACCATCAATAAAACAAAAGGCAACCTATGTGTACATATTTTAAATGACCTCATTAGTAATCAAAGAAATGTGAATTAAAACAGTGAGTGAAGATTGTAAATGCAATAAGAAAGGGCAGAGATGTGAAGGTATGAGCATCTTTGTGTACCTCTGGGATAGATGTATGTTGACATAAGCAATATGGAACCTGAAGATTATCCTTTCTGTGCCTTTAAAATACCTATGTATCGGGGCGCCCGGGTGGCTCAGTCGGTTGAGCATCTGACTTCGGCTCAGGTCATGATCTCACGGTCTGTGAGTTCGAGCCCCGCGTCGGGCTCTGTGCTGACAGCTTGGGGCCTGGAGCCTGTTTCAGATTCTGTGTCTCCTTCTCTCTCTGACCCTCCCCCATTCATGCTCTGTCTCTCTCTGTCCCAAAAATAAATAAACTTAAAAAAAAATTTTTTTTAAATAAATAAATAAAATACCTACGTATCTTGTTCATGTGTGTCATTGCTGATTATCTATGCCACTTCACTGAAGAGTGAGCCCCCACCAGAGCAGGACCTGGACTTTCTGCTCTTTCAGTGCTATATTATGGCTCTATAGGTCTGTTCTTCAGCTTGAAACTTTATTGGTATAATCAGTTGAGATTTACTGATCTAGATAGTTAGGAAGAAAACTCTCCGAATGTATTTTTACTGAACCCTGACCAGAAATTCAGTACCTAAAAACTGTTTTCAATGAAATGATCAGAAGTATGCCAAGATTCTCAACACAATATAATGTATAATTGCAAAATTTGAAAAAAATCTAAATGTTTAGCCATAAGAATTTAGATATTGTCTACAAATAGAATTCCATAAAATCATTAAAATAATACAGATAAATAATGACATGGGAGAATGATCATAATAAATCATTAAATGATAATGTAATTATAGAGTTCTGTGTGCAGTGTGATTCTAACATGTAAAATAACAACAAAAAATTATGTTCTATAAGACATGCTTGTGTCGTAGCTATGTTGTAAGGAAAATCAGCAAGTATTTTATAGTAAGAGCTAATTCTCATGAGACTCTCATCTACTCTTGGCTTATTTATTTATTTTTTACACGAACTTCACACATCTGTGATACTGCCTACTGTGGTCAATGTTGGAAAAAGTCTGGCCATTTTACCTGCCCATTTTCCACTCTTATTTTCCATTCCCACCCCCACTATCTCCTTCCTGACTCTCCAACTGGCCGTTGTGCGCCCTACCCTTTTTATTCATGATGAGTGTCCCAGCCAAGCTTCCAAATGGAGTCCATGTGATGAGCAGGTAACAGCAGCCAGCCGAGAGGCTCCCCTGTAGAAAGCAGCTGAAAGAAGTCAGGCTGGGCGGGCAGTAGCTGAAAGCATTCCTGCATAGTTTGCGGTCTCTAGAGCCTTCTGCCAGATACTTAAAGTAGACATTTCAAAAAATATTGTATCAAATACACTTTATTCTTAAAATATGTCGTTCCCTTTGCAGCTTCTCTAAGTAGTTCCACTGCTATTGAAGGTTATTATTTTCAACATCCCTTAGAATAATCTTTCTCCAAATAAATTGGAATGTCTCAACTTACACGCGTAAGTTTTTCCTATTGCTAGTATGGGAGCTAGGTACTTGCCTTAAAGTAATTTCCATGATCCCTTTCATGCATTTAGTATTTATACATTTCAGCAAAGATTGCCATAAAACACTCTCCAGGGAAGTGTGCGGCTGCATATTAATTATCCTATAAGAACAGCAGTTCCGTGTCCAGCTCCAAAAGTGTTAGATGCTCGGTTACTGGGTAGCACTCAAAGACGGGGTGGCCCAGTGCAGAGGGTGGGGAATACACTTACTGGAATGTTTGGTGTGTCTGTCAAGAAGATCAACAGAAAGACTGTTCCAGAGATGTCCCCAAGATTCAGAGAGAGTAAGGGAAACATTTGAGTGGAATAAGTCATGAATGTGGAAGGAGAATTTCTTGTAAGGTCAGAGAAATAATAATTAAATAATAAAGAATAACAAAGTAAATAACGAATCTCTAAACTTGCCACAGCCTACTTGGCCCTCTGTGATCTGGTCCTATTTTCTGTTCCTCTTCCCCTCCACCTATGTTGTTTCAGGTACTCTTGCCCTATTTCAGATCCCTTAACTCTGCCCCTCAGAACCTTTACTTTTTTTGCCCAAATAGCACCATGATTGCTTATTCTCTGCCTTTGGGTTTCGGCTCAGAAGACACAAACTCCTAAGGTCTACCTGGTTACCTTATCTAAAGTAGCCCCTTGCCCCTTCACTTCTCAATGACCCACCCACAACCCCCATCCTTTATCTCACTACCCTTTGTATTATCTTTAGAACACTTATCACCCAGGTTGGTTGCCATGTTTCCTAACTATCTTTGTCATTTCACTAAATCCTAAGTTTGCCAGAGCTACATCTTGCTTACCACTCTATCCCAGAGCTTGCAATAGTACCTGAAACACCACAGACCCTCTAAAATATAGGGTGAATCAGTAACTCTGTATCATACCCAGTACTGCTTCAGCATGAAATAATGGTAAAGTAATTTTACCATGTTTCAATAAAGTGACTTTCGAAATCCTATATTGTAATCTTAGAACACTTCTTTACTACAGACTGTCACCTTCTATTACTAATGTGTATTTCCTAACAATTTTTGTTTTACCTTCTTCCTACCTCTCTTTTTCCTTTCCAACACACATTTGTTAGTCTCATCTTAGACTTAAAGATGCAGGAATAATCATAAAAGAATTCCCACTTTCCATTGTTTAATTGTTCAGTGAAGGGCTGGATTTAAAAAGTAAATAGATAATTGGGGCGCCTGGGTGGCTCAGTTGGTTAAGCGTCCAGCTTTGGCTCATGATCTTGTGGCTTGTGAGTTCGAGCCCCGTGTCCAGCTCTGTGCTGACAGCTTGGAGCCTGGAGCCTGCTTCTGATTCTGTCTCCCTATCTCTCTGCTCCTCCCCTGTTCACGTTCTGTCTCTCAAAAATAAATAAACATTAAAAAACCACTTTTTTAAAGTAAATAGATAATTTTTTAAGACAAAGAAAGCACAGTGACAAAATGGTTTAGAATTACACTGAAACACACATACAGGCACACGTGTGTACATGTGTGTGTACACACACACACACACACACACACATACACACACAACTGTAGCTCAATACAGAAATTGTTACTTGAGGACTGCAACCACCTTTACCTTCTCTTTGCCAGGCCAACAGGAAGTGAAGTTAGTAGTCTGGTGGGTAGTGGAATTCAAACCATTATCTCATGTTCTTTAGTGAGTGTAGGACTTCCTACAGACGCACTTCTCCCAAAGTGATGTCCAGAGAGCAGTCTGACAACTGCTCAGACTGGAGGGTAGAGGGTGCCTAACAGTAGATGCTGTCTGGTAAGAGCCTACAGAAAACAGATCATATTATAGTTCTGACTTAATTCACATGCTTTACCATTTCTTTCTGCCCTAATGTAGAATTAAAAGCTTAGCTTAGCCAGCTCTGGCCTTTTGTCATTTCTCAATAGTTGCTGTTTATCTTAAAATTCTATTTGGAAGCAGTGAAGGAGAGAGCAAAATTGAGTCACTTTGCACCCTGAAGCCTACATTTCCACAGTAATCCTCCACTGTGCTGCACAGATGCTTCCAGAAAGCTCTGAAGAGGTGAAAAGGGGAATATATTCCATGGATTCCTTCATTAAGATGTTCAATTGTCTTCCTCATCCAAAATATAAAAGTGCATGATGAATAATTTCAGCATGTAATCCTGGCAGAGTATAAGAAAGATCCATGTGAACTAACTACAAAACCACAAGGATTTACTAGCAATATGATCTTGGGCAAATGGCAGACTTTGTCTTATGTTCAGTTTCTTCATCTGTAAAATAAGAATAAAAAACACCTATCTCAAGGACTAGGCAAGAATTAAATGACAGAATGGGTATAGAAAGTACCATTTTTTGTTTCCAGAAGATCAAATATAATTCAGGAGGATGTAGTGGCAGGAGACTCTGTCTCCACCTCTCACACGCTGCTTTAATATTATGGCCCGGAACACTGGTCTCTTCTCTACCACTGGTGTCTATGGTTTGAAAAAGAAGTTGCTTTTATGAGGACTGAATTTGCCCGTTGTTTTCTTTTCCTTTTCTGTATAACTATTGACTTGTGAGCTATAAAATTTTTATTTTGATTTCCCCACAACTTTGAGACAAATCATTTATAAAATGTACACTTAAAATGGCCTTGTAGAGTGTAAAAGCCATTTGCAGGCAGTGACTTTAACAATGAGATTCCTCATTCTTCTTTGAAATCACTGAAGGAAGTCAGACCCCTCACTGGAGAACACTCCAAGTGGTGCCCTTCTGGGAGATGGATCTTACTTCCTGTGGATGCACCCTCGGGCGTCAACTCTTGGATGTGCTAATTATCATAGATGTATGACCCTGTTTTGGTAGCTTTGGATTTTTTGACAGAAGTGTGACAACAACCAGCCACCCCTTCCCCTTACCAAATCTCTTGATTTTTGTAAATACTAGCCTGAGTTCTTCTCCATAGAAGACACAGATGTGTTTTGTATTCCCTTCAGTATCTCATACACAGTGATGTTAACAAATGTGTGCGTTTTTGTTTTGCTTAAGGATATGGTTCACTCATTCTAGGCATAGTGCACTTTTATCATGTATTCTTCAGAAGCATACTCATAGACAATGAAAACTTTGTGTGTACCCAACACTCACGTAAACACACACACCCCTAATATCTATGCATCTCCGTTACTTTATCCTTATAAACATGACTCACATTAGCTTGCTGAAGCAGAAAAGAAAAGGATAAGCAGGGAAATCCTGATAATCCCAGAACAATGAGGGGAAGAAAAGTTGTGCAAGGAACTATTAAACCTTTTGCTTTCAAATTTGCATGTAGTGGAGACTAGAAGATTCCAGAACATTGTCCTGTTGTACCTGTTTCTCCATGTCTGTTCCTGCTAGGAAAAAAAAAAAAAAAAAAAGGCCTAGTGGTGATATCCCTCCCACACCTAGGTGTGTTTTTGAGGTCACAGGCAATTATTGGGAGGGATGATTAGTGAATCTATCTTGTAGGAAATTACTAAAATTAATTTAAAAATTTTAATGTTTATTTTTGAGAGAGAGAAACAGAGTGTGAGCGAGGGAGGGGCAGAGAGAGAGAGGGAGACACAAACTCAAAGCAGTCTCCAGGCTCTGAGCTGTCAGCACAGAGCCTGACGCAGGGCTCAAACCCACGAACCATGAGATCATGACCTGAGTTGGACGTTTAACCAATTGAGCCACGCAGGCGCTCCAAAATTAATTTAAAAAAAAATCTTCTAATAGAAGAAGTTAATGACTTGCCTTCTAGAAAATTCAAGGGCCCTGGAAAGGATTATAAAAGTATGTGAGAAGATAAGACAGGCATCTTAGGGAGGACACCCATGGAATAATGTCAACTCTGGCTGGCTGATGGGTATATTCTATGAAGGTGAATATGCTTGTGGTGTTTTCCATTTACATAGTTCAGAAATGAACTTGAACCAGCAATCTTGAGCGTTGCAGTGGCCTGAGAAAATAAACTATACTTAATTTCTGTGTTTACACAGAAATTTGTGTTAAGAGTTTTAAGTACTAAAGCACATGTCTCCACATGCCATCATTAACAATAATGTACAATTGTGTAGAAAAGTGGAAAGCAGTGACAGAGGAACCAACCGATTTGCCACTCTGATGATTCTTAAGCAAATTGAGTGTCGAAATGGCACTTTTTATCTTTGGGTGAGTGCTGTGGTCTGAATGTTTATGTCTCCACAAAATTAAAATGTTGAAATCCTAATGCCCAAGGTGATGGTATTTAGAGGTGAGGCTTTTGGGAGTTGCTTAGGTATTGAGAGTAGAGCCCTCATGAATGGGATTAGTGTTCTAATAAGAGACCCCTTACCTATTTCACCATGTAAGAATAAGATGAGAGGGTGCCTGCTAATTCTTCTAGAGGCCCTTCACCAAAATGTAACCATTGTGGTACCTTGATCTTGGACTTGCCAGCTTCCAGAGCTGTGAGAAATCATTTTTTTGTTCTTTATAAACCACCCAGACTATGGTACTTTGTTATAGCAGTTCAAATGGACACTTTTTTTTAGGAACTGCATTTCTGGATCTCTTTGTCTTCTGAGAATTCTGAAAGTTGCTTCATCATACTCATTGTGAGCAATTTTCACTGGGCAGTGAATGTGTGTGTGGAGAAATAGAAAAAGCATTTCCTTGAGATCAAAGATTGAGATAATTAAGATTATTTTCTATGGATGATTGTTGACAGTAATATATGTTGTGAAATATTATTGGAGCCATTTCCAGAAACCTATTATTAATATTTTAAAGGGGAAGATATCTTTTTCTTTTCTAGATAGCTTTACTCCAGTTATTAAAATCTTCATGTCATTTATGAATGATTGAGAATGTACCTAATTCAAAACAAGTTTGAAAAAAGAAGAGCATTACAGTGAGCTATTGGTAGAAATAAAGTATTGGAGAGATAAGTAAACGAGGAAAGATTAGCTAATGTTTCTTCAGGCACATACCTGAAGAGTGATGACCTTGTAGAGAATGTGTGTATCTATGAATTGTCCCTCAGATGGTGAGGGGCTAAGATATTGGAAGTAAAGGTACTGCCTCATGTCTTATTCTTCCAATAAGTCAAATGCACAGTTTTATAATAATACAATATTATATAGCAATAATTGTAATTCTGTTGTCTTACCTGGATCGTTATTTTTAGCAATGTCTTGGATTCTTTATATTTTATGTTTATATATTTATGTTTTACAAAGCATTGTTGAAGCCTATATTTCCATGCCTCCAAAGTATATGTGTTTTTTCACCACATTTTTCACTTTTCTAAAATTGGAGAGTGCTGTTCAAAGACTGTCATTCAAAGAAGCTGCCTGACCCACAGGGAAAGGAAGCAGTTGTAATTGCCTGATCATGTTCAAATTTGTCTGGGTGGAGACAAGCTTTGATCACCTGATTGTAACCTTGGTGGGGTTGGTTACACTACTAGAACATGCTGGAATCTGGTTAATACTTTCATTATTCATTATCATTTAAAATATTTTGTAAGAGATTGAATTGCAATAAGAGGCAGTGTAACATCTAGGTTTTCACCCGAGTTCTGCAGCTAGATATCCTGAATCAGAGCCCAAACCCACCCCTCACCAGGCCTCAGACATGGCCATCTGCTTATAGTCTCTAAATCGGGGAAATGGGACACTACCTGTGGCTATGAAGATGACAATGAGTTAATCTATATAAAGTATTTTTCACAGTGCCAGCCAATTCATTCTCATTTGTTCAACAAATATACATGGAGTTCCTACTCTGAACAAGGTACTGTTGTGTTTGCTGGAGATAAAGAGATGGATTAGTTAACTAAGATATGTTTGGAGCTTACTTGTAATATTTACAAAGAACAAAAATCATGTCAGAGAATGATAAGTACCATGAAGACAAACTAGGAGGTAGTAGGTCACTGGAAGGGAGCTGGGTCATTAGGATGGTCAAAAAAGAATTCTTGGAGGAGGTGATGTTGAACTGAGACTTAGTTGTGAGAAGGAGATCCACTGTGAGAAGGAGATCTAAGGGCAAACAGCATGGGTTGGATGGTTGGGGGGTTGGTGGAGTTTGGGAGCCAGCGAGTTATGACAGTATGGAGAGATGCCCAGAGAAGGGAGATGTTCAGAGGTTAGCTTGAAAAGATAAATTGGGGCTAAATCATGCAGGGCCTTATAAGCATTTACACAGTTTGGGATTTATCCTCAGGATAATCACTCAAATTGATCGTTTGAAAAATCAATTTAGAAAAATTACTCTAGCTACAGTGTGAATGACTTGAAGTGTTAGAATCCTAGAAGGATCTCAGAACATTTTGGCAGGGACCTGGATTGTTCTACTGCCTGTAATTTACTTGGAAATACTTTAATAGTCACCTTGCCCAAGAGCTATGTGTCTGTTAACCTATGAGTGTTGTTAACTGACATTTGAACTGCCTTTACCAGAAAGGCACACTCCTGAGAGATTATTAATATATGAAAGACACTAACTCTTCCGTTAAGACTATTTGGCCTACCCTGAAGGATTTGGTAGTTAGCATAAGGAAATCTTAGAAATGAATTTTCATTGTTGAAATGAGTGGTGTGCAAATTAGATGGTTTAGTTAGATGGAGTGGTGTTCAAAAGAGATGGGTTGGCCTTGAGGGTTATAGCAAGCCCAGCCCAGAAACCCTTCTAAGAAGGGCCCCCACTCTGATGAACCTGTGTTCCCACAATTCCCTGAGGATTTTCCTACCTTGCCAGACCAGATCCTACCACTGGACTACTGTCACATCAGCTTCTGGAGATCCTTACATAAGTGAAAATTTAGGGAGCCTCAGGGACAGATTCCTGGGACTCCACAAACCCCACAAGCAGTTGGAATAGCAGTTTCATGTTCGTATATATGAGTAAATGTTTGTGAGGCAACATCTAGGATGACTGGCTTTCATGGTTACATTTCTGTCAGTGAGATTATGTTCTCCCTATTTCTAACCCCTTATGAAAGACAAAATGCACCAATTAGGGAGATGATTTTATTTGAGCTGTTATAATAGGGAGAACTTTCATTAATGAGGAAATTCTCAAAAAAAAAAAAAAAAGCAGGGAAGAAGGCTGGAGGTTTTATATAGTCAAACAAATAAGGAATCATCCATTTGGGGATTTTTGAGGAAAGATAGAGACCACACTTATGTTAGACTATGCAGAGAACATGGTCCTTTCAGGTTTCTTAGAAGATAAAAGAATAGGAAATTTTTCAAAAATAAAAGAGTGACGTGATGTCTTAACCATCCTGTGTTCCGGGAGCACAAGGCTCAAGTAAGGTTCGACATTGTCACCACTGAAGACTAAAAATGACACAGGCCTCCACCCTTTGCAACTCAAGGAACAGATATTCTTGGCCTATAGGGATAGAGTGGCAGTGGAGAGATAGAGGAGTGGATGGAATTGAGCTTTATTTATGTGAAAGAACTCAGGGGACTTGGTCATTGGTGGATTGAAAGAGAGTCATGGCCAAGTGAAAGCTTCTGGCTTGGGAAATGTGTATCTGGCAATGTCAGTTACTAAAATACCAAATATAGGCAAGAAACAGATGTGGGAAGAAATGATGTTGAGTTCAATTTTAGTCTCTGTTGAGGTCTATAATGTTCGCCTCCCAAGTGGTGCCTGACATGTAGATGCAAAGGAATCATAACATCTAAGGTGAGTATGGAAGCTAGTAATAGACCAAGGATCATATACCTTTCCCATTTTATAACTTGAGCTAGCTACTCACTAGAAAATGCATAGATTAGAATACATCTTTCCTTCCAAAACATGTTAGCAATGCTGAAGGTGTCAATTAAGAGCTTAATAAACTTAATTGGTGATTTCCAAGAAGCAGGAGAAAAAGTCAACCCAGACTATCTGCACAATTGAAAACCATGGGAAAATGTAAAACATAGATTTTAAATGCAGTCTTTCAAAGTCTTTCAGTTTTGCCTCCAGAAGTCCGTATCCATTGCTTTCTCTCTGCCCCACCTGGCAACATGCATGTATTTCTGGGTTTCTGAGAGAGGAAATCAGCCTAGTTTCCCTACATGAAACCAAAAACTCATTCCTCCCATAAAAGATACAATTCATGCAAAACAAGTCTGTGTGATAAGACTTGAAAATACAAACAATTCGGCCCTGAGGGCCTGACAGAGGAATTACAGGCTCAGACTCATTAGCTAATTACAATAAGTTACATCAGCTGTTACTTAAAAAAAAAGTATTGCCTGTTGAATGAGATTCTTAAGCACATTAGCATGTAATTTTCTGAATGATAATACAGTGTGCTAGTGTTTTCGGTTGTGTCAATAGGCAATATGTGGTGCAGAGTTAAGGCAATTTTTGGTGCAGGAAAAAGATATCTGGGCTGCTGGTCAGGAACCTCAGTTTTAGTCCCAACTATAATGAACAGCTTTATGACCTTGTCCATGAAACTTAGCCTTTAGGATTTGGTTTCCTTGTCTTTAAAAGAGATTTTTTATTGCATAGCCTTAAGAATTCAGGTTATCCTAATCCAGTCTACATTAATAAAATACATTTTAAAAAGGAGAAGACAAATAATTTTACATTGGTAAATTTATATTTTATATTTGAGGAGCATTAAGCAGATCTGTTGGTGAGGGCTATGTGTATAAATGTGAGGATATGTCCACATATATTTTGGCAAAAGTTAATTATGAAAAATACATGAGGGGTGAAGGGGAATAGGAGAGACTGATTGATCTTCTAACTATATGCTTTTACTGTCTGCCGTGATCCTCTCCACCAATTGGAGAATTCCCTACACCACCCTCCTCTTGACTATCTGAGGCTTTAGCTACACCCCCAGGTGGAGGATTCCGAAGTTGGAATCCCTAGTCCTTTCCTTACTCTGCTACATCTGCTAAAACAAGGCTGCT
The DNA here is from genome assembly GCF_018350215.1 of Panthera leo. NCBI lineage: Eukaryota > Metazoa > Chordata > Mammalia > Carnivora > Felidae > Panthera > Panthera leo. Next base: position 71,836,132 of record NC_056680.1, on the reverse strand, counting down.
TTATCTGCTATATCTGGGCTAGAAAATGGAAAAGCAAAGAGAAGAAAGAATGAAAAGGGAAATGCAACATGATCTCTAAGAACTGTGGGACAACTACATAATGTGTAATGTGAGAAAAAAGAGAGGAAGTTGGAGAAGAAATATTTGAAGCAATGATGACTGAGAATTTTCCCCAAATAAATGCAACACATCAAACCACAGATCCAGGAAGCCCAGAGGACACACAAAAAACAAAACCCTAGGCATGTCATATCCAAAGTTCACAATATCAATGATTAAGAAAAAACAAAAAAACAAAAAACCTTGAAAGAAGCCAGGGAAGAAAACACCTAGAGAGGAGCAATGATAATTACAGCTGACTTTTCCTGAAAAACCATGCAAGAAAGAACAGAGTGGAGGGAAACAAAGCGTTCAGAGAAAACAAACAAACACAACCCAAAACCCCCAGCAACCCGGGCTTCTACATCCTAAGAAATTATTCACAAGTAAAAGAGGAAAAAGACTTTCTCACACAAACAAAATTTAAGGAAAATTTGTTGCCAATAGACGCCCTGCAAGAAATGTTGAAAGAAGTTCTTCAGAGAGAAGGATGATGATACCGAAAGTTAGATCTGCATAAAGAAAGGAAAAGCATCAGAGAAAATGTAAATGAAAACTTTTACTGTCTTATCTTATTGTTGAGTTTCAGCATTCTTTATATATTTTGGATAATGGTCTTTTATCAGATATGTGTTTTGTAAACGTCCCCTCAGTCTGTAGCTTCTCATTCTCTCAACAGTGTGTTTAGCCGAGCAGAAGTTCTAAAATTTAGTGAAGTGTAGCTTACAAATGACTTCTCTCATGGATTGTGCCTTTGGTGTTATATCTCAAAGTCATCTAGAGTTTCTCCTCTTCCCTTCTAGGAATTTTGTACTTTTGCATTTTACATTTATTCCCACTGGTGCTCCTAAGTCTTGTAATTGTCCACCCTGAGCCTCCAGCAATTCTTCAATTACTGTTCCTTTTCGCTCCAGTACTTGTTCCTGTGGAAATTCCTGTTCATGGGTTTCTGCTCCCGTCAGTTGGGATGATCTCTTTCCTCCAGCCTGTCTCTAGTTTGGGGGCAGTGGTTTGCCCTGGGACCTGACTTCCTTGATGGACCTAAAAACAATGATCAACTTTTCAGCTGTTCAGGTTTTATCTGTTGTTAGAATGGAATGGTGACTTCCAAGCTCCTTATATGCCAGACTGGAAACGGAACAACTGAATGTGGTACTTTTCAAATGCAATTTAAAAAATCATGTTATTAAAAAATGTATGGTCATCAGACATGATGATGATCAGCGGTAACAACGCATGGCTTAAGAGCCAAAGAACTGGGCTTCCCTCTCTGCTGTCTTCTGAGTCTGTGAGACGGCCGTAGCCACCTCACCATTCAGGTCTGCTAAAAACACGCAGCAGGTGAAAGTTTCTTTACTTTCTTAGATTTGAAGCATCTTCGGATATTTGGTTTAGGCCATGGATACAAAGTCTCTTTAGCTAAATATGCCTATCTGCCACAGACCAGCTGGACCTATGAATTCTTGGACATGCTATCTAGAAGATCATTGATAGTGTCACTTTGAGGCTTTCTTGACTGCTTCCTAGCTATGTGTGAACTCCATACTCATGGATATTTCCAGGAAGGTAAAATACCACAAAATGAGTAATAGTAACTAATATTTATTGAGCACTTGTAATTTGCCACATCCTAGTCCTTTTGTATGAAATGTCATTTTGGTCCCTCCCACAGTTTTAGGAGTGAGGCAAGGATGGGCATCCCTATTTCACAAGATATGTTTGGTGCCAACTATGTGCCAAGATTTGTGCTGAGTGTATCTTCCTAACAACCCTACCAGGGTCTGCGTTAGAGTTAGCTAGTAATTTATCATGTAGACTGGGACACTTTTTGGAGTTGAAAGGACTCACTATTAATAATTAGACCTGACAAGAAGCATAAATAGAGATTCTGAAGGGCAAACTGGGACATATGTTCCCTTTAGCTATCATCCTTCTTTTACAGAGGCAAAGACTGAGATGAGAGAAGCAAAGTGGCTTTTTGGAGGCTATACCTTACTATGAGGACTAAGTTTGATTCCAGGAATGTTAGACTCCAAAGCCTATTACTGAATCACAACCCGCTGGGATAGACCATTGAATGGCGCCTGAGATGAATTTCCCCAGTGCCTCTCCTCAGATACTCTTCTGGTTTGGGTCTGCACTCTGCCTTTTAAATGCAAATCCCCCTGTATTTGACCATGTACTAGGATACTGACTTTAGAGATAAGCTAATGCAAGCTTAAAGATCTATGAAAAAGAGGGTTATACTTCACTGGAAATGCTCACAATAGCAGATTTTTTTTTCCAAGAAGGAGAGCCTAATTACCTTTCGAAATTCCAAAAATGTCAAACTGATTACGGTGTATGCTTTTTTTATAACATCACATGCACCGAAGTTATTTTGGGATAATGAGCAATTTTAATCTTGCTTAATAAAAGCTATTCACAGGGCACTTTAGGAGGGGATCTGCATATAAGTAGTTTTACTAAACCACTTTCCCCCTTCAGTGGCATTTATTCAAGAGTATGCAAATTCTTCTAAAACTGGCAGCTAAATTTAGAAATCAGAAGGGCAGAGCTATGGACTTGAGTAAATTTTCTGTTTTTTAAGAGCGTATCTGAGAAAAAGAAAGTAAAATTAAATTTTGAATTTTACATATCTATGTGCTAATAAAAAAGCAGAGGTGTGCTGAGTTTTGAATTTGAATATGAATTTGAATTCAGGTTTACAAGTTAAATTTATAAAAGACTCATTTAAATCACTTCAGTCAATATGATGAAATAATTATCAAAAGACATTTTAAAAGAAAAAATGCTTAAGCAATCTTTTTTAAAAGAACATTTTGTTTAACTTTTCAAGCAAAAAGGAGTAGGAAATTTTTATGGCAGTACTCTAAACATAAAAGGGAGTTGAAAATAAGCATCTTAAATTAGAAGAAATTCCTCTTAGTGGCCAATTAATAAGAACGTGTAGAACAACACAGGCAAGATGGTTCAAGAGAACGAGGCATTCAGGACTTTGACAGGGCGAGACAAGGGCTCACTCCAAAGTTCCCATGGCTCAAGCAAGTCTTCTAGAAGTATTCTCTGTCCATTTTCTGCTCTAGCCCTTCACTTCCTGAAATCCTGCCAAACATCAGTGCAGATTTTTAACATAGAGGTAGGTTTGTGAAATAAGACCAATGGAGGTTCAAAGCTATCTGGTTCGATGGGGGTAGCACAGAGCATAATTTTCTCTCCAGACTATTCTGCCAAAGGTTTCTGCCTCTTCCAAACAGGGAAGAGATGAATGTCCAAGCAGTCAATAAAGGAAAATGAGGGAATTTATCTGTGACTTCTGGACTCATGGTCTTTCTACTCTTAGGGAACTCATCTTGGTTACCATTTAGGTGACCATTTAGGATGTTAAGATCTTCCTCCTTACTACTTCTAATCCTTTTTTTTTTTTTCCTGTTTCCATGTGTCTTGATTTCAAGACATGATTTTATAGTTTTTTTAAGGAGTCATGCTTACATGCAATACCTAAGATTCCCTCTTGACCATCTTCATTCCCTAAACAAGTACTTACATATCTCTCCTGTGGTGCAGGCTGTCTGACCATGGGAAGGCATAATGAACCAAAAAGCATTTCTGCCCTCAGGAAGCTTACAGTCTTCCACGTCTTCCTTTCTGAAAGCTCTTCCTTTGCTTCCTTCCTTCTTAGATGCTCAGGGCTACTTCACTGTATAAAAATCCTTCCTTGATCCTGACCCCATCTTCTAGTCAAAGTAAACCTTTCTCTTTTCCCTCTCCCTAAGGCTGCCTCTATTTAAGGACCTGGAACACCTGCCCCACCCATTCTACTGCATTAGCTGTCCAGCTCTCTCAACAGTATCAATATCAGGCTTTCTCCAACTGCAATTCCTATCAAACAGTTATTTTGCTCTCCTTGATCCTCTCTGGCTAGAAACAACTCCTTTTGTTTTCACAGAACAGATCTTACTTTCTTACAACAAGTGATATTCCTCAGCCTACTGTTGCTACCAGCCACCCCATTTACCCTTTTAATGTGGCCTTCCACCCACCGTTTTCCTGAAGGAAATAAAATGGAGAAGCCAAGAGGGGATGGTGAAGCCAGTAAGGATCTTCTTCCTAGTCTATAAAATTATGATTTTATTACTACCTATAATGCAAAGCTTGAGAAGATTACATGAGATATCAGCCATGGTTGATGGCAGTGGGCCTGGCACATAGCTAGTACTCAGTAAGGATTTTTTTTTTTTTTTAGCATGATCCAAAGAGAAATCCAGTCCTATGCCACCTGTCTTTAGGAAAAAAGAAAAAGAGGAAAACCCCCTCAAATTTACTTAAATGAACATCAGCCATCATTACTGTAAGATTTTGATATCCTTTGAAAGGGAAATCCAACAAATAAAAGATGGGAGAACAACAGATGTCAGATGTGTTTATTTCTTTAATTTTTAATATATTTTTAAAATTGTTTTTACTTATGAAAGCAAGCATGCTCATTATAGAAGAATTTGGAAAATTCAGGAAAAAAATTAAAACATATTATCATCCTCCAAAGACAAAAGACTGGTGACATCTGGTGTAGTGATTCTTGACTTTCTCTCTCTAGGTTATAAATAGGGTTGCCATACTCAGCTGTGCAAGTTGTGCACTGTGACACCCCAGGAAGAGCCATCCACATCAATTGGCTGTGTGATTGTGCAGTATTGCTGCACCACGTATCACATGTATCTGTATACATATGCATTTCTTCTTTACTCATAATTATAAAAACTATTCATAATATGATACTGCATTTTACTTAATGTGATAGTGTGTGTATTTTATAAGAACTGCTTCAAAAATATTTTTCAGAGACCAAATAATATCCCTCTAAGTCGTTGTGTGGTTTACTTAACTGTTAAGTAGTTTTTAGAACTTCAGCATGTTTCCAAATTTCTACTATCAGCAATATCATTGTGATGAACATCTTTGTGTAGAAAGCTTTCTTCTCTACTTTGGAATTTCTTTAGTACACATTACTATGATTAAAGGGTAAAAAAATTGTGTGGCTTATAAGATACATCACCACATTGCTTTTTTAAAAGCATTGTATCTATTTATATACCTCCTTCCAATGGGGTATGGAGGCTTCATATTAGTAAATCCCAGTGTTTTCTTAATGTCAACACTTTAGCTTTTCCCTGATATTTTAAAACAAATCTGGCTTGTCATTCCAGCACGAAGAGGGAAATCTGCTGAGAAAAATCGTGCCAGGCATAGCACATCTGGCTTGAAAGTAAAGACCCAAAGGACTGAAAAATCCGGGTAAAAGGAATTTAATTCCCTTGGCCAACTTTCCTCCTATATTTGAAGGTCATATATTAGCAGATACAAAGAGAAAAATAAGTGAATAGCACATTTTTACCCCAATGTTAATATTATGAAGACTTGTTTACAAACACAAGTCTATCTGTATCTGAGAAAGTTTTCTGTGCTGTTTCGGGGCTTTGGGGACAAATTCTAGGAGAGGTTCTAATAGCAAGCATGTGCCAGCAGAGCATTATAAACTCTCACCACTCAAAAGTGTGGTCTGGAAACCAGAAGCATAGGCATCACTTAGGAACTAGTTGGAAATGCAAAATCTCAGGTCCCAGGCAGAATCAGAATCTGCATATTAACAAGATCCCCAGGTAATTCATACACACATTTAAGTTGGAGAAACACTGGATTGTGTGTCCAAGGGACGTTAAACCCAAGTTGAGGAGCATCATAAATACACGTTTGGAAATGACCTGGAATGTTGAAGTTCTCACTGTGTTCTGGGTCAGGTGTCCCTGATGGCTAATCCTGAGCATTGATACAATTACAGAAGCCTGTATCACATTCTGTTGGGATTGTTCTCTTGTTTGTATTTTTACTTGTCTTGTACTCAATAACTTTTGAAGGGTGTTGCTAAAGAGTACTATAAACTAAATACTGTTTTTGCAGAGAAATGAGATACATTTTTTTTTTTTTATTTCCAAAGGCTATTTGGGGAAAGAAAGTACAGTGAAAATTCCGGTGGTAGATGTCTTTATAGAATGAATATTTGCTTCTCAGCTAAAACAGATCTGCCTTCAGACTTCCCTTCCCTTTGGTTACAACACAGTTAAATCTTATGCTTAATCACTAGCAAAATCAACTTTTGTTAATATTCTATTTCATATTTTAACGTCTTATTTGACAGGTGTGGTTGAGTTACTGGCAAGCATCTAATTTATGTCAAATCTAATATTATTATTTCCTAGAGTGGAAGTTTTCCCTGTCTTGTCTCAGTCCTAAGATAATTTTTTTCTTCTTTTTCTTAGAAGATGATGAATCGTGAAAGCAAAGTTGAATAGCGTATGTTAGAATTTGTTGTGAGAAGCAAAAGTATCACACTTACTTAAAAGCACTTGAAAAATATGTTTATCCCAGAGATAATGTAAAAATGGCTGAATATTGAGTAAACATTAAACATTAAAGCAAAATTGCAAGTGTTATATTTTAACCAAAAGCAAACTCTGAGTAACTTGAGAAGGGAGAAAACTGGAATGGAAGCTTTTGCAAAAGAATATGTTTGCTCAGGACCTGTTCAAATTTGTCACTTCATTTAATTCTAGTACTATTTCCATAACTCTAAAGCCCCAGAAGCGCATGTGGTTCTTTTTGTCCAGGTCCCTCAGATGTGGGATCTAGCTGTGGCAGCAGCGGCACTGTTAAAACGAAAGATGCAGCGTTTCAGGAAACCAAGGAAAGCAACTGATGTTAATTAAGCATCTACTAATTGCCAGCAACGTGTAACCACATCCCAGGCATCACCGGGTCAGAACCCTCAATACTGCATTTTATTGTCTCTGCTTTCACAGGTCAAATGACTGATGATTAGAGTTGCTATAAACTTACACATTTTAAGGGGGGAGTCTTAGAAAAACATTTGCTCAATCCCAAAGTTCATGTTTCTCTATTACAATGCTACAGAAACATCACTGTCTCTAACATCAAATATCTGGCATTTCTGTTTGTAACTCAGGAATTAAAAAAAAAAGTGTATTTATTGTATTTATACAGGAATAGGTAACATGGCAGGGGATTTATTCTTGGGCTTATGTCTTTTGAAAAATCCTCAGGCTCCTGTGGAATCAGTCAACATATGCAGACTGCTAGGACTCCAGAAAGCCTTCTCTTCTGTCTTAGCTTATCCAAAGTAGTATTATTAGTGGTTTTATTGTATTTTATGTTTCTTAAAGTTTATTTAATTTGAAAGGGGGGAGGGGCAGAGAGAGAGGAGAGAGAGAATCCCAAACATGCTCCACACTGTCAGTGCAGAGCCTGACAAGAGTCTCAATCTCACAAACTGCGAGATCATGACCTGAGCCAAAATCAAGGGTCAGACTGAGCCACCCAGGCGCCCCTGATTTTATTTTTTTATTGGACTGGTTTTTGCTTTCTGAAGGATTCAGAAAGTATTCAGTGACAAATACTCAATGACTGGCTTCCATTTGCCAAATCCTACCTTGGAGGATGGCTTTCTTAGCCATTGTGGCTTAGGCTCTGGTCACACAAGTATTGAGAGGCTGTTGTTCCACTTGTCAGTGCTTAGGAATTTGGTCCTCAGTAAATAGCACCTATGTAGCTCTTTACAAAGTCTTGGTGGTATTAAGGCATGATTTATTTACAGCTTTACAGATTGGGGATTACATTAAGAAATCTTCCCATTGCCAAGATAACCCTCCCCAAGGACCATTCTCGGCTTGGACATATTTGTTTTCAAGACTTTAGTACCCACTTGAATCTAAAGGGATAAACATGTATTTGGTCAACTAGCGATTGGTCCGGTGCTCTTTTTTAAAGTCATCAAAACATTTCCAAAGTGTGATTATCTAACAAATTGTCCAAACAAGGTCAATGTTCTGCTTCTTTGCCTGAATTTAAACCAAGGTTGCTCTCAGATTAAATTTACTTGACTTCAGATCAGGCTCTTTGCATAAGTGCCTTTCAAACACCATAAAATAAACCCCCTGCACTTCTGAACCATTTCAATAGGCAAGCCTATTCCAGAGAATAAGGTCAGTCTACAGCAGCTTTGCACATAGAGGAATCCAAACTTAGTTAGATTTAATACCTGAAGCTCGGGAATGTACCTCAAAAACTCAGAGATCAGTGGAACAGCCAGTCTCAATTTCATAGATAGTTCACGAGTTTCTTTTGAGTCTGATTTATATTCCCTCGAATATTTCTAATGCAATTAATGGCTAACCTTGGCCAAATTACTTAATTTCTTTTAAGCCTTGGTTTCATCATTAGTAAAAGAGGGATAATAATTGTAGTACCTCATAAATTTATCATCATGATTAAATGAAGTAATCTATGTAAAGTGCTTAGCTCAGTGCCTCAGACAAACTAAGCAGCTGGGAGATGCCAGCTATTACCTTCATCTTTGATACTGTTAGTCATGCTAAGTTGAAGAAAACGCTTTTTGTTGTTTAATTTCAGCGAAGTTAATGTTATTCTCAGCTTGTCCTTAGGACTGAGGTTTGGTTCACAAATGTGGCTGAATGTCAGAATCACCAGGGTGCTCTTCAGAAGATACATTATTTGCCTTAGCCTGCCTGACTCAGTCTTCCTGAGGTTCTGGAAAAAAGCCTAAGAATTTGGAGTTTTAACCTTAAAAATTACCAAGGCAGAGAACAACTTCTCTGGAAGATAGGAAGCACTTACTCATCATTGTTCTTTCAGTGGTAGGAACGAGGGCAAGGTACATTTGAGCATTACCTTTCCTTCCCTGTATTTCAAATTGGTGATTGTTTTACCCAAAAGTACTCAAGCGAGCATAACCTGTCAGTTCCCTGCAGTAGCCCGGCTGTTATGTAGCCCATAAGAGGGAACATGCCACATACACAGATTCTGCAATTAGACTGGGTCCAGGGTCACACTAATTTCTGGGGCTTTGATTCAATGTCTAGTTACCTGCAAACACCAGAGAGGGACGATTTTGGGAATTCTTTCCTTGTAATTCTTGATGGCCTTCTCTATCAAGAACAAAACTTGCTTTGCATCTGGAAAACAGGGACAAACAAGAGTCCTCACTCAGGAAGCTAGTTTGAAGATTGGATGAGTCCAGCACTCAGTGCTCAGGCTCTGGTACCTGTCAGTCAGGCTCAAGTAATTTTAAAACTACAGATGTTCCCTAAAATGGTTGCGGCATGCATTTCAGTCAATCAACTGATACAAACATGATGTATTGTTTTTAATGCAAATAACTTACAACATAGCCATGTTTGTTTATTTTAGTTTATTTCATGCTGTGCACGCCCAGGAAGTCCCATAGCAAAGTATTCCACTTTCCCAATCCATCCCGCTCTTCCCAAAGGCTCTCTTCCCCTCTCCCCAGCCCCTTCTCTCTTGTTTGTCTTTTCAATCTTCCTTAAGCCCTGGGGCAGTCTCCCCCTGCCACGGCCTCACCCCAACCCTCCCTGGTTCCCTTTCACTATGGTCAAATGACAGTTTGGCTGGTCTTCAAGTCCCACAAGAGTGGCCTCTGGTCTCCTGACTAGAGAACTGGGGGAAGGGGTACGAGACTGTGTACCCCAAAGGGGCTCTTTCTACAAAGTCAGCTGAGCCTTTAGGGTTTTGGGAGCAATGCTTTTTCCAGGTGTTAAACTTTGACTTTTTCTCATAAGCGTTGATATTCTTTTTTCTTTTGCCATTGCCTTCAAAGCGCTGTGACCGTTTTCTCTTCTGGCCTTGGAGTTGTCGTAGTTATTAATTCAGAAATTATAAATTTCTTGATCACCTGTTGTGGCAAGAACATAACTTATTTTGCATCTGTCTCCCTTCCTCCTCAGGGACACCATATGTCCATTTCTGGCTTCTACCCTCTTTTATAAACACAAAAGTGGAAAGGTTTGGCTTTATTCAGTGAGTATCCTTTATGTCAGTAAATTATATATATCCCTCTGTGGCAGTCTCAGTCGCCTCTCCTTAACTCATATATCTTCCATACTTGAAATGTCTCATTTATTCTAACCATTTACGCAACAGTGCTTTTAATTAACACCTGTACTCTTTTAAAAATACATGTACAGTTTATAATCCATCTTGGTCTCCTTTGTGTTGAACCTACAAACATAAAACATTCTTTCCCTTTTACCTGCTATCAATAGGTTATTTGTATATTGTTAAAGGAAAGGCTATTGCATCATGTTCGTTCTCTATCCACCTAATTCCATGACAGTGTGTATGTTTAAAATTACATATGTTGCCAAACAGAAAAAGACAAACACTGCATGTTTATCACTTGTATGTGGATTATTAAAAAAAGAAGTCAAGTGCAGAGAAATAGTAGAAGAGTGGGCTGGGGGGTGGGGCGGTGGGGAAATCAGGAGAAGTTGGTAAAAGGGTACAGACTTGCCAGTTATAGAATGAATGAGGCCTGAGGGTCTAATGTGAAATGTGGCGACTATAGTTGATAACACTGTGTTATATAGTGGAAACTGGCTACGAGAGTAGAACTTCATTGTTCTCACCCCCCAAAAAAGAAAGAAAAAAGGACAAATCTGTGAGGGGATGGGTGTGTTAATTAACTAGATGGTGGGGCTCATTCCACACTGTGTGCATGTATCAAATCACCATAATGCACACTTGAAATATCTCACAACTTTATTTGTCAGTCATACCTCAATAAAGCTACAAAAATACATATGCGGTTCTCAGTTTTGGCTCACAGATTTCTCTTGATCTGCACCACTGAGACAATAACACTTGGAATTGGGATGGATGAGGAGAGCAGTGTGCAATGTAGAAGGGAAGGCAGGAGAAGGTGTCACAGAAACCAAGGAGAGCCCTGGTCCCTTCTCCAAGGTACTCCCCTACACCAACCTGAGCTTGCAGCCACCAGTACCCCTTAGGCTGCTACTCATTTGAAGGGGAGCGTGTTCCCTTCTGAACAGGGTGAGCACAAAGGCCAGTGACAGCAGGAAACTTCTGGGGTTGGCCTCGAAGATTTCCCAGGACTTTGCTGGGTGAGAACGAGTGAGGGGAGGCCTTGAGAGGAACACGTTTTCTGATGGAAGAGTCCTCTGGGGATTGCCCTTTTATGACAGGATCATTTCTACATTTGCTCTGTGGACTATGGCTATAATTTCATAGATCAGAAATCCCTTGCTTTTTGGGAACATTGGATGGATAACACCATCTATGGCGCAGAGAAAAAAAGTCACTGCAATCAGTGAGAATGGATTTCTTTTCGGTATTTCTAGTATTAACTAAACTAGGCAAAATCTTTTCCCTGTGAAGAATAGAAGGGTGTTCAAGTTTGGAAGGACTTCGTTTTACAGAAAAGAAAACTGAGTTCCAGAAACGGAAAAGGGGGTGGAGGGAACCAACATCCGTGGGCCAGGTCCCGTGCAAGGAATTGTCACATAGTTCGGGTGGTCCTTGCCTGGGCTGTAGCAGTGGCATCGCCTTGCAGGTGAGAAAACTAGGGCTTGGGGAAGTGTGCTAACGTCAGCTAGACAAACACCTGGGGAGCTGGCAAAGCCAAGGCCAGAACAGATGTGTCTTGTTCTTCTTTCCAACAGTCTCCCTTTCATCCCATAGGGATAGGTAGGTTCACAGGGTAGGTTCAGCTTCGTGCTAAGCTTGTCACAAGTTGGTATTTTCAGATTCTACAACTAATGTATTAGTTGGTTAGTTCTAAGTATAGGTGGATATTGCCTTAATTTTGAATACAGTGAGAAAGGTCTAACTTATTTTGGGAGGAGTGGGAAGGGGGAGCTACCAGGTTCTCTCCGAGTTCAAGAGGAACATCAGTGACTTCTACTTGTGGAGACTCCAGGTATCTTAGCACATGACAATATACCAAAAGAGTTTTGTAAATACTGTTGTACATTCTACAGGCTGACATTTAGCCAATTGGTAATTTCAAAAAACAAAATGAAGTATATTATGCTGTTTACAAGTTGGCTCAGGACTTACAAAAATATTGAATTTATATGTACTGCAGGAGGTACATGTAATCTGTTAATGGAATGAGTTTTAAAGAAAATCTTTCAATTTGGTCACTGTGGCTCAGTGACTAAATAAATCAGTACATTCAGAGATAAAAGAAAAGTCTAAATTTGAGGCCTAGACTAAATGACCCTCCCTGCCGCTCAGTGATAGGCCCCTTTATCAGCATTCTCTCAAGGCCCTGCCCTGTTTAGGAAACCCCCAAATCCCAACTGGCCACTCTATGCGAAAGTGGGTGCCAGCTGGGCCCACGTGGTTTTCCATTTGCTGGAGCTGCTGGCATCGCACTGAGCTCACTCGGCTGTTATCTCTTCTGCTTTCAGTCTCCTTCCCAGGTCATGCTGTCACACCTCTGCGTAATTCCCGGTGACCCAAATGTCCTTGTCCTGCTATCAGCGGATGGTTTGCCCTCTCTCCAGTATCTCTTACTGCAAAGCAGTACTGATAGAAAAGAGAAAGAAAGAGCGTAGCAGGACAGGGGGGTGCCCACGGGGTGGGCAGCTTGCCAGGCAGCCTGGCTGCCTCTGGCTCACAGGCTCCCCCTTCCCCTGCAGACCCACTTCTGGCCTGTGGAAGCCCCTCAGCTCCCACCCCCCACCCCCCACCCCCAGCTGCACACAGGCAGCCATGCTGGTGGTCCCTAGCACCAAGGCCAGGGTTCTCCTGGACTCGCTGCAGGAGGCAGGTCCTTCTGTTGCCTGCAGCAGGCAGTACATCTGAAATATCAGTTCCTTCCAGGGAGAGCCTGTGTGGATCAAGACCCCTGCCCTCAACAGGTTGCTGTGTAGGAATTCCAGCACTGCATCCCAACGCAACCCCTTGGCAATGCCGTAAAAGCTCAGCAAACTCCTCTCCACATCCCTACCTTAACTCACAGCAAGTTAAGCCTGGGTCCCTTTTAGCAGTGGCACACCATCTGCCCTCTATTTGTGACCAGAAAGTTCATGCAAGTGGACAACAGAGTGCTAACCGTGTGTTAATAAACAGTTGCTGAAGATGAAAGCGTTCAGCTCTGCCTCTAATAACTCCCAGACCCAGGCTTTATGGGAATAAGCTGCGTGGTGAAGCCACTGTCCCTGGCCACCAGCAAGTCAGCCCCAGTGATACACAGTAGGAGATTTCAAAGTGGCCAAACGTAAGGCTGCTTTCAGTATGCACCTTCCTCATGGCAACCTGATGTGCTCCGTATCTCTCTATAAACACTTGCAAATTTAGACAGGCCTCCCTTTTCTAGGCTCATATGAATACCTGCAGCAGCTCTGTTTGCCCATTCCCGGGGTGTACTCATTTGCAGAGCTCGCCTCACAGGCCAAGTCCCTGATTTTCCTCATACTCTCCACCAGAAGCAGGTCGCCTGCAGGCCCCCTGCCATCAGCATACCTCAGAGAAGAGGGACAGGAGGGCTGTGAGGCCAGACCAGACTGCCCAACCCAGCTCCCAGCATGCACAGCCATGCTCCAGCTTGCGGGCAGCCCTCCAGGCTGCCTTTGTTTCCAGCACGATTCTTGCACGCTCATCCTTACATGATGCACTAATGGGGTTGGAATGGCTGTTTGGCAGAAAGCAGTGGCATCTGTCATCTCTGCTTCACCAGAATCCAGCTTGGAACCAGGCCCCTGGTTGTGTGTTTCCTCCCGTTGGCTGGCCAGGTTATTGATGGCTCTGTTCTGCAGCACTGGGTGGGTTAAGCTTGGTGGCTCCCCAGGCTCTGCTTTTGAGTCAGTCTCCACTAGTCAAACTAAATTCCTCAGTGGTACAAAGCAGATTGTAGCACTTTCAGGAGAAAAAGAAAACCACACTGACAGCCATCCATCCAAACTACACAGTGCAAAGAGCAAAGGTAGATAGATATTGTAACAGCAGGTCATTTAGACTTCACAGAGGATTAGGGACTTGCCTCCCCACACCATGAACCAATAAGACTGTAGGAGAAGAGCCTTCATCCACGTTGCTCTTGAACCCTGATCTGTACAACTCAGGTAGGCAAAACTTGGTTGCTCTGAAGTGTTCTACATCACAGCCCAACATCACCCTACCTGTCTACTGCTGTCACCCTAGAGCTGGTCTCTTCAGTTCTAATCTATCCTAAATGCTGCCAGTAGATGATTTTCCTAATCCTGTTGTCCAAATTTGGTTCTATCAGCTCCCCCTACTGGCCCCTACCACACACATAGGCACACACCGATGCTTTAAAACCCTTCGATAATGTCTCACCATCCATAGGATGTGGTTCAGTGACCCCAATTTGAGTTACAAAGTCATCCCTGACCTGGCCATTGACTTGTCCTGCCTCAGTTTTGTTCAGTTTCTCTCTCATTTGGGCCCAGCTGTTGTTGGGGGTTTTGGGTCTCCCTCCCTTAGATGAATTGAACTCTTTCTATTCTATTTCACACTTCTGGGCTTCTGTTTGCTCTTCTGTATTTCTGGAACGCTTCCTCCTTCTCTTCATCTAATTATGGCTGTTTATCCTCTGGATTCTAAATGCCATATCCCATTTAAACCCCTCTGTTCTATGCTTTCACAATACCAGGCATCCTTATCACAACACTTCAGTCTATTGTGATCACTTATTTAACAACATTCTTGCCTGCAAAGAGAGCTGTGAGCCCTGGGTCAGTATCCACCTTGTTGCCAAGTGTTCCCAGTGCCTAGCACTGTGCTTGGCAAACCATGGGTACACCATGCAGATTGGTTGGTTGGTGGGCTGAATGAAAGAATGAAGAGTCAATGGATCTTTGTTTCCCAGTTGTACAGGGAGCCACTTGGAGGGAAGGATTGTTCCAAAGAATCCTTTAAATGGTTTTACCTTCCTTCTTTTCTGCTTTAAGTTCCCATTTTCATGGCAACATACACAGCTTGACTGGTTGTTTTTCCATCCATGGCACAGAATTATGCCAAGACTTGTTCTTGCTGATGGACTGGTTATCCACCAGCCTCCTCATTCTCTGGGGATGAGAATTGGGGCAGATGGGGCACTGGCCATTCAGATGTGACCAACCATAGACATATGAAGTAAGTTTTGGATAATTGGGGGATCTGAGACCATGAAATTTAGTTTTGCCAACTCATCTCAAAAGTGGTGGCAATGGAGGTAACTTCTTAATATTGCACAATCCTATATGTCTTAAGCTGATAAGTCTATTTAAATATTTAAGATACACACACACACACACACACACACACACACACACACACACATATAATATGTGGATGCATAGCCCAGTCAAAACGCCACCACATACTGGAAACATACCCTCTTCATTTTTTGGAAATAGTGGCAGCCACTTCAAAACATGGAAGGCAACATTGTTGATTTGTTCAATTCAGGTTTAATGCAACATCAAGTTCAAGGAAACAGATGCTCTTGGAGATAAATTCACTCAGTTTCTGTCTACTACACTTCTAGACCAAACTAGAACAAAACCCACATTGACTTTCTTCCTTCGTCTCACAGAAATAGCTGCTCCTGCTCCCTCCCAAGGCTGTTCCCTCCACTTACACATGAGCTCCCATCTTGTCTTTGTACCACACTCCTGCCTCCCCAACTCTATGGAGTTTTCTCAACTTCTTCCTTTCCATTCTCTCCTTTCTTCCCCGTATAAGAATAATAAACTCTTCATTATTTAAAACAATGATTTTTAAATGTCCTCTTCTTTCTCATCTTTAGTACCTTTATTATCATATTCAGGACTTGTTACCTCAACCTCCTTACTCTTTACCATGGACTGAACTGTGTCCCTCCCCTCCAGATTTATATGTCAGACCCTAACTCCCAATGTATATTTGGAGACAGGGCTTTGAGGAGGTAATTGAGGTTAAATAAGGCCAGAAGGGTGGAGCCCAAATCTGATAGGATTGGTGGCCTTACATGAAGAGGAAGAAATAGATCTTTCTCCACACACACACACACACACACACACACACACACACACACTGAGGAGAGGCCACATGAGGACACACTGAGAAAGTGGCTCTCTGCAAACCAAGATGGGAACTCTCACCAGAAGCTAAAGCTTTAAGGACCTTGATCTTGGACTTTCAGCATCCAGAACTGTGAGAAAATACATCTCTGTTGTTTAAGCCCCGAGTCTATGACATCTGTCACAGTGGCCTGAGCAGATTAATACACTCCTCAGCCTACTTGGGTCTGGTTCTCGTGCGGTCACACTGCAGAGACAGTTCATGATAATGGCCCAGGGCCAGGAATTTGGTTTCAGGTCTCTTCTCCCTTGATCCGTGCAGTGGAGAACCACAGCCAACTCGTGAAGCTCTTTTCTTCTCCTAACTCTTCTGCAAGCCCTCCTCTTTCTTCTTAAGTAACTCTTCCTCCTATTCCTTCCCTCTTAGAAATGGTGATATTTTATCAGTGTCCTGGTTTTGGTCTTAATATTCTGCATGTTCCCTGGAGGTGACATTTTAGACCCTTGTATATTTAGACCCTCCATATTTCTAGACCAAATATTTCTCTGGAAGTACAGGCTGATTTCCTTTGCCCTAATGAGAATCTCTGCTTTCCCACCTGTACTTTACCAGGCACCTGGAATTTACTACCTCCCCAGTCATCTTCCCCTGTGCACTGATGGGGTCTCTCAAACCCCTTAGGCCAATTAATAGCATCGCCATTCACCCATTTTCTCAATTTAGAAAGCCTAGAATTGCAATCGCCTCTTGCTTCTCCTTTCCTTTCTACATGTTTTCAAATCTAAGAGGCTATCGGTTCAGCCTTGAAGTTGTTCCCACATTTGAATCTTTCCCCTTTAATATATGCTATGCCATTTGGAATGCCTTGGTTCAAGCTTATATCATTTCTTGCTTGTACTACAATAAGAGTCTCATATCCGGTTGTGTACATCATCCACATTGAAAATAGACTTTCAGCCTGGAAAATAAGAGAATCACTTTCTTTTTACTCATAGACTTCAACTGACTGCTTAGCCGTATACTAAATAGTAATTCCCAAAATGCATTCCTTGGAATATTAATTATAATTTTCTTTAAGATGTTAGTAGGTGTTTTATAAACAAAAGGAGGGTATAAGTGTTGAAAAGTTAAATCTATGTAGGAAATACTAGGTGAAAAAAATTTAGGTTTTTTTTTTTTCTGAAGAACTTAGAAACTTGCAATGTGCATTGTGACTCTAAAAGGACATTATACAGGCTCACAGTCATTGGTCCAAAAAGAATATGGCAGGATGTCTTTGGAATTCAGAGTTTTCCAGATGTTTAGAAAAGTACCAAATGTTACGTACCACTTCCCAGCACCTTACCATTTCTGTACCAACGTATATGGACGTTTACGTTAAATGAGATAAATCAAGACTATAAATAGCTTCACATCAGTTCAGGTAAAGGTTTTACAGCCTAGTGAATTACAAAACATGTTTGGTTTTCTGAGCTGTTTAGATTTCAGAATTGTGGGTGAGGGATTGTAAACCAGCGGTATGCTGAATTTTTCAAACATATTTGTTTGTGGAACCTTTTCTGCCTTAAGCATCACTCACAGATTCTCTACCATGGTACACATTTTTGAAAATGTGGACATATAGGCAACTTCTGCCCCACCCCGTTGAAATTTTCTTCTTCTCCAAAGAACTTGAACATTTATCACTTGGCATTTCTTCATGTTCTATTTTGATCCTGCTTCCCACCTGGCATATATCTATTCATCCATCAAATTAAGTTCAAGCGTCAGTTTGCACTTGTGTTACGGCTATTCTCACATTGTATGTTAAGTCTTTCTTCACTTCTATGTCAAGAGAACTACTTGTCAAGAGGCCATTTTCTTTTTTTCATCACTGAATGCTTACTGCTTAAAATAGTGTCTGGTCAATAAGAAGATATTCAAGAAATAATGAAAGGATAAAAATGAATATTTTTACCCCCTGTGATTGTATTGAAACTCACCAGACTAAAAACTGAGTGGCCAGCAAATTAATACCACAGTCTGGGCATACTTCCCCATCAATAAGGCCAAAGGAAGTAGATTGAGAAATAATCTGGAATACCAAAATTTTGCATGTGCTGCCCTTTGATTTAGCAATCCCATTTTTAGAAATCTTTCCAAAGGAGGTACTCAGAGAGGTATGTAATATGTGTGTACAAGGAGATGACACCACAGTAATGTTTACAGTAATGAAAGGTGGATGAAATTTACTCGCTTATCAATAGGAAACTGGTTAAATATACTATTGAAAAACCTACACAATAGATTACTACATGGCTCTTAAGATTGTGTGCATGTGTGTGTGTGTATCTGTCTGTATACTATCTTAAAAAATCTCTTTGGCATATTGTTGGAAAAAAACAGCTTGTAAAACAGCATGTATATTTTGATCCCATTTATGTGCAAATTATATACATATATGGTCATACATATATATCCATATATTACAGAGCAGGCCTTGGAAGGGTGTCCATCAAATCTTTGACAGTAGCTGACTCTTAGTGGTTAGAATCTTAGGACTTTTTTTTTCTTTCTGTATTTTTAAATTTTCTAAAAACTGCCATATTTTATCTTTGTAAGTAGTAAAACAGTAAAAAAAATGCTTTAAAGTCAACATATAGTTATTTATGATTCTAAGTCAGTTCTAGAACTTGGAAGCAAATGATTTACTTATAGTAGTTTGTATATATTACTATTAAGAGAGGATTTTTGGAAGTTTCTTAATGAATCTTCACAAAAATTCCTGTGAGGTCAGTCTTATTATCTCAATAGAGAACAGTGGTTGTGATTTGGTCTGAGGACACCAAAGTTTATATCTTTTCACTTTCCTCATGTGGGGAACCTATATTTTGACAGTTCTTTGCAACGGGGGTCATTTCTCCTGGGTTCCAGCTAAAGACCCCTCCCTAGTAAATGCTCTTAGAAATGTCATTCATTGCTTTGATTTAGGATTGGCCACATTTAAATCAAACTGGCCATTTTTCTACTTTGGGGTTTGGCCTGTTGGCAGCACTGGATATTCTGGAGTGGGTGAACCTCCCACATAGACCATATAACTTCTTTATTTGGCACCCTCAGCATGTGCCCCCCACACACCCAACCCATGAGCACACCCATACCTGAATCACATGCCTGCCATTTTCCATCACCAGTTGCCGAACTTCATGTCCTTTATTTCTCTCCACCACTCTTTTTTTCTGCCCCTTCCTCCCTCCTCCTGACTTCCAAGTGCAGGATGAGGAGGTGGGAGGAGGGAAAGGCCTCACCTCTGTACACACCTCCTGCCCATTTGCCACACACATACATACCAAAAGCCCAGCCAAGATTTTACTGGCTTGTGATTTTGCTTACATACAACTTACTTAATTTCTGAGATAATTCAAGTCTCTTGGAGAATGGAGAGACCTATACAATTCTGCATCAGGACATAGGTGCTCTCTGGGGGTCTGACCATGCTCCCTAAAGCATTTAGAGTCCTCTGTAATTATATGGGGGGAAGTAGAGCTCATGGCCCTTGCAGCTGCTAAGGGTTACTCTAACATTTCTGTAGTCTGCAGAGTTCAGTGAAGGATCCACTTAGGACTACTTAAAGCATAGGTGAAAAACCACTCCAAGGAATTGCAGTGTATTGTACATTTTCTCTTGCCTGTTTTAGGACCAGAGGCTGGCCCTTTGACTCTGTGTAGCAGTTAACAAATGGCCAGAATGCCAGTGTCACTCTGATCACTGTGTCACACTTCTGTTTCTATGGGACAGGATGCAAACTACTATTCATGAAATCTCTTCCTACTTGCCTTCCATAAATTTTAAAACTTTTAAGTGATGTACTACTTTTTTTCTCTTAGGGACTTGTGACAATCCTTATGTTCATTGATTTTAATAAGTTTCCTAAAACTGAAAAGAACACACTGTTGAGAGTTTTTTTTCAGGTAACACTTCCTGATGATTTCATCACCCTTTAAATTGCAACTCAGATTGTTTCAAGACCAAGAAAAATTACATTATCAAAATAAAACCAGATGATGTTGCATTCATTTTGCATATATTGCATGCAGTTTTCATGTCAAGACCCAAGCCTAATCCTAACTGAGCTTTAAAAGAGCATTTGACTAGCAGTCCCTGATACGACTCCTACCGCTACCCTGCTGCAATAGCACTGAAGACTTGAAATAACACCAGACTAAAAGCTGAGAGTGGCCAGCAACTTAATGCCAGAATCTGGGCATAATTCCCCATCAATCAGGTCAAAGGAACTGGGTTGAGTAAAAAAGGAATGGATTGCCTATGTTTTTGTGTAATGAAACAGAACAGTTTTACCTTCCCGAATGATGTAAGCAAAAAGTTTTATCCATTACCCACTAACTCAGAGACACAGGCTCATTAAAATCCAATAAAGAGGACAACTCCATGGAACTCCTTATAGAGGTAGTGTTCTGTTTCTGTCTCTAAATCTCTCATTTATCTCTTATTATTTATTCATACATAAAAATAATTTGGTGTACATGGACTTTTCTGAAAATAGAAACAAAATAATGTGATGATGTTAATTTTAGGAAAAAAATGTTTTAGTTAAAAACGTGGAATGATGACTATTGTTCTGTTTTGTTGAGTATAATTTAGTCATGAAGATGTGTGTGTGTTAAAATGTAGTAACAAATATTTAAAAGAGCATGTTGGTCAGATTCATAATTGCTAATTATGTTCTAACAGATTTCTCAACCTTTGAAAAATCAACTAAGAGAGTCTGACTTTATTGTAACTAATAAATTTCAATAGACATTGCAGAAACTTTTCCCTTTTTTCACTTCCCCACGAAATATTTATAAACGTTCATCATATATTAAGCCACAAAGGAAAAACAGAAAGTTTCCAACACTAGAATACTTGCATATCCCTGAGTTTAACACAATAAGACTAATACTTAGTAATACAAGTTTAAACAGTCAAAACCAACAAAAATCTAACCACTTTAAAAGGAAAAATTTCTTGAAATCCATTGTTCTAAGAAAAAATTAAAATGGTAATTTTATAGTTTTTTTTTCCTGAAAGAAGACAATGCTTGGCATATGGTAGATTATAAATGAATAAATGATGATGATTTAGAAACATAATGAAAATTTTTAAAATCTTGTCTACTAACACAGTGGGCCCAAATTTATAGCCTTAATTATGCTTACTTAAACATGAAAGAATACAAATGAATGAACAAAGAAGTCAATCCCAGAAGTTGAAGAAATGACAAGAAATTGAACAAATCAGGAGGAAAATAATAAAGCAAAAAAAAAAAAATCAATACATCTGTAGGACAAAGGGAAGAAAAAAGAACAAGCTTTCAGTGAGTCTAATTTGTAAAAAACAGAGGTAAAATATGATAGAAAAAAAAAACCTGGAACTGATACAGGCTATAGGAGCAAAAGGCAGTGTTTTTTAAAATACAGAAAATAGTGTGTTATAACTAAGTGTGCTCACAAATTTGAGAATTTTAGTAGAATGGATAATTTATTTAAAGAAGCCATAGTGGGGAAAATTGATTCATACATAATTAGAAAACCAGCATATATGGAATACCTAATAAAAAAAATGAAAGATATCAAATAATTATTTCCACAAAAGGCTCCAGGACTTATAGTCTAAGTTTTCAAGGGGCAGCTTTAATATATTGTTCCAGAACATAGAAAGAAAGAGTTTGAAAGCTGTCCAGATCATTTTATAAACTAAAGTAAAAACAAAACCTGACAGAAATAGCACAAGAAAATTACAGACCATAAAATATTAACAAACCAAATTTGACTCTATCTAGTAAAAGAAAACTGTGCCTCCACCAACAGTGTTACATGCAGGATTCAGTGGGAGTAAATAGACATGAGGACATCTCTTATATAATACAGCATAGCAAAGATCCAGTTACAAAATCCACATTTATCATCTCAGCAGATACTTTAACGGCATTTAATAAAACTAAATGTCCATTACAGATTGGAGAAAAAAAATAGCAGCTACGATTAGAAAGATACTTGTCTCATGTGATAAAGAACATCTATATTAAACCACCAGCATATTTCAGTGAAATATTGGAAATACTTCTTTTGAAATAAGATCGCATAAAGGATGTCTACTATCCGCATTGTTATTTAGCATTGTTCTGAATTCTGGCCATTGAGGCAGGTAACAAAAAAGGAGAAGAATAAATACTTCACTGCAAAATTCCTCAACGTTTATCATGCAGCTGGGTTTAAGAAAACACTGCATGAAAGACCACGTATTTCTTCCAGATCGACAGTAACTATGCGGACAATACATTGCAGGTGGTAAATATGTAATAGTGCAATAGAAGGAATAACGTTCAGAAGAAATGTGAAGGACCTAGACCCACAAAATCATAAAATTTTTGTATATTCTGAATATAGTGTTCCAAAATTAGTTTATGGGTTTCACTCAAACCCAAACACAGTTCCACTACTTTTACTTGACCTAGTGAGTCTCAAGATTCATCTGAAAGGACAAATAAATGAGAATGTTGTCTATAAAAATGTTTGGATAGAGAAATGGGAATAGCATATATAGATACGGAAATGTACTACAGAGGCCTAATCACCAAAATGTTGAATGGAAAGGAGTGATAGTAAATGGATGAAACATAATTTAGAACTCACTAATAAAAAAGTTTAATATATACTAAAGGACACAACAAAATTTAATGAGAAGATAATAGTGGATCAGGTATCAAATGGTGTAGAGAAAAACTAAAATTAAAAAATTAAAAAAAAAAATCAGGGGCTCCTGGGTGGCTCAGTTGGTTAAACATCTGACTCCTGGTTTTGCTCAGGTCATGATCTCCCAGTTTGTGAGTTCAAGCCCCACATCAGGCTCTGTGCTGTCAGCATGGAGCCTGCTTGGGATTCTCTCTCTTTCCTTTCTCTGCCCCTCCCCAACTTGTGCTATCTCCATCTCTCTCAAAATAAATAAATAAACTTAAAAAAAATAAATCATATGAGATCTCATCTAATGTCACACACCAAAATAAAGTCCTAAAGAATTAATGGTTAAAATTTCATTATTAAAATATAAATGTTGAAGCAACTATAAAAGAATACTTGAATAATTGTGGAGTGGGTGAGAGATTTTTCAACAGAAAAGTGATGGAACAAATAAGACAAGTCATACATTTCACTATAAAAATTAAGGCTTTTTGGGTGTCTGGGTGGCTCAGTTGGTTAAGCATCTGACTCTTGGTTTCAGCTCAAGTTACGATCTCACAGTTCATGAGTTCAAGCCCCACTTCAGGCTCTGTGCTGGCAGCAGGGAGCCTGCTTGGAATTCACTCTCCCCTTCTTTCTTTTTCCCTCCCCTGCTCACAAAAATAAATAAAACATTAAAATTTTTTAAATTATTTATTTGAGAGAGAGTGTGAGTGGAGGAGGGGCAGAGAGAGGGAGACACAGAATCTGAAGCAGGCTCCAGGCTCTGAGCTGTCAGTACAGAGTCCGATGTGGGGCTCAAACCCATGAACTGTGAGATCATGACCTAAGCTGAAGTCGGCCACTTAACTGACTGAGCCACCCAGGTGCCCCAATATTTTTTTTTAAATTAAAGCTCTTGTGCATAACCTTATCACATAAAAAAATTACTATGAGAAAAGCATTTGTAACCTTGATAGAAAATAGAGCAAAGGCCATAAACAAGTGCCAGAATATATTGACAGATTTTTAAAAAATAATCTTGTAAACGCCGTCATGAAGAAATGCAAATAAAAAGGATAATATTTAGGTCTACCAAATTATTACTGGTTTAAAAATAGTAATAGTTAATATTCATTAGTGCTATTAAATTTAAACATTATTATAAACTGGCATAATTCTTTTCTCTGTATTTCTTTCTATACATAGATATGTAGAAAATCAGTAACTGCACTAACACTGAAGAATTAGCGGTAGTTATCCCTATGTCATGGGATTATTTTAATTTTATTTTTTATGATTTTTTGGGTTTTAGATTTTATGCTGTGTATACGTATACATACATATATAGAGAAACACAGAGAGATTTCTATATCAATATATAGATAGATACATACATACATGCATTATAAAACTACATATACAGATAATACAAATTCAGCCTGGGCGCTGGGGCCCAATATTGTTACCTGTAAAATAAGGAGATTTCACAAGATGCAAAATATTTTCTTTGCTTAAGTAAAATACCAAATCAGCATTGTTTCTGCATGTGTAGGAATGTATTTGCATACACACACACACACACACACACACACACACAAAAGAAATTGCACGAATTTTAAAAGTCAAAATAGAAGTAAACTAAATAGCATCAATGCTGACAATGCCCATAAAAGACAATCCTAGTTTTAAAGAGGTGCACACAGCAGTGTTGGTGGCAGGAAATTGACTCTGACTGAGCAGAATGACAATGGTCACTCATGCAAATTTTAGAATACAATTGCCATACAATGAGTTCATGACAGTAGCTGAATTAAAATTTAGAAATTATTGGGCACCTAGGTGGCTCAGTTGGGTAAGCATCCGACTTGGGCTCAGGTCATGATCTCACGGTTCATGGGTTCGGGCCCTGTCTCTGGCTCTGTGCTAATAGCTCAGAGCCTGGAGCCTGCTTCAGATTCTGTGCCTCCCTCTCCCTCTGCACCTCCCCTGTTTGCACTCTGTCTGTCTCAAGAATAAATAAACATAAATAATTTGTTTAAAAAATTTAGAAATTACTGAACGTGCTGCAAAATTCCTATTATGATTACTAAATAACATAGCCTGAATGTTTTATCCTGATTCATTTTGTGCTCACAATTGATACCTAGGAAGCCTCAAAATTACAGAAATACAAATATGCAGTAATCTGGGGCCTCACTGTACTGGGTAAATTAACCTTAAAAGAACTGGGAGAGACATGCCTTCATATTTTGCCTATGTAATCCTAACATTCACTCAGTTACCTGTTTTACAAGAACCTGGGACTAAGGTGAGGGGAAGGGAGGAAAAAAAGGCAGAAGATAAGATGACAGCTATTTCCTTATTCAATTGCCTAATTCCATATAGCTTTCAAAGGAAGTTTTCAATTAAGCCCTGTTTGCTGCATGAAATATTAATCTTAACAAATGTATTTTTTAAAATATACATTTATAATCTGTGTGTGTATATATCTGTCTTTGTGAAATTGAGTGTGTGTGTGTGTGTGTGTGTGTGTGTGTACGTATACCAATCCAAATCTATATCACAACATCTCATCTTGTTTGGCCATGCTAGGTGTGTCTGTACATTGCTTATGAAGGTTTGTCCCCAGCAGGTGTTAATCCAGTACCCATACAGCACCTGGACAGCTGTCCGTGGCAGTAGGTACACATCATGAACAAAAACATTCCATATTGAGTCACATGCATTAAAAAAAAAAAAAAAAAAAAAAAAACAACTAGTTCTCTACTGCAGTGTTGTGCCACTTGTAATTATAAAGTGCCAACTGTACTTAGTTTCTGTGCATTCTCGCTGCTGGGCTCCATGTAATGCCATGCTGCACGTTCTATATTTTGTGTTCCAAATTCCTCGTTCTGATTTGGAGTTCCAAGTCATGAATTCTGGATGTGCCGCATGCACAATAAATGTTGTACATTTTACTATCTTGCTTTTTGTTTTTTTTTTAAGTGAGCTTCAGCTAAAAGAACAAGCTAATTTGTATGAAAACAGATCACTTAGCAAAGTAAAATTAACTAAAGCTATAGTATCAAAAGATAGTTTTTTCTTCTCTCCCTTGTTTTTGTTCATGGTCCCCGGGATGCATTTTCTACTGGAGCTCAGCTAAATTCCTTTTTTTTTTCTTTTTCCCTCACCACTTTGGACCTCTGAACTAGTGTCAAAGGTTGGAAATGACTTTACCTTATTTCTTTTCAGTTGGAGAGGAGTCTGGCTTGAGAAGAAAGAATAGTCTCTAATTTTTACTTTGTGCAATAACCAGATTATACCTCATCTATTAAGGTCACCTACTACAAGAATTTAAATAATGGTCCACACTTATATCCCCTAAATAATCCAAGGATGCTTATAAGTAGATATTACTTGCTGATGTTGCCAATAATTGGCCATAAAAATATAGTTAAAGTTAAAGTACCCAGGCGAAGTCTTATAAAAGGAAGAAAACCCCCTCATTTGAGCTGGCTCCTCCCTTGTTAGGGTTTGGTTAGTTACCCAGCACAGGAAAAAACATAATGCAATTTATCCTCTTTCCTTCATTTCTTTTTCCTTTCTGCCTCCTTCCTTTTTCCCTTTTCCTCACTTCTTTCTCTCTTAGCCCTCCCTTCCTATCCTGAAGAGAGGATATGGTTCTACTAGGTTCATGATTTATTCATAGGCAATTTATTCATAGGAGGAAGGTAATTTTGAGATGAAAACATCTAAATCATTGACTCCCATCTTTCTGGCTATGAAGGAATGCACTCACCTCCAGTGAGTAATCATCTAAACAGCTGCTACTCAAAATGAGCTTCAATTCCACCTCATCCAAGAGGCTAATTAAAACTCCCACGGCCCATCTTAGAAGGCCTGATAAGACCCTACACAGCAGAGTAGCTCCTGGGTTTACTCTCATTTGCCTGATACAGGTTTCAGAGTTTAAAGAATGGCATTCTAGAATGGAGACCAGGCTCACAAGTATCTTTAGTTGTGTAGAGGTCAGTCAGACTGATGGACAAGAAAGATGTGGGGGTGGCACAGTGGGAAAAAACAAAACAAAACAAAAACATAGAATCATTTGAAGCTTTGAGAGAATGTTCATTGAACAAACTGCATAGGCTTCACTCATTTCCATTTTGTGTAGAATTGGCTTCTCTTTAGGGGCATATACTTTATGGGTCCCTTCTCCTAAATTCTTTGAGCGTAAAGTAATTCTTGTCATAATGGTATACTCTTTGGACCAATGCTTAAAAAGGAAATCCTCTGTCTTCCAACTTTAGTGTAAAATATAGTGAGCTTTGCAGCCAGGCCAGGCAAAATTGTTTTCTTCAGCACCAACTAAGTTAACGTGAAAATGTAATTATTGTGACTTCCAGATTTTTCTATTCCTACTGCAATCTGCTTTTCTTACTGGCTTCCTTTCATATTTTTTGGTACTGCTGGTGTTTTTGTTGACTCTTCTTGGCTACATAAGGTCTTTAGAAGAAAGAGGCATGGTCAATTAAAGATTGGGTGGTTGGATATCAGAAGAAAATAATAATCCAAATCTTTATTCTATCAGAAAGCCATGTGCATTTGTGTTAAGTACTTTGAAGAATCATATTCATTCTACAGTTTTTTTAATTATACAAGTAAAAGTAAAATACCTAAAAGTATTTGAAAAACATTGGTTTATAGTACAGTGACATTAATATTCTCAATATAATGATTTCCCTACAAGGATAAGTGAATAAAATTATTATTACTCAATATCCAAACATAATATGCTTATCTTTTTACCAGGCTAAATTACTTGGTAATCAACTCCAGGATTTAAATGTGCTAAAGTTTATTATCCTTTGTAAGCCATCAAAGATTGGAGGTTAGAATTACACAAAGTATTTGGCTTGTATTAAATTAAAGTCCAAATGTTTTCTTTCTGCCCCAAGAGGCTGTCCTCATTATCATTAGCAGAACGGTGTTAACATTAAATTTCTGTAAAGAGTTAGAGACAAGCCTAGAGGTGTCTGCTTGTGCATTTGTGGGCTTCTGTAACTGCACGCATGGTGTGGGCTTCTGTAACTGCACCCATGGGAGAGGGTCAGGACTATCAACAGAGTCCTGATTTGGCGAACCAATGATCTTGTCTAGACAGGGGTTCTACAGGACCTGTGTTCTAATCAATGATGTGGTAAAATGTTGAACAACCACCTCTCAGGGTGGCGGAGGAGGTGGATGGGGCGGGGGGGAGAATCCCTGATTTGTATGTACTGTTGGTTTGCCTATTTCCATATATAAATATTCCCATTCCCACAGTGACCAGTCTCAAGGCATCAATGTGACATGGCTGGATGTAGAATTGGGGAAAGATGCACACAATTGATGACTCCCATGAGCTGGTTCCAGCACAGCACTTATCAGTTTATCTGAGAAATCCTGAGTATGTCATTCTTTCATATTTGGGTTTTACACCTCTAAAATGAAAAGAGTCTTAGGTGTGCTCATTTTGATGAAGGCAAGATGAAGGAATAGATGTTAAATTATTTCATAGGTTCTCAGAGAAACATTGTAGTATTAATTGTGTCATGTAACTGTAAAAGTCTGTTTTAAATGGGGATTTAGTCCCCAAATGTATTTATACATTTGTTCATTCATTAACCAATCTGGTGCAACCCTATGATCTTCCTTTTCTCTCAACCAAATGCATATTTAAAAATAGTAGTTCTAAGAAATGTTTTATAAACATCCACCTTCCACTAACACTGATATACACTTAGAACACTTGCAGTTGTTTCTTCCTAGAATATTTATTCCCTTGTGTTCTTATCTGTGCTCTGAAAAGCTTTATGTATATTATATACATTTCATGATCTTATAGCTTTTACATTTCACTGTCAGTTCCTACATGATTTTCTGTCTTCCCATAGACACTTCCATTTCCAATTATTAGGATTACTTTGCCATTAGGTATGTACCAAGAAGGCAGATTCTGTGTTCACACTTTTCTCCATGATGTTAAATCTATTATCTTATTATTACATTTTTTAGCCCAAAATGACCTTCTTCCATTCCTCTGGATATCATAGTCTTCCCTTTTCTAAATTAGTTTGGCCCTTATTAACTACACCATTTATTTTGCAATAATTGTATTAAAGGATCATGGAGTCTCAAAATTAGAAAGAATTTAAATGGATATTTCTTCTTCCTAGATGTAATAGAAGCTTTATGGGAAAGTACTGCACTGGTGAGGTCAGAGTATCCCCAGAAGAGACTGATGCCTAACAATAGGTCTCCCCAGGTAGATTTTGGTTACTCCTTTTTTGTCTCTGAAACATGACTTTGTTAGCACACAGAGAACAAATGTGCTTTTTAAAGTCAAGACTCACACTAGATTTAGAGACTGCTACATAATCCTGAATGCCAGTATGTTAATTCACACTGACAATACAACTATCACACACATCTGAGTACATCCTCTCCTTGTTGGTAGATATTCAGGAAAAGCTGTATCATCGTCAGCAGGATGAAGAAGGTTTGGTGAGGCCTGAACCAAAAAAACAATATTGGTATTATATTTCCATTGTCAAATCATCCTAGCCTGTGATGTCTTTGTACATTCGTTCCAAAAGATGGAGTTCCTATAGAAAGTAGGATCTGTGGGTTAGATTTCTCCTCCTCTTGATTGAGTTGGGATGAACTCTGCCAACTCATGCTTCTCTGAATCTTTTCTTGGGGCTTTCATACTTAACCTGTCCCCTTCTGATTTCCTTAGATCAGTTCCATTTGTCAAGTACTGATCTTGTTTGAAGGCCATTCTTTCCATCATGGGAACTTTGAAAATTTCTGCTCTAACTCAGTCTGCACTGGTTTTATAGTTGGGGCAGAGAACAACCCTATTGCCCATTATTTCAAAGCTTCCCCTCATGGTGATTATAAAGGTTATTGCTATAAAATAACCACCCCTAAACTTAATGGCTCTACACAGCAATCATTTATTCTCATTCAGGTGAGGTTGGACATCTCCGTTTCAAGCTTCAGGTCCAACTGGGCTTGCCTCCTTGCTCTGGGCTGGGCTCAAGTCTGCTTCACATGTGCCCATTCTGGGGCCCAGGCTGAAGGGACACAAATATTCTGCGGCAGCAGCAGAGGCACAAGAAGAGAAGCCCAACTACACAAGCACATTTCAGGTCTCTGATGGTTAACACCTCTGCTAAAGTTCCGTTAGTGAAGACAAGTCAAATGGCTAGGCCCAAAATCAAGATTCAGCAAAGTGGGTGGGTACACTCTACCTACCAAGAGGCCAAACCATGCCATGTAGCTAAAGGTCCACAGAGGAGGGAAGTATCCTGTTATGAAGGTATGGGGATCTCTGTTCAAAAATGCTCACGTAATCTGCCACAGTGGCTTCTGTATACCATATACTACTTAAATAGTTGTAGGTAAAATTGTAAATCTTCACCTGTGTCATTTGTCTAACTAGATTATAACATCCCTAGAGGTTAAGGTTTTTTTTATTTTTTGTTCTGTTTTTCAATTTTTGTTAATGTTTATTCATTTTTGAGAGACAAAGTGCAAGCGGGGGAGAGGCAGAGAGAGAGGGAGACACAGAATCTGAAGCAGACTCCCTGCTCCGAGCTGTCAGCACAGAACCCTATTCAGGGCTCGAACTCACTATCCCTGAGATCATGACCTGAGCTGAAGTTGGATGCTTAACTAACTGAGCCATGCAGGCACCCCTAAAAGTTAAGGTTTTATGGAACAAAGCAAACCAAAAACAAAACAAAACAAAACAAAAACCACAAAAATATTCACACAGAGATTATTAAACTATAAGAATTAAAACACCAGAATCAAACTAAACGAGGTATGGGATATTTGATAAATTATTCAATGTATGTGAGTCAAAGCCCATAGGTGTATTGTTTTGAATGTGTGCCTGACACAGTGTTGGTACCTAATAAATGTTATTCTTTTCACATTCTACCATCTATAACCCTAAGATAATGTCTTGTTCATAGCAGCTTTTCAGTAACTATTGACTCATTACCTATACCATCTCAGTTATGGCAAGTCATTTCCTAGCATCTGGAACAGCTTCAGAGCCATAGGGCTTATTAGCTTTTAACTATACAAACCAAATGCTTTTTCTAATTTTAAACATCGTATCATTGTTCCATCCATTTTGAATTATCCAGAGCAATTGTTCTCAGCTCTACTGTCTGCAGACGACTTTGGTCTTGCAAAATATCGTGTGGATCACCTACTCTGTCTGCTTCCATTCACCACGGCAAGAAAAATCCAACTAGAATTAATAGGCAGCCAGGCCCCATTCTCATTGGGAGCATCTGCTTCTTATTAAATATCATAAGTAATTTATTAATTCTTGCCAGAAACAAAAGTAAAGACATTGTCATACTAAAAGCATTACCAGCACAAAAGACCAGCCGGCAGAGCACCTGGAGGACTCTTGCAGACAGCCCCCAGGAGTGTCATCAATCTGGGGACGCAAGATGTCAGGTTTCTTCTGTTTTCTACTGAGGAAGACAAAGGCAGAGTGGGTCTGCACTGCACAGCCCACTCCCTTGAGTTGATTCATGTATAATATATACTAATGGGGGACGGGTTAGGAGGTGGTAGGATGACCACACAAACCCCAGGGCACATCATGCAGATCTCATAAAATCTGAAAGGATGTGACAGAGGACTGGGGCCAACTTAACCATTCACAGGCATGAACTGAAACACAGAAGGAGCAGGTGACTAATTCAAGGTAACCTGGCCAACTGGTGACAAAACCAGGCCAAGAATCCAAATCCCCTAACACCTGGGTAGGGTTCTGTGCACAATGTCACAGAGAAGTGGACCCTTCCCTTTGAGAGCCAAACTGAGCAACTGAACAGTGATTTGTATGTTCTCTTTTAGCGGTTTGAGGTTCTGCAAAGTGTGCACCTTTCCTAATGCTTGGATTTTGGAAGGACACCAACATGCCTCTTCTATAATGATGATGACAAAATAATAGTGGCTAATATCTTTCTAGTTGTTGCTATGTGCCAGGAACTATTTTAAGTGCTTTGCATGCATTTTTTTCATTTAACCCCCAATGAACAAAGTCAGTAGGTACTTTTAGAATGCCATTTCACAGATGATGAAACTGATCCTCAGAGTGATTAAATAATTGGCACAGGAAGTAGGTGTTGGAGCCAGGACAGAAGTCAGGCACAATGAACTCCAGTGTCTATTATTCATTCTCTATAAGGTATTGTCTTTAGCCACATTGCACTATGGATGTTTGTGGCTTTTGTGTTAGCTAATTTGTATGTCAGTTTCTGCCAGCATATTTTGCCTTCTTTGGTGTCGATGAAATATTTTCATGTACATAAATTAACTTTATGTATTGATTTGTTTTCTAAGCCACACCCCAAGCTATTGCATTTGCTTTTTTATGTTTAGCATTCTTTTGTTTATCCTCAGACTTGGGCATGACTAAAACCTAAGAGGGCTCACATTTAATTCTTCTTTTCGGAATGATGCCTGAATTGTCTGTCCATTCTCTCTGATGGCCTCCCTTTCCTACTACTCCTTCCCAAACACACTACTTTGAAACTATACCATCATATTTATATCATGAAGAGTTGAAACACATTGGTTTTATGTATGAAGATGACAAATACAACCTAATTATAATGCACCAGCCTGAATGCAGGCATCCATGCCTTAACTGAAATACAAAATGTGGTTAAGCTTTTAAGCTTTAAGTATTTGAGTGGATTACTTTTCTTATGAGTAGTTCCTAAGTTCCTACTCACCTTCAATAAGCATCAGTACTGTATTCATCTGGGTCTAGAGGAGGAATGACTCAATGACTATTTCATTTCCCTACAGAGTGTCTATTGAGATCAATTAAAGTAAAATCTCATTTCCTTTAGGACACTTAGACTGTCAGATGACTTTATGTACTTTTATCTGCCAGCAGTCCATCCCTTGGTCTTTTCAATGTTGTATCTTCTGATACATGAGCAGTGGTATCCCAGGATATTTAGGTGTTTCGTTTTACTTTGTTTTGTTTCCAGCATGGTTTTAATTTGAATTCTTATAATGGTCAACGATGCTCAACATATTTTCTTGTACTTATTTGTTGCCATCTTTACTGAAATGTCTTTTAAGTCTTTTACCCATTTTTAATTGGGTGTTTATTTTCTTACTGTTAGTTTCTGAGTTTTTTAATAGATATATAAGATTAAAGGTCCTTTGCCAAATATTTGATTTGCAGATTTTTTTCCCCCAAGCTATGCCTTGTTTATCTTTCTCTTAGTGGTATCTTGAAGAGAGAAAAATACCTTATTTTTATAAAGTTATAAAAATAACTTTTTTTTTAATGGAACGTGCTGTTGGTGTCATGTCTAAGATGTCTAAGAACTCCTTGCCTGACTCCAGGTCCCAAAGATTTTCTCTCTTATTTTCTTCTAAAAACCTTTCAGCTTTATGTTTTACACTATAATCCATTTTGAGTCAGTTTCTGTATAAAGTGTAAAGTGTACATCTAGGTTCATTATTTGCATATATTTGCAAAAATATCGAGTTCTAGGCCTATTAATGTTATTTACTTTATATTGGGCTAGATTTGGGAGTTTTTGATTTTCAAGGAATTGGTCCATTTGGCCTAAGATCAAATTTGGGTGCATAGAATTGTTTAAAGTGTTCCTTTTTCACCCTTTTAATGTCTGTGTGGTCTGTAGTGATATCTTTTCTTTCATTTTTGATATTGGTAGTTTGTGTTTCTCACTTCTTCCTTTGCCATTCTCGTTGGTGCTTTACCAGTTCTTTTGATCTTTTCAAAGAGCCAGCTTTTATTTTATTAATGTTCTCTTTTCCTATTTTTGATTTCATTGATTCCTATTTTTATCTTTAGTACTTTTTTCTTCTGCTTGCTTTCAGTGTGTTTGCTCCCCTTTTTCTACTTTTTAAAAGTGTAAGATTAGATCACTGGTTTGAAATATTTTTCTTTTCAAATATAAAAATTACTGCTATAAATGTTCCTCAAGGCACTGTTTTAACTGCATCTCATAAATTTGGATATGTTATATTTTTATTTGTTCAGTTCAAAATATTTTCTAATTTCCTTGGAATTTCTGTTCATTACTGAGAGAAGAGTATTAAAGTTTAATTAACAGTAATTATGGATTTATCTATTTTTTTTTCAATTCTGTCAGGTTTTGCTTCATCATTTGTTTTGAAGCTCTGTTGTTAAGTACATATACGTCTATGGTTGTTTTGTCTACTTAGTGAATTGAGCTGTTTTGTCATTATGTGACAGTCCTCTTTTTCCTTGGCAGTTTTCTTTGTTCTGAAGTCTAATCTGATTTAGTAGAGCCACTTTGCTTTTATTTAACTAGTGCTTGGTATAGTGCATGGCACATCTTTTTTCATCCTTTTACTTTTAACCTACCTGTGTCACTATATTTTATTGAAATGAGATTTTTATAGTTATCTATTTTTTAAAATTCATCTTTCCTATCTATGTCTTTTAATTGATGCATTTAGGCCATTTGTATTTAATTATTGATATATTTGGATTTAGTTTTACCATCTTATTTCTTTTCTATTCTTTCTGTTTTTAGTTCTGTTTCCCATTTCTTTTTTGTAGTTGTTGTCTTTGTCAGATGTGGAGAATTTTCAGGCATTATTTCTTCAAGCGTTTTTTTTTTGTGTTTTTTTTTTTTTTTTTTTTTTTATTGCTGCTTCTTTTCTCCTTTCCTTCTTAATGATACAGATATTAAATCTTCAGTTATTGACCCACAGGTTCCTGAGGCTCTGTACATTTTTTTGGCAATCTTTTTCTCTCTGTTGTTCAGGCTGGATATTTTCTATTGACCTATACTAAAGTTTACCAATTTATTTCCTCTTATACCTCCTCTCTGCATTTGAGCCACCCAGTGAGTTTTTAAGTTTGTTATTTTGTTTCCCAACTCTAAAAATTTTGTTTCTTTTTCATATCTCTTTCCTTTGTTGATATTTTAATTTTTCCATTGGTTTTAAGAAAGTTGGCCGTTGCTCTCTAGATCATGTGTATAATAGCTGCTTTATTATAATATATAATATTATATATTATATATAAGCTGATATATATATATATATATAAAGCTGATAAATTGTGTATTATGTTCTAGACATTTTGAATATTACGAAACTCTTGATCTTATTTATCCTATGAAAAATGTTGTAAGCTCAGGCTGCAAATTCCAACATAGGTGCTATAAGCTGTGGATCCAATGTCAGTTTGGTTGTCAGAGCCTTTGCAACACAAGATCTGTCCCATGTGTGTGCCACCCAGCAGGCAGTTTGAGATGCAGACTGTGATCTATTAATTCAGTTCTCAGAGTCTTCGGGGTAATGAATTAGATCAGATCCATGTCGAGCCCAGGGGTTCACAAACACCTGTATAGTGTTGCTTTCCCTGGCTCTTCTCTCTCTGCAATATCCCTATAACATTTGCTTCCCTGATGCTTCTTTTTCTGGACCTGCAGCCAGAAAGTTAGGGTTTTAGTTACGCTGCTCTACTATGTATTCCTACTACTGTACCCATATTCAGGGGCCAAGTGGCAAGAGGACAGAGAGAATAAAGACAAAAGAGATTGGCTCCACAGTGCTGGAATCACAGCGCCTCTGAATGGAGATGAAGGTGCTCTTTCTTTAGTTTTGACTCCTATAGACTCACATTGCTGCAGATTAGGAATATTGGGAGAAATATAAATTATAAACTTATCATTGGCTTGATGGTATTTTGAGTTATGGACTTCTTCTCAATTTGTCTGCTTCTCTTTACTTTCAAGAAGTCTTAAATAGCTGCTTTATATTATATACAGGGAGTGGACAGGGTGGAGTATGTTTACTCCATATTATCTGATCATAAACCCCTCAATTCTATTTTAATGTATTTGTCAGTCATACAAATATATTAAACTCTTTTAAGGAATGGTTCCTTATGATTAATTTGGACTTGAAAAGCATATACCACATGCCAAGCCTTATCCTAAACTCTAGGGATATAAAGATGAAGAAAAGTCTCCACCCTGGAAAAACTTATAAGCATTCAGTTCCCCTTTCCTATTTCCTTTTGAGGAACCACCTTCTGTCACTGTGAACTTTTTGGCTAAGATAGACAGTTAGATGCTCTGCCCCCCATCTACCAGGAGTGTATGAACATGAAGCAAATTGAGCCAATTGAACCCTTTTTTTCTGACTCTTGAGGCTTATGACACAAGAATGGAAAAGAGCCACTCATTTCCCTTGGCAGTGCTTGGATGCCTGGAACTGTCTATGTAGTAGTCCTAGGTCTCTGTCCTTTAATACATTCCGGTGCTACCTAATATCCCCTCAGTAAATTCTCCATTTCATTTTCCTCTGCAAGGTTGGTTTCTGTTGTTTGCCACCAAAACTCCTAACAAATACTCAGTCTAAGAGAGAAGGCAAATTCATACAGAAATTATTGCAATCAAGTATTTAACCAGTGCTACAATAGAGGCTGATACCAAAGTTCTAAGAATATGGAGGTCATACTGAGTTACTTGAAGAAGGTTGTGAAAGATCTTGCAGAACAGATGTCCTTTAATTGAAAATAACATCACTGTTTCAAGGAAAGCGGTGTTAGTCCTGTATGTTTCTTGAGTGGCTGGTGATAGTCCTCTTTGACAAGCCATGCACTGGCATGTAGCAGCAAGAGAAATGTTTAGGGAACTTTAAAGACATTTGTATTTAGTGGGTCCTTAAAAATTGAGATTAAGTCTCCAATGGTTGAAGTTCTTCTCACTGCTGGCAAAGAGCAACTTTATGGTTGAAAAGAAAAGAAAAGAAAAGAAAAGAAAAGAAAAGAAAAGAAAAGAAAAGAAAAGAAAAGGCATACGAAGCGCTCATACAGCATCTTAGACATCAAATAACTCCTACAAAACAGCATTTTGATGAGTTAAGTGTAAATGAATCAGAAACATACGGATTAAATTTCCCCTGAAATACACAGGGGCTTAAAAATTAAGGGAAAAAGTGCCTGGCAAAACGTGTTTTGAATTTTGCCAAGTCCTAAAGGTTTAAGAAGCAATTCAAGATGTTTTGCCAGGCCACTCAAAACATTGCTGGGTTGTCCCATCCCTTCAAGAGCAAATCTAGATATTTTACTCCCTTTGGTCATCTGACTGCCAGTCCTTGGGGGATGGGACAAGGGTGGAGAGTTATAGCACATGTTTACTGCAGACTGCCTTTGTTTTCTCCTGCATACATTGTAATAGGAGCCCAGATATGTGTCCCTTTCACACACTTACCTTCCCTTTCTACAGTCTCTTCCAAAGTCAGGAAGAATGATTTGTTCCTTTGAGTTACCAAAGTATAACTTTGTGGAAAAGTATCCTTCCTATGTCTACTAACATTGTTAGCCTATCAAAATTCTGTGAAGCCTCCTGGTGCTAAATAAATAACGAAATTTAATAATGAGGTCTGGGGGGAAATTAGAAATAGACAGCATAGGGGTGCCTGGGTGGCTTAGTCAGTTAAGTGTCTGACTCTCAATTTTGGCTCAGGTCATGATCTCATGGTTTGTGGGATCAAGCCCTACATTGGGCTCTGCTCTGACAGTGCAGAGCCTGATTAGGGATTCTGTCTCTCTGTCTCTCTCTTCCCCTCCCCTGCTCACACATGCACTCACTCTCTCTCAAAATAAATAAATAAACATTTGAAAACATGTATTTGTAAAATAAAGAAATATTCAGCAGAAACTAGATATTTTAAAAATAAAAAAAAATAGGATGCACCAAAAGGTATACTTTACTGTTTATTTTTTATGTGTTCAACTGTGTATGATGCAAATTTTCAAATATACGTTAAAATTGAGACAACGGAATCATGAACCCCACATGTCCATCACCCAGCTTCAATAATTATTACCATTCTGCCATAAAGGAAGATTCTTAAATCTTGGGATTTGCAATATGATTTTTTTTTGCATCAGTGAGCAATAAATAAATAAAACTGCACTTGTTGAGTATGAAGAATGTATAAAGTGCTGGGGCTCAAAGAAATATAAGAGAATGCTCATAACCTCAATACCTATATTCTAGCTAATGCAGATGCAAAAAGATAAGTGTTAGAAAAAAAATGATCCTCTTAAATATGTAGCATAAATATGTAGATCATAGGTATAAAAAACAACACTAAAGAGAGTGAATTTAATTATGAGGTCCACATTTACTGAACCCCAGGCACAGAGATGAAAATAGAAAAAAATCCGCACCTTTCAGAAGTTTGATGTTGTGGGGAAGACAGGTAACTTGTTTTGATATTATTAGTGACCACAAAGAGACATTCTCAAAGAGACATTTCAAGGATTGATTTAGAAGCACCTGAACCCCTCTTGGGGTTACCTCTCAGGACTGAGTTACCCACTTTGGCTAACTGTTTCAACTCTTGAATAGAATTTAGTTGCTATCTTACCACCATGAAACATTCCCTGAAGGCCTGAGAAAAGTGTTGGGAGTTCTTAGATTTGGTGAGAGAAGGTCATCATAAGATTTCATTTCCATGATGGAAGTGGGTAGCCTTCAAGTGGTCACCCTTGAAAGAAGAGAGGCCAGCTTCACCTTAACTGTCCCAAGAGCTTGTCTCTTTTTGCTGCAGACACAAGTTAACTGAGCCTAAACTCTGCCCTCTGGGAGCAGAGGGAACTGGTGTTGCTTTGGGAACTGGTGTGGTTGAAAGCACAAGACCCCACAATTTGATCTTTATGCTACCATATAGCCAGTGTGACTACTGGGCTTTATACCTCCTGCTTAATTGGGGTCCTTGGGCCAAAGTAACTAGTTATCTGAGTATTTAGAGACTGTGCAGATACTTGGATTAAAAAAAAACCTTTCTCTGTGCAAAGGGGTACCTGAACTACATTGTCATGGGCTGAATTCTGTCCACTCCCTCCAAATTTGTATGTCAGAGTCCTAATCCCCGGTACCTCAAATGTGACTGTTTTTGGAGATAGGATCTTTAAAGGGGTAATTAAGTTAAAATAAGGTAATGAAGGTGGGCCCTAATCCACTATGACTGGTACCCTTATAAGAAGAGGAAATTTGGACACAGATGTGTGTAGAGAGAAGAATTTGTGAAGATAGGGAGAAGGCAGTCATCTTCAAGCCAGGGAGGGAGGCCTCAGAAAAAGCCAACCATGCTGACCTTGATTTGGGACTTCCTGTGAGAAAGTTCATTTCTGTTGTTTAAACCTCCCAGTCTGTGGTAGTTTGTATGGCCGCCCTAGCAAACTAATACATACATGATTTTTAAATGTGAGGATAACATTTGAGTAAGGGTATTGAGGAGATATCTCACTCAACTAAATGAGAAGTGTCTGTGTGCTCCAGCTTATTATATACACCAGAAGGAGTGATCAGAGATGACAAGTTGGGGTCCTAGACTAACAGTTTTATCTTCTTTCATCTAGTCTGATAACATTCTGGCCAAATAAACAGATACGGTCAAATCCAATTAAGTATATTCAATATTTATATTTGAATATTTAGATTAAAAAATTAATGTATAAAAACCTATCAGCCTATGAAGCACTGTTGACATAAAAAATACCTTTTTGACAAACATGGCTGGTCTGCCAAAGCACTGTAGTATATTTTAAAACACAAGTCTAAAGCTGTCTTATATACAATGAATTAGTCCTGAGAAAGTTTTCATTACAATCCTTTGCTAGAAAACAAATTTTTATTTTTCAGTCTTATCTAATATGTGTGTGTGTGTGCATTCACCCCCTCTCCTTTATCAACAAAATAGGACATTTTTAGTCTTCGAAAATGAATCCCAAGAAGCATACTATTGTAGTGTGTGTGTGTGTGTGTGTGTGTGTGTGTGTGTGTGTGTGTAAGTAGCTGCCATGCATGAAAAACATTAATAATTGTTTACTTTAGGTAAAAATAAAATAATTGATATCATTTGGTTAATTTCAGCCTCAGAGTGTATAGATGAAAAGAGTCACCTTGAGATGAAGTTGCAAGGTCTTTAATAAAAAGATTTACTCACATCTTCCAAAACTATTTCTTGTTCTGTGAATACACAATTCATATGGTGGCCTCTAACTTTATATGTATGAAAATATATAAAGATATTCAAAAGAAAACAATATACAGCTTCATCATATGTTGCAGGTCTAGCTCTGACTCAGTGCAGGGTTTTGCAATTGCACAAAAGAAATACTAAATGAAAATGTACTTTGTGAAACGTTAAGTGCTATATCAATATATAATTATTTAAATATTTTAAATAATGCTGTGCTGTGGGGTATCCTAGAGGTTATTCTAAGACTCAGGGTCTCTGAACAGAGGAGAGAGTTGCAAATCTCCATTAGTGTGTAACAAGGGATCAATTGGGGACCCCTCCTGAGGCCTTAAAATTAAGATTTGCTTCAATGTCCCTTTACTGCTACTCCAAGAAACCACTCCCTCTAAAATAGATCCAGAACCTTAGAGACAATAAAATCTGAGTGGAGAGAAAGCCACATCCTCTGCTTCCCATCATCAGTTTTGTTAATAGAAGTGAGTCTTGAGATTAAAATCAGGATTCATTCCAGAACTATCTAGTCTTGTCCCAGTGACAGGAGGAATTCTGGGTAGGCTCTAGCTGGGATGAATAGCCAGCCTCTGGGGTTTGGATTCAGTGAGGTTTCGTGATGATTCTGTGAACCTCGAGTTCCATTTTATTTGTCATGTTTCTGTATAGCTATGTGGATAGACTGTGGCATGTAGAACAAAGGGAAGCTGCCAGCCCCATTAAATCTATTTCATGAATAAAGATATTTGCCTTCACTGTCCACTTTATATATATCAAGGGATATAGATTTGCTGGAATATACCAGCGATATCCTTTCCCCTCCCCTGCCAAAGAGGCTGAGACCAAAGAAGCCTAGGCTGGTATATAAAGATGCTCCCCAAGGGAGATCAGCCTCTTCTCTCCTTTCCAGCCCTCTAGTTCTGTGGGACCAGCAGGGAGAGGAAAGTGAGCCCAGAAGCAAAGTCAACAGCAAAATCTTTAGGATGAGTAGAATCACAGGAAAATTAAACTGTTCTTCATTGTATGGCTCTAGTATTATGAATTGACTAAAATTAGAAAAAAAGATTATTGATCCATTGGTGAAGATTTTTAATTGAACTTTGGAGATGGATTTAAAAGAGAGAGAGAGAGAAGTGGAATAGAGCCAAGAATAATTTGACAGCTTTAACCCTGATGGTAATCAACCCTCTAGAGTCATTAAGAAAGACAGGAGTGGGAGGTGAAACATCTGGAGAAATGTGAGCAGATAACGAATTGGGTGGGTTTTATAAAAGCTAAATGCTATCTGTAGGAAGTGAAGTTATAAAAAAATTTGAGGCAATAACCCCGAGGTCATACAGGGGTGAAGAGGGGAACCTGACTCCTGGGCAATTCTTCCAAGGAGATTGGCTACAGGAGGCACTAATTCTCCCAACCATATCCATGCAGTGGTCAGACATAGGTAGTCAAAAGCAAAAGACCCTATCTAAAAAGAGTCTTGTTATCCTGGCCTCCCCCACCCAACTCTGGTACACCCATCCTGGGCACTTCAGATCGTGGCCAGCAGTGAGTGGGTGATGGTATCGTGGAGAGAGCACAGACTTTCAAGTCCTGAGGGTTTTGATTCAAAAGATGCTTCTGTCACTCAACTATTTATGGGACCTATAGAGGTATTTCTGTTCTATTAGCCTCATTTTCCTCATTTGGGGAGTTTGGATAATTATGACCACTTTTGCATAATTATGACACTTTATGCATATTTTTGTAAAGATTATATGACATATCACATCTGATGTAGTATTTTGCACATAGTAGATGATGGCTGCATGTTGGTTCTCAAATGCCCTCATCACTCATTTCGTCTGCAATTACCGATTTAGTGCTAATTGTGTGTCCTATGCCAGGCATTGCAGTACAAAGATGAAGACACAACACCTGTCCTGAATTAGTTCATAATTTTGAGAAAGATACACATAAACTGGTAAGTATAATATGCTAAATAGAAGTGATAGAAATTAGCAGAAGGTAAAGGGACAGAGATAAGGTGTGTGTAACTAGGCCCTTGATGGGGGGAGATCAGGAAAACTTTCTGAAAGAGGTGGTACCTGTGGTTTGTCCTATAGGATTCCTAAGAGTTAAAGAGGAGGCAAGCCAGGTGTTCCAAGCAGACAGCATGAGTAAGAGTCAGGAGTCAAGGCGTAGCATAGCTCACGTGTAGAACTCCCACATCATGGTGTGGCTGGAACCTAAAATATAAAGCAGAGAGCAGTAAAAGAAGAGGGTGTGAAGGAGGCAGGGAGCCAGATCATGAACTACTTGGCATGACATGGCGCGTGGAGATCACCCCCACCCTGGGTGCTTTGGCCCCTTCTCATTCCATTGGTCGTATAGGGTGTATTCTGACTTAGAGAAATCGATTGCCACGAATTATAGTATATGAGCAAATCAAAAAGGTCAAGTAGGGTGGTTGGGCAAAAAAGACCTGCATTGTATCTGGTAGTGTTACTTTGAATGACTTCCGTAGTTATTCCTAGCATGTCTTTCTAGCTTGCGATGCCATGCAACTAGGTGAACTTGCAAATAGTTTTTCACAAAAAGGGCTGGGTTCCAGAACAGCACAAACTCAGCCAGTCAGACCTTATGTATAGGCCAGTATTTCAATGGAGAGCCTGTAACAGTCTTGGCAAGCCCAACCTGTAATGATGACATGATGTACCGTGCCAGATCAAACAACGCTTTATAGCCTCTTCCCACCCTGTGAGTTCCTGGAGGAACCCTGAGGGGGGTCAGCGTCATCCCTGGGCCTCCAACACTGTGTCTCCAGGGAGGGAACATTTTCAAACAGCATTGCAGTCCATCTGATCACTTCTCCCTGGGATCAACTGCCATCACTAAAGCCACTCAGAAGTCCTCAACCTCTAAGTCCATAGAACAGCTGACCAACACAATTCAACATTGTTCTCTATGGTATTTCCAGAGCTTTCTATGGATTCTGAGCCGCAGCCTTGAGGGACAACATCTAAGTCCTGCCAGAATCCATGAGACGTAGTTCTCTTCCTCTGCACTTGAGTAACATTCTGTGG
Source organism: Panthera leo (assembly GCF_018350215.1). Taxonomy (NCBI): domain Eukaryota; kingdom Metazoa; phylum Chordata; class Mammalia; order Carnivora; family Felidae; genus Panthera; species Panthera leo. The sequence goes on along the minus strand of NC_056680.1, from coordinate 71,793,276 downwards.
TTGAACATACGAGAATAAGTGGAATCACTTTGTACAATTATTTTGCAAGATCATTTTCGCATCTGATTTCAGAAATCAGCCGTCAAAGTCATAGGATCTGCTAACCTGTATCCTAATGGGGCCGGTCAAGAAATTTAGATATGTGTTATGCATTGTGTAGATACGAGACAGTAACAAATAGCATAACTTTTAGTTGATGAAAGAATATATGCTCCACCAGGAATATTCTGCCTTTTTAATTAAAGCCTCTGAATTGGATCTAAAATAATACCGTGCTGGCCCAAAAGTACTGTTCTATGGGTTTGCTTCCAGCTGTCCTCCAGTTTGTGACGACCTCTCCCCAGCCCCAGCAGCACGTGAATTACATAGACTTGATCAATCTTCTCCATGTATTTCCTCTGCCATCACTTTTGAACACCATCTGTGTTTCTTGACCTCTCAGTGACAAGCTATATTTGTCACCTTAGCCGACATTTTCCAAACTTGTCTTTTGAATAAATGATACTGATGCATGAGGATTCCTCTACTGTCCTCCTGTCTTCCCATTCTAGAAATATTTCCTCCTAGGAAGACCCAGAGAGGTTTTCACTGACATGTCATGGAGCTCTGACTCACCCAATCTGAAAATAATTGTAAAAGGGACTGTAAGGCAAGACTAAATTGGAAATTTAAAAGAAACCATTTTAAATGAGAAATGGTGACCTATTAGATAGGGCTTTCAAGAGACATCAACATGATGCACTGGGGCTTAAGGGGGAGCCCTGGGAAGCATATATAGTCATGAGGAGACAGCCGTTTTTATAAGAGAACAGAGATTTTTCAGATAAGGTTTATCGTGAAGTTTATCACACCATTCTACAGGGATTTTATAGGAAAGAACGATGATGAGTCCCTTTTCCACAAAAAAAAGGACTCCTAGTTTAAGTTCACAAAATAGCAGTCCTGAATGAGAGGATAGAATAAAGTCCACAGTTGACACAAGGGGGGCAGAAATCAAGAAATGACTTTTTCTCATTCATATCTGCTTATAGGGGAATATTGATTGGATAAGACATTCTGATAAAGCACACGTGCAAACAGAGAAGCAATTTAGATCCCAAAAGTTGACATCGTTGGTTCTCTTGAGTGATGCTGACACTCAGGCCCTGAGGTTGCATCGGTGCAGAAACTCACCCAGGGTTACATAATGAATTCACAGCACTGGTACCCAGCTCTCTCCTCCATCCTACAGGATGCCTGTCTTAGGCCATTTTACGAAGAGACCTTGAGTCATCACTCACAACAACAGATCATTGAAAAAACTGAAACCATTAGTTTGATCCAGATTATCTAATATTTGTGTTTATCAACATACACTAAATGAATCCTTTGATTGTTGGCCAGTCATTCACCATATATATTCCATGTTGACCAAAATACTTACATGGTTTCTGTAAACTGATCATCATTGGCACATTAAAAATAATAGTATGATGATAATTTAAACATTTTTATGGTATCTATTATTGTTCTTTTATAAATTGTACTTTATTTAAACAAAATAGAAAATGGTGTATTAAACTTAAAATCCCAACTCTTTTATTTAGTTTAATTTTTCGGGTTTTTTTAACGTTTTATTTATTTTTGAGACAGAGAGAGACAGAGCATGAACAGGGGAGGGGCAGAGAGAGAGGGAGACACAGAATCTGAAACGGGCTCCAGGCTCCGAGCTGTCAGCACAGAGCCCGACGCGGGGCTCAAACTCACGGACCATGAGATCATGACCTGAGCCGAAGTCGGACGCTTAACCGACTGAGCCACCCAGGCGCCCCTATTTAGTGTAATTTTTCTTTAATTCCAGTATAACAAATATACAGTGTTATATTTGCTTCAGGTGTACAATATAGTGATTCAGCAATTCTATACATTACTCAGTGCTCATCACAGTAAATGTACTCTTAGTCCCCTTCACCTGTTTCACCCAGCCCCCACACTCACCTTCCCTCTGCTTGTTCTTTATATTTAAGAGTCTTTTTTCATTTGTCTCTTTTTATCTTTGTTCATTTATTTTATTTCTTAAATTCCACATTTGAGTGAAATTGTATGGTATCTGTCTTTATCTAACTGACTTATTTCACTTAGAATTAAACCCTCTACATCCATCCATATTGTTCCAAATGGCAAGATTTCATTCCTTTTTTATGGCTAAATAGTATTCCATCGAATATTCCACTCCTTCTTTATCTGTTTATCTATTAGTGGACACTTGTGTTGCTTCCATAATTTGGCTGTTGTAAATAATGCTGCAATAAACATAGGGGTGCACGTATCTTTTCAAATTATTTTTCATATTCCTTGGGTAAATACCCAGTAGTGGAATTACTGGATAATATTGGTAATTTAATTTTTTTTTAATTTTTAATTTTTAAGAACCTCCATTGTGTTTTCCAAAGTGACTGCACCAGTTTACATTCTTCCCAACAGTGGAAAAGGGTTCCTTGCCAGCACTTGTTCCTTGTTTTTCATTTTAGACATTGCAACAGGTGTGAGGTGGTATCTCATTGTAGTTTAGATTTGCATTTCCCTGATGATGACTGATGTTGAGCATATTTTCATGTGTCTATTGGCCATCTGTATGTCTTCTTCGGAGAAATGTCTGTTCATGTCTTCTGCCCATTTTTAATTGTATTATTTGTGTTTTTTGGAGTTGAGTTGTGTAAGTTCTTTATATAGTTTGGACCCTAGACCTTTAGCAGATATGTCATTTGCAAATATCTTTGCCCATTCAGTAGGTTGTCTTTTTGTTTTGTTGATTGTTTCCTTCATTGTGTAGAAGCTTCTAATTTTATGTAGTCCCAGTAGTTTATTATTACTTTTGTTTTCTTTGCCTCAGAAGACAGATCTAGAAAAATGTTGCTGTGGCCAATGTCAGAGAAATTATTACCTGTGTTCTCTTCTAGAATTTTTATGATTTCAGCCCTCACATTTGGGTCTGTAATCCATTAAATCCCATCTCTTTACATCAATTATTTATTTATTTATTTGAAAGACAGAGTGCTAGCAAGGGAGGGGCAGAGAGAGAGAAAGAGAGAGAGAGAATGAATCCCAAGTAGGCTCCATATCCAAGGCAAAGCCTGACATGGGGCTCAATCCCATGAGGCATGAGATCATGACCTGAGCCAAAATCAAGAGTCAGACACTTAACTGACTGAGCCACCCAGGTGCCGCACCAACTCTTTACATTAATTTAAATCACATTCTGATCCTACAGGCATGATTTGTGTCCATTTTGTTAAAATGAGCATGTCCATATTATCTTGTAGTTTTCACTTAATATAAAATAAGTGAAATTACTTTATTTTGAAAGTTTTCTAGGACTCTCCAAGGATTCCTGTAAAGTATGATTTTTTAAAAACAATTCCAATAGCATCAGATACAGAGCTTAAAGCAGACAAGTGAGAGCTTCCTGTCATGGCCACAGTACAAACCCCACCCACCAGCAAACCACGTGATACACAGATCTGGGGCCACATGGGGTGGGCCTAATCCCTGAGGTCTGCCCCAGTTTTCAGCTCTCATCACTGCATGATGTCCAATGTGCTCAGATAAGGCCTGGCCTCAGCGAGAAAAATAAATAGGATCAGCCCTCACATTGGGCCAATAGTTTATCCCATGCAGGGTTTGTTCTAATATCAAACCATGACCGTGATGGTGATATCCATAATAAAGCTAATAGTACAAGCAAGTCTTATTTATTGTGCCAAGGATTTCCCTAAATAATATTCAAAAGAAGTGTAGTGTCGTTCATATCTGGAAGCCCGAACCTAGATACTTCAAAGGTGTTAACAGGCTTTCTTCTAAAACTCACGCAGGACCCCTGTGTTCTAAAATGGACTTAACTGGCTGAACATTTTGTATGTTCCAGTGTTAGAACAACAAAAATCCCCAGCCCTGAGCAAATGAGGCGTTTTCACCTCCTTCCTAACGTTTTTAACTCTTTGTGGGCAGAAACTTCCACTCCCACTCACCAAGCCACAGAGGATAAGCTCTGCCGTCCCACCACCCAGGGCCCAGGGTGTGCACCTGGCTGGCGGAAGGTGGAGGCAGCCATGCCGTGCTCCTTAGGAGGGCTGAATGCGGGTGCAGTGCAGGGAAGGCTGGGGAAGGGTGGTGCGGCCTTTCTAACACACAGCCTGTGCAAGCCGTCCGCCTTATAGGATGCAAATGCCTATGAGAGACGAAGTCCCAGGCCCCCTGACAAAGTGTCCTGCACCTGCAAAGAACAGTTCTGCAGGCCATTGCCGGGGGCCCAGCCCTGCTCCCTACTAGCATGTGCCACTTTATTCAGCCTCTCTGGGCCTCTCTTTATCTGTAACGTGGAGCTAAGAATAACAACAACAGCAATAACAACAGCAACAACAATGCCTTTCTCCAAGGGCTGTTAGGACGTTTAAATACAATCCTGCATATAAAGCTCTCACAGCACAGCCTGACATATAGCATGCATTCGATAAACATTAGCTATTTTTATAAACATTCAAATTTAAAAAAGCATTTAGCAGAGCTCCTGGCTCATAGTAAGCTTATGTAAGTGTTAGTTTTGTTTCTCTGCTTGATGTTAGTGTTTTCTCTGCCCTCACTGTCTCCTCCTTAGGTATCATGAGAGAGGGTGGAGTAATGTAAACAGTGCAGACTTTGAAGTCAGACCAACCTGAGTTCAAACTCCAGCTTGGCCACTTACTACCCGTGTGAACTGGGAATGTTACATAATGCTCAGAGCTTCAGGTTTCTCATCTATGGGATGCAGCGATTACCTCCTACTTGAGCACGTTAGTGGAGAGCAAAGCCCACAGCTTGGCACCTCCAAGGCACTCAGGAGACCTTCACCAGCTGCTTGTCCCTCCAGGACACCCTGGGTCAACAGTCAAGAGGCAAGGAGAATACCTGGGGCATCCTCTCTTCTTCTTATATGTGTGTTTCTCTGCTTCTCAGAATCACTGTGTGATGCAGTTAAGAGGGTCCTCATTTTATACTTTTGGAATATAAGGCTCAAACCCTGTCACACAGCACAGGCAGCAGCCAGCAGAACTGGATTCCAGTTCAGGTTATTTTGGTACCAAAATCTTCACCTTCTCACCATCCCACCCTGCCTTTTTGAGATAAGAGCATCTCTCTCTCCCTCTCTCTCTCTCTCTCTCTGTCTCCTCTCTCTCTCTCTCTTTTTCAATACCCAATTGAAACTTCACATCCTGCCCCAGGTCAGCCCCAGAGCAGTAGGGGCTTGTTTTTGGGGTTTGCATATCCATACAGGCAGAAGGCAGGGGAATGAAGGAGCACATTCAGAGTGTGTCACCAAAGGGAAACTTTCTGAATCTTCCTCAATTACGTAGAATCCCACAGATATTCCTTCTGCTCGAAAGAGCAAAAATAGGTCTCCCGATGGGAAATATTCTCTTTAGTCTGCTGTTTTGTGAGGACTCTTTAGGATATGAACAAAAAAACCTAATTGAAACCAACTTAAGGGAAAAGTAATTGAATCTGACAGCTCACACCACAGGGGAAGGGTTGACTTCAGGTCTTTACGTGGGTGACAGACCCCAAGATTCCTCTCTCCATCTCTTGGCCCTACTTCCTCTGAGTTGGCTACATTCTCAGAATAGACTCCCTTTATGGTGGCAGTAGTGAGTTTAATGGTAGCACCCCAAAAGATATGTCACATCAAAATTCCTAGAACCTGCAAGTGGCACCCTTGTTTGGAAAAGGGTTCTTTGGAGATATAATTAAGGACCTTGAGATGAAACCATTCTGGATCACTCCAAGTAAGCCCTAAATACAATGACAAGTTTTCTTATAAGAGTCAGAAGAGGGAAAAGATACAGATAGGAGAGGGCCATGTAAAGATGGGAGCAGAGATTGGAGTGATGTAGCCACAAGCCAAGAAGAAGCTGGGGAAGAGGCAAGAAAGGACCCTCCCCTTGAGCCTTTAGGGGGAGCGCAGGCCTACTGACATCTCAATTTGGCCTCTGGAACGGTGGAAAAATAGACTTCTGTTGTTTTATGTCACAGAGTTTGTGGTAATTGGTTACAGCAGACACTGGAAACTAATACAATAGATTTGGCTGCAGCAGCCACAGGGTCACATTGTCACAACTGCGCTGAGGGACAGAGAGTCTTCTCCGTGTTTCCACAGAAGTTCAGGGACTTGCTCTGAAGCAGTCAAAGTCATCATGTGACCACCATAACAGCCTCTGTGGTCAGGGTAGTCTCAGCTGTCAGTCCCACCTCTCAACCCAGACTACAGACTTGCCCAAGTGGGAAGGTCAGAGTAAGGAGGAAGAACCCCCCAAACCAAGCCCAGGGCTGTTGTCTGCTAAATGCTCCTGAGGAGATAAATGACAGGTGTTGATCATGCCGATACATCAAGAGCCCAGGTGGAAATCAGACTTACTCACTTTTACTTTCCGCATGGTCACTATCACCCTAAATATACTACAAACACACTACCACCATTTTGTTGAATGTTTGTCCTTTTGCAAACATAGATTTTTGACATCGTTTTTGAAATTCAGAAATGTTTTCCCTTTTCAATCCCTCCTCTATCTTTCTTCATAACTCCTCATTCATTAATAATGATGTTAAAGTTTGGGTCCCCTCCACAAATGAATTGAAAGCTGCTTGAGTCAATGCTGGGATTCCTCTTAGTTCCACCGAATTGTTTTCACCTTATATGTAGAGAGTTTCCATGTGAGGTAAAGTTCAGTTGTGTTCACATGGGGCCTGATGGTTTAACCTCCTCCAAGGACAAAAGAGGGCCTCAAGAGACTGCTTTTGGTAAGCTGGAGGTGGGGATGGGTTAAGGATTTGGTGAGTATTTCCTGGAATTTTCAGAGATCCACACTGTTACTAGAGCCAAACAAGGCTAAGGTAGGATTAGAAATCCTGAACCTGAATCATTTTCTGAGTATTAACCTCCCTAGCAGCCCTCTCTTCCCACCAAACCCTTGGGGAATGATATTTGATATTTGTCTGTTTTCCTCTAGCACATTTTGCCAGCATAAATGGTGTGTGTGTGTGTGTGTGTGTGTGTGCACGCATGCGTGTGTGTGCATGTGTGTGTGTGTGTGTGTGTGTGTGTGTGTGTGTGTGTGTCGGGAGACAGAGATAGAAAAAGAAAAGAAGATACTAGGGTACCTTCAATGTGCCAGCCTCTATGCTAAGTATTTGGCAGACTTGGCACAGGGCATGCGTTTTAGGTATTATTAGTGTTAACATTAATTATTATTACTAGTTAATTTAAGATTGATAGAAACTCTGTAAGATAGAGATAGAGTTTATTCCATTTTATATATAAGAAATCTGAGGCTCAGATATTTTAAGTGATGCACTTCGAAGATACCTGCTAAATCAGAGGCAGAACTAGCCAGAATTTGAACCCAGGTCTGTTAAGCTCCAAGCCTTTTCCTGTCTTCTGGCTTTAGGCATTCTGAATTCTGTAATTGCATTGTAAATCACTTAATTTTGTAGTTACTTAATGTTATTGAAATAGCAGAAAAAAAATAAAAATCTATAAATATGCAATTAAAACTAACAAAATTTCAGTAAACTTTTGGGGTATAATATCAATATACAAAAATCAGTTGTTTTAATAGATACCAATAAAAACAATTAGAAATAGTAATTTCTATATATATACTATTTATGCTTTAATAATTTATGCTTTAATAATATATATACTATTTCTATATATATACTATATATATACTATTCTATATAGAAATAGTAATTTCAACATTTATAAGTGTTGTAATTCACAAATATTTACAAAATGTATAAGGTATATAGAAATACCTAACTAATTATCAACAATACTATAAAGACTACTAACAAGAGATGTGTGAGACCATAGGTAAAATATACATATAAAACTTTGTGATGAAACTAACAGAAGAAACTAAATTAAATAATATACTATATTCATGAAAAGGACAACTCAGTATCATAAATTTCTCTCTAATGGATAATAGACTGAATTCTAATAAAAATTTTGATAGGAGTTTAAAATAAATTTGACCAGGTGAATCTCAAATTTATATTAAAGTGTTGCCAAGAAGAGCCAAGATAATTCTTCTTTTTAAGTTTATTCGTTTTTTGTTTTGTTTTATTTTGTTTTTTGAGAAAGAGAGAGACTTGGGAGGGACAGAGAGAGAGGGAGAGAGAGAGAATCCCAAGCAGGCTCCACGCTGTCGGCAGAGTTTGATGTGGGGCTCAAACTCATGAACTGTGAGATCATGACCTGAGCCAAACCAAGAGTTGGATGCATAACCAACTGAACCACGCAGGTGCCAGGCCAGGATGACTCTTAATACTACTAATAATGGAAGATGCACCATGCAGAATCATGATTTTTATAAAGCTTGCATAAGAATAGACAAAATACCAATGGAAAGATTGGAAAGTCACAAAATAAGCCTACTTATATATAGAAACTTGTTTTTAAGAGACATAACATCACAAAGTACAATGGGAGGAACAAAAGATTCAGTAAATGATACAGTAAAAATTAGCAATCCATGTGGGAAAAAAATAAATCATATACAAACAACAATGAATTCTAATGGTTTAAAGACTCAATAATAGCAAAACTTTAAAATTTTAGAAAACAAACATGCAAGAGAATATATTTATTATTTGAGGTTGGCAAATATTTCTTAAACAAGAAATAAAACACAACACACAGCAGAAGTATTGATAAATTTGACTAAAAACATAGAAAACAACTGTATTAGAAAAGACACCCTGAACGAAGTTAAAATCAATAACACAAACAGGAAAAGTAATTTGTGATTGTCTTCCAGATTATTTAAAGAATAAGAAAAATTGACAAAAGATATGAGCATTTTATAGAAGAGGAAACCCAAATGTCCCCAAACATAGGAAATGATGCTTAATATTACTAATGCTCAGATACCTACAAAGTAAAACAATACCGATATATCTGTTATCACCCACCCTGTCTGTCATCTAAACTTTAGTCAAACATCTAAAAGTCTGGTAATACAAAGTGAGGATGAGAACATAGGGCGAGGAAACACAGATGCATTTCTAGTGGAGGTGTCAGTTGCTTTAGTCTTTTCAGGTGGTCATTTGGCATATCTGGTCAAGTTACAGATGTGCAGACCATACAACTCAGCATTGCCACTTCCTAAAAAGTTCTAGCACACGTGCAGAAAAGGCATATCCAAGGACGATCTTCTATAACATATATAACAGGAAAAACCAGAAACAACTAAATCTTCACTCATAGAGGCATGAGGAAAATACATTGTGCTTATTAAGAAAGCTGATGTGTAGCATTCAAAATAAAAAGATTAATCTATGTATATCAACATGAATAAAACTTGAAAATAGGTTACATGGACAAAAATCTGTGACAGGCTACTCATAATATACCATGAATATAAGTATCTTTAAATTGCATTATGTTATATATTATGTATGAACCATATATTGTGTATGTGTAAAAGCTAAAAGTCCTAAAGGAGAAGGGTACATGAGAGCTTCAGGTTGGTAGCCTTCTCTGGGGTGGGAAGAGAATGGATTAGGTGGGGCTGCAGTGGAATTTCGAAGACTTTTAATGCTTTTTAATAAAAATTTTGAAGCAAAAATAAAGAAGATGCATTTGGGGTAGTGGTCAGAGAGTATATCCTAGAACATATTCACAAGAAAAGAAAGTCAATTTTCTAGCCTAAAGGTGACTTTTGGGTGAAGTCAAGATCTTAAGACCCATCTCACCCATTAGTGTGCAAGTATGATCATGGTCTTTGTATCAATTTCTTAATTATTTCCCATTTTCTTTCTGCTTTTTCTTTGACCTTTTTTCCCTTAAATTTCTTTCTCAAGAGTTCTTAGACAGTAATTTTTGTCATCTAGCCTGTGGGAGAGGAGACTTGCATTTCAGGGCACCTTCAGCTTGCCACCCTATATGCCAAGTACCGAGTAGACAACTAGTTAATTTGAGATTCACAGTAATCTTACAGGACAGGTATTGTTTAGCACCACTTTTACCCACAAGAAACGTGAAGGTCAGGGAGATTAAGCAATGCATTCAAGGTTCAAAGGCTAATCAGACAGGATTAGTCAGGATTTGAACCCAGGTCTGTTTGTTTCTTACATTCTGCAATCTCCCCTGGCAACTATGTCTTACCAATAGACTTATGAACCATGCTGTACACTAGCCAGGGGGCTACTTACTATTTAAATTATTTGTGTGGCACTTCATGTTTGCAGTGTGCTTATTCCTATTTTATAGCTGGTCTCAGTTTATAGCATGCTTTCTACAACGACAGTTGTAAAGAAAAACACACACACAACCGTCTCTGCTTTGCTGGATTGAGTCACTAGGGATATTCACATGAGCATCAGCCATTTTGGAAGATGGTTATTAGGCATATTTCTGTTCTTTGCAAGCCTACTGATGACTGGCACGGTTTTCTTCTGAGCAGATAGGTCTCTAACACTCTTGAAATGGAGAGAGAAAGTACAATACGATCTTCAGTGAAAGTAAGCAAAATACATTCACGTATTACCACGTGTTGGGGCAGATGAAATGATAGATCACTTTCAGTCCTTTTAACAAGGGACTTTTCATTAAAAAGTGTTGTAAGGATTACTGTGGTCTTGCCTGGCCTGATGGGGGACAGCAAATGGGAGCCACATAATAACCATTACTCAAAAGCCTAAGGTTCTCTTTTCCTTTCTCTCTTTCTTTAAGAGATTTCCAGGCCTAGGTTTTTCTTCACAGAGATAAAGACAGAGGAGGACACAAAATCGCCCTGAGAATATCGGTAACAGGAGCCAGGAAAAACAATAGGACACTGCTTTTTCCTTCTCTGAAAGAATTGGCAAGCCTTGTCAGATGCCAGAACTTTGCGCACAATCACATTTGGGTTCTCTTTTGGAGGAGGCTCAAAGGTTTTGCTTTTTCCTCAAGGCAGAAAGATGAGGGAGGAGGGTGAGGGATTTCTCAGTTTCTCCAATGTTGTGACCAACTTCCTCACCTCCTCCATCACTGTCTTCATCCACATCCTTGTCATTATTCACAGTGTCTATAGTTTGAGCAATTAATTTGCCATGTTCCTGAGCTAAACCTAAAGTAGTATTCTCATTTTACGGGGAAGGTAATAAAACTGGTTTCTTAAGATTATTACACACACACATGCACACACACACACCATGTGCATGCATGCATATGGGCACACACACGCAATATTTTGGGGGGTAGTGCTTTTCAGGAATATGTTCCTTCCTGAGGACGCAGATTTTACAAATAAAAAGTGTTAACAAAAGATTTTGAATATCACATTAAAAAAAAAAAACAAACAGAAGAAAATGTAAGTGAATCCCCTGTTATCCAGCTTCTAGAAGCAGCCACATTCCTTGGATCATGGCCTCCGGCCAGCAATCACATCACTGACCTCTGCTTCTGTCATCACATCCCCTTCTCTGAAAGGCTCTCCTGACTCCCTTTTTCCCTTATAAGAACCCTTGTGATTACACTGGGCCCGCCTGGGTAATCCAGGATAATCTCAACTCAAGTCCTTAACTTAATCACATCTGCAAAGTCTCTTTTGCCAGATAAGGTAACAGATTCACAGGTTCCAGTGATTAAGATGTGAACATCTTGGAGGGCCATTTTTCTGCTTACCACACCTGTTTTTCACATATCAACAAAACTCTCTGGAGACAACTCAATGAAACTTACAAAAAAAATAAAAAGAGATGGTCCATTAATTATTAGGGAAACATCTAGGAAATCATGGTATCTTAGTGCCGAGAGGAACTTTGCATTCTGCTCTTGGTTGCAGACATGAGAAACAGAGGTCTAGTAGAGGAAGCCCATTGTCTGGCAGATACATGGTCAGGTGGGAGTAGCATGGTATCAGGAGCCCAACTTCCAGCTTCTGGCCAATGCTACGAAGGTCTGCATTAGTTCTTAGAGTTCAGAGAAAGACTGCTTATCTGTATCATGGAAAAGGTCAACAGATTAGTAAAGAAATCTTTGTAGAGAAATGGGATTTTGAGTCTGGTTCTGAGATGGAAAAACTCTAAGTTTCTGCCAAAAAGTCATTTGATCCCTCTTATTTCCAGAAAAGTCATTAAAGCATTCACATAATAATCAGACATTATAGTTTTAAATTTGGTGGAGGGCAATTAATTCAGATCTCTCACCTTTCTTGGGATTTATCTATGCCACTGTTTGAAGATCCAGCCAGGTCTGCTCTGCTGGGAGACAGGATACAGGTGCTGCTTGCCCACACTCAGTGGAATGCATCCAAACTCATGGCCACTGTGTGTGTCACTGGCTTATGATGTTTCCTTCCTTAGAACTTTCTTATATTTACTGTGATAATTACTTTAGATATAAATGTCATCTTAGAGGCCATTTACTATTATACTTTTTCATGGTCAAATTTATTGATCATAATCTCAACCCTTTCTTATAACATGACATGCACTGGAACATTCCTGAAAGGACCTTTCCCTGAAAACAGTTTAGGGCCTGAAAAGGATACATAATGGTTAATGGTGTGCAGGTTTCTCTGAAGAGAAATTCCAAAGCCAACAGGAATCAAGGGAGAAGCTGAGACCACATCAGTACTAATTGTTTTCTATGCTAATAGGGAAGAGCACCTGGGGAGAACTGACAAGAAATGAGGACATTACACTGAATTTTTTTTCCTTTACCCTAAATTGGATGCCTTTATGGCATTGGGAAGCAGTCATCATAATAATCCAGGGACCAAGATGGTACATTGAAAGATGTTTCTATCTTCTTCCCATGCAACCACAGTAGAAAAGCCCACCTCTCCAGTAGGAACGAATGTCACCCTCTCCTATTTCCCCTTCACCCTCTGTGCCTCTGTGAGAACAATTCACCTGCTGTCTGACTTGTATTAGTGCTATCTGGACAAGAGAGGGAGGCAGGGACTTTGCTTTTTATCTTATTAAAATTCGTTCAAAGGATCCTTGAGCTAGGGGCATTTACTTTGTGGTATACCCCCATAGATGCTCACCAATGCTCTTCTCTCTTCATTCTCTCTCATTGATTTTTTTTTTTTTTGACAATTACAATTATAGAATAGAGTATTGGGCATAGCACTGGGAAACGTGACCTCTAATTCCTTTTTTTTTTTTTTTAATGTTTATTTTTTGAGAGAGACAGAGTGAGTCAGGGAGGCACAGAGGGCAAGGGAGTCACAGAATTCAAAGTGGGCTGCAGGCTCTGAGATATCAGCACAGAGTCTTACATGGGGCTCGAACCCATAGACCGTGAGATCATGACCTGAGCCTAAGTCAGATGCTTAATCCACTGAGCCACCCAGGCCCCCATGTGACCTCTAATTCTTATTCTACACTAAGGAGCTGTGTTGTTTTGGGTAATGACTTTCCACCTCCAGGCCCAGGTTTCTATTTTAGCAAATAAATTGAGTATGTAGGTTAAGTCCATGAGAAGATTGACGGATGGTTCTTAAGTTTTTAGAGTTTCAAACTCCTCTGGGAATTATTTGTGGACTCTCTACTTAAAAATACTATAGTCTTTGGACTAGATGCTCTTGAAAATCTCTTCAGTTCTATCAACTATTGTTATAGCAGATGCTAGGACCTGGGTTAATTACTTTCCTGTTTTCTTTCATTTCCTGTTCATAATAAACCTAGGAGTTAAGTATCATTATTTCTTTTGTTACCATTATTTTTGGAGAAAAGAAAATGGAGGCTCAGTGTCAGCCAGCTAGTTAGGAGTAAAACTGGACCCAGAAGACTTCATGCATGAGAAGCTTCTGTGTACAGGCATGTTGGTGGCTAGGAGACTAGGCTTAAATCCAGAAAATTATACCATACGTATTAAGTTTCAAGAAAAGGGAACGCAGTGTGAACACTCATTTATTTTAGTAATTTTGGCAAAAATTGGGCTGGTGGGTGATATTAGAACTTGGTTTGTTAGCCCACATGTGACAGCCAGATTACCCAAGGCTTAATGGATACTTCAAATAGCATGTTCAAGAATGGTTTCCCAAAATGATAATACTGATGGATGGATTTCCATGGCATATGCAAGGAACAAAAAGAGAATGAATAAATGGGATAAAATAGTCATCCTTACCAAACTTTTTTTCTGCAGAGATTCACTCTGGATTGCATTAATGTAGTCACGTATTTTAGAGCAATTTAAAATCAAAATAGCAATGTATTTCCTGGGAAATCCCATCAACTAAATGAGTGATGAACCAGGTCATAGGAGGAAAGTTCTTACCCCTCTAGTGAGCCAAAATCTTTGTTTGACTTTTCACTCAATTTTATGTTTCTTTTTGAAAAGTTACTGAAATTTGTGATAACGAAAACATTTCCAGATGTCTGAATTCTTTTCTATTTGCATGTTTCCCTACTAGGGACAGAAAGATCAGAGGCGGTGGCCAAAGGAAGAGGTAATGATGAGAGGCTCCTAGTGGTAAAGTGGGGTGAGTAGACAAGGGCAATTTCCTTCTATTCTTGCTGTTGATGACTGTCCCCATGGGACTGTTTTGTTGTTGTTTGTTTCCTTGTTGTGTTTTTTTAGACCTTTTACTCAAGGTCTCAGTCTGGTTTCTCCTCAAGGGTAGTGACCTAAGAATTATGACAGCTGGGAGTATCCCTAGGAGACCTGAGATCTGAAGCTAGATTTTATTAAATCAGAGGCTTGCCCTCCTCAATTACTGTTATGTGCTTTCCTACCTCCCCTTTGCTCATTTATTTCCTGATACCTCACTCTGTAAATTTTAATTAATTACATACAGAATCCTGGACCATCATCAAATTTGAAATTAGGATATACAAAACTAGGATATAATGAGAAACATATGGCCAAATGACTATGCAAGGAGCAACATCAGTTAAAATCTACAAAATGGGTTATTTTTACCAATGGCTTCCTATAACTCTGACTTCTTGATTTGGATTTGCTGATGGGAAAATAGTAATACTTGGATTTAGACAACTACTAGACTATATTGAGAAGGGGGGTGTCGTAGAAGCAGAGAATATAGGAGTATGACTTTTTGTGTTATCCCTTAGGACTGGAAGACATCTTGGGCCATTTCTATAACAAGATGCCTTTTATTTATCCACCATAAGGAAGCTGTCTCTGGAACCACATGTTGTCTTCCAGTAATGACATAGGGATGGAGGGTGAGAAAGAAAAAGAGAGAGTGACTGATTAATTCTCCCCTATCTAGTAGGACAAAGACCAGACAGTAGAGTGAACTGTCCTGACAGAATCCTTCAAACAGAATAAAAGGAAGAAAGAAACAAGGAGAGATAGATATTAATGCCTACCTCAGAACTGCATACCTAGCAGATGAATCCAAGAGTGGGCATGGCATTTCCATTTTTAGTCATATCACCATAACATAATGGTTGTATGCATTTGTATGCACATTCAAAACACACTGAAAACTGTGTATATCTGTGTTTGCTGCTGAGGGTACAAAAGTGAACAAGAGAACATCCCTGCCCTCAAAAAGTTCACAGTCTAGTCAGGTAAGTAGACACCTTAAACAGGAAGCGTGTCCCATCCCATGTGATCACTTCTATAATGGGGTTTTACCAAGGGTAAAATATGAACACAGATACATCACCTCATCCAGTCTAGGGGAAGAAGAGGTAGAGACATAAGCATAGCTAACTAGAATGTATGACAAAAAATAGCACATCATTTAAAATGAGATCAATATCTACAGAACATCTAGGAATTAATCTACCAAGATTTACTAAAGTCCTTTGTGGAGACATTTCCATAAGTCTACGAGCAGATCTAAAAGAAAACCCCAATAAATATTTATGAATAGGAGGCCTTCCCATTGGAAGATTCAATTGAAAACCACCAAATTAATCCATAAATTCAGTGACATTCCAGGCACAATTTCAGCAGGATATTGGGGGAATAGAAAGAGGGTTTGACAAGCTCATTTTAAATTTTATCTGAAAGGATAAGGTCTATGTTGCATCCCACCAGATATTAAGATACACCATAATGTCAGAGCAATAAATAAAAGATGTGATATTGGCCATGGTGCATACTTATAGACCACCAGACCTATAATTAGGTTACCACATAGGGTGAACTTGGTACAGTACCATCAGAAAACAGCTATATTTCTTTCTGATCTCTGACCTTTAGACACACGGTGTCATCCCTCATCCCAGCCCCTTGGTGACATCACAAACAGATCCCCACTTCCTGGGTAATTTCACTCATGGTTCAGATATTAACAAGTTTTATCAATTGTGGTACATATTAATTAAAAAGTGTGTTTCACGCCTAAGGAGCTGTTATTCCTTTTCCATCTTGTTCAGATCTGATAAACTCAGACCTGGGTGTTTGAGCCTCTGAGAACCCACGTGACTGAGAGAATAAGTTTCCAGTTACACTGTCCCTTTGGAATAAGCGACTAAATGTGGTATCGTAAGGCAAAGCAGCAGGAAAGGATGAAATCTACACACAGCACCGTGGAACAAGCATGAAAACCTCCATATCGGCGAAAAGGTAGAAAGTAGATTTCCGTTTATACACAGTATCACTTGTGCACATTAATAATACATTCATGAAAAAGAACAGCATATGTGTTTCAAAAATACACACAAAAACTAAAGGCCACATGCAGCAGAGAGGGTGCCTGGGCAGGAGCTGTGAGTCGGGGTTGGACGTGGCTGAGGAACACAGAGGAAAAATAAATAAACCAGAGAAGGCTTTGCTCAGGCTGGCGATGATGGTGAACCATGAAACAAGGGACAAGATAAACTCCACTCCGTGAGGGCAGGGGTGGTGCCCAATCCGAGCCCAGGAGCCAAAAGGGAACAGTGGGCACGTGAGGATGGGAGGAACACTGGGGCCCAGGGAATGGTGCCTGCTGTCACAGAGGCTGTCATAAAGTGCCACGTGCAGTGGGCTGACACCCAGAACCAACTCCGCAGGAAGTGGAAAGAAAAGGCAGATTCGGGAGTGGGAGTGTGACCCTGTGTCACGCGGCATCTCTGGCGGGAGGGACACCTGTGTGGCGAGGTGCTGGTTGCCAGGGAGGAGTGGCTGTGCCCGGTGGTGTGAATGCATCGCGACTGCGCATGGGCCCTGGCCAGTTCTCGCTGCGTGCTCCCGCCTCCAGACACCGGACTCGGTCCGTGCGCCTCAAACCCGCGAACCCAGGAAACACCTGGGAAGCTTACTGGAAAATCCCAAAGCTGGGAACTCAGCCCCGGGGGTTCGGATTCGGTACTTGTGGGGAGCACCTGGCACGAGGACCTTATGCAGCATCACTGGTGACTCCAGTTCTTCGGACACTTGTGAGAAAAATACACACAGGTATTTACCGTTTCAGAATACAGATGCTGTCTAGAAATATCTAGTTGTTACATCAGTGCCCTCTGAAGACTGTCTTTGCATTTCTCAAGGACTTCCAGAGAATGTTAACATTAGGACGGCCGTGGGCAAGGGGAGTGTCCCAGAAGGCCTGAGCCGATTTCCTTGTGCACAGCTGTAGTGTGTATGATCAATACAAGCTGTATTCCAAACTTATTTGAACTCCAGCACCCCTCTTCTTTTCTGGAACGTTTCGTGGGGTTATTGTGCATTAGAATAGCCTGCGGTAAATACTGGGTCTCGTGAGGTTTCCCAAGCGCTTCGTGAAAAGCCCCTTTCGTTACCTTAGCTCTTTTGCCAGTGTCCTCCCTGCCACATGTGCAGACCTCTGAGGATGTCCTCTGGTCTCTGGCCTCCCTCTGCTTTTGGTTAACACTGCCCATCCTTCATCTTCTAGTTTGCCTTATCACTGCTGCCCTCACTCCCTCAACCACGTCCTGTCCTTGCCAGGCTGGTTTTTGGTGCTTCTCTGAATTTTCCACAGCGTTTGGTGCTCTTTCCTAGTCTCTTCTCCTATTACTGACTTTGCCCTCAGAAGTAGTTCATGTGCTAACGTAATTATGGAGAAAGATGCAATGAATTTCAAAGCAATTTTCAGAGAATAGTGAGGATGCCAACATCTGCAGATTTGTCAAAGATATAAAATAAAGAGATAACAAGGGATTGGGCTAATCTGAAAGGTTGAACAACAGATGGGGTTTGACCGCGTTCTTAAAAGAGTTCCTGCAGTAGCTCTGTAGCAACCAGCCTGAAGTATTAAGAGGCTCATTAGCCAAGAGTCAGTGATGTGGGTTGTAATTCACTGCCTCTACCCAGCTGAGTGACCTTGGATAAGTCATTGACCTGCGTGTGCCATAAATGCTCACCAGCACCCCTTCCTGTCCTCACCGTCAAAGACTGTTGAGGATTCTAAGTCCTCAGATCCTTCGTATTACTGGATCAGTGTTTCTAAATTGGGAGAATGGATGACATAAAAGAATGACAACTTTATCTTTTGTCAGGCGAGGACATTTAAAAAATTATAATCTGTGACATTAATATTTTGTTAAATAAAGGATAATTTTAAGCATCCCACCAAATTAAGTAGAAACATCTATTTTAATAAGAGGGCATATGTAGGCATGTAGGTAATTGTAGACAGAACTCCTTGTGTACAGATCCTATTGTTTTGTTTCCAAGCTTGCTGCAGTGTAGCTGAAAAGCGTCTTTGCTGAGGAAGAGTAGGTGATTAGAAGGTGATGGTGGTGTTGAGGGGGTGACCCTAATCCCAGGGCACAGCGTCAGGGGCCAGGAAAGGGTCAGAGGCCTCACCTCCTGGCCCGTGGGAGATTGGGGTCTCTTTCTCCTTGAGGCACTCATCAGGTGAGTTGGAAGAGTTTTCTAAACATCATGATGAAACCAGGAAACACTTTCCTACTCATTAAACTTCTCATATGAGTTTAATACGTTTATTTACAAAACCTTTAGGTAACGCTTTGTCGTAATTTCCGTAGCCTTCTAAAATACAGCGGTCTATGGTGATTCAGGAAGCAATGATGATTTGTATCAATTTAATTGTCCCTTTTGATACTTGATATTCACGGCAAACATCTTGTTCTGCTTTGTTCTAGGTGGCTAGTGTTACTATATACATCCCATATGGGATTACGGTTGTGGGTGAATGAATGAAGGAGAAAGCATTCAGGCTAGTCTCATGGGACAGAAATAGTGAAGGGATGAAGCACAAGAGATTTGAAAGGTTTCTCTGGGCTTGGAGAAGAACCAAGTCTGGCAAGGGAGGGGGGGAAGAATCTTTAAATTCTTTGATTCCCACAAAATTTTAAGGCTCTTGGCTTTCCCTTGAGAATTTTGATACACTCAGTGAAGATGAGAAAGTTGGGTTTTTTTCATCCATACAAAGCACAGTCTTGATTTGGGGAGTTGAGTGGCTATCTTAATTTTGAACTTGTTTACTGCTAGAAAATAATGGCTTCCTGTTTTTGACAAGGGAGCAACATCAAAAAAGGTTTACGAACGAAAATTAAAAGGTTTCTTGGACAGCAAATACACCAGCAGTATTTTGGAAATCATTCCTAAGTGAATCTGAAAACAGAGTAACCATCCCCTGAAAGGCACATGAGCTTGGTAACTAATGTGAAAATTGTTTAATAAATGGCAATTTAGTCTAAATACAGTCTTCTAATGAAGGGTAGGAATGTCCCCTAATAGCCAGCTCCATTCATTTCAGCTTTTAGGGTAACACAAAGCATGTTTTCCTATGGCAGTCAGTCTTAACAAAAATCTCTGGGTCTCTCTAGAAAAGGTCTAATTTAGTGGGAAGATAAATGCTAATGTTGGTTTGAATTTCAGGTGTTTGATGCATCTTTGTATACACTCAGTTACGAATTTAGGGTCTGTGATGGGCTAGCTTCTGAGGCTTCAGAGATGAACAAGACACAGTCTATCACCTCAAAAAGTTTATGGTCTAGTGCAGAGGCCACTAAACATTTTTGTAATGCACCAGATGGTAAATAGTTTAGACTTGTGAGCATAAGCTCTTTGTTGTGATTACTCAACTCTGCATTGTACTGTGAAAACATCCATAGGATAATGCACAAGCAAAGTCATGGCCTGTTTCAATAAAACTTTATTTACAAAAATAGGCAGGATGTAGGATTTGGCCAATGAACTAGTGTGCTAACTCCTGGACTAGTGATAGAGATAGCTTATGGGAATTGGCAATTATAACACAAGGTAAGATGTTTTGTAATTAAGCTGCTTTGTGAACTTGAAGAAAAGGATTGATTCTGTTTGGGAGAAACATGAGAAGTACATTCAAAACTAAATGACATCAAGTTTCATCTTCAACGATGAGCAAGACTGGGCCAGTGAATCAATGACTGTTTACTTCCCTTCTTAGCAGAAAACATCCTCAAGTTTTTCCATAACAAAGGATTTTTGATTATAACATTTTATTGCAGAAATATTTTAAAAAGAAAAAGTTTATTCTGGGAAAATGAGAAACAGAAACCTTACTTAAAATGGAGTTGGGAAGTCCTAGAGGGGAAGCTATCGTGAACAAACTTTCTGTGGCATCTTACTTCACATTCCCAGGCAGGAAGAAGTTCAGTTTATGGCCTTGGAGAAGTTTTCTACTTGCCCATAAATAGCCCAGCCAATGAGAAACTGCCACCACGTAGCCAATGAGAAACCATGACCACCCTGAACTCTTGCTTTCCTCCAATAGACTTCGGTGCTGAGCAGCTGGAGGACCAGCTTCCTCCTTTTCTCTCTAAAGTATGCTCCTCTCCTTTGTTCTCTGGGCTTGTCAGTGGTTTTCCATAGCTTGCATGTCTCAAACTGCAGTTCCTCTGGTGTTCCCGCATTAATTCATTTTGGTGGTAAAATAGCTGCCTATTTTATTTTTAAAGTTAGTAATACTTTTAAAGCAGCCTCTCTACTTGATCCAGTATCAATAAACTGATAAACCAAAGCTTGACAGACAATATCCAAACTAAATTTAAAGGGCCATGTATATGACCATCTGGTTGTAGATGAAAACTCTGAAATCTCAAATATTTTATTGGATTTGGGAAGGAAGAGATAGCAAAAAGAAGGGAAAAAAGTTTTTAATGTTTATTTTATTTTTGAGAGAGACGGAGGGAGAGAGAGAGAGAGAGAGTGCAAGTAGTGGAGGGGCAAGAGAGAGGCAGACAGAGGATATGAAGTGGGGTTTGCACTAACAGCGGTGAGCCCAACATGGAGTTTGAACTCACCAACCACAAGATCATGACCTGAGCCGAAGTCAGACGCTCAACCAACTAAGCCAGTCAGGTGCCCCCCAAAAGAAGAAAATTTAACAACTGATCATTTTTAAAAATATTCCAGTGGCCATCTTTACATGCAAAACAGCCAAATTTTCCAGTTCGGCATGTGTATCAGTTTTCTATTACTGTATAACAAATTACCACAAAGTTAGGAGCTTAAAACAGTGTTGTGTTTATTATCTCAGAACTTATGTGGGTCGGTTGTCTGGCATGCTCATCTGGGTCCATTGCTCAGGGCCTAACAAGACTACAATGAAGGCATGGACTATACTGCATTCTCTTCCGGAAGCTTGGCTAGGGAAGAACTCATAACCCAAGCACAGGCAGGTTGTTGGTAGAATTTATTTCCTTGCAGGTGTAGGACAGAGGGCCCTGGATTTTTTCAGTTTGTTGGCTACAGGCTACCCTCAGTTCCCAGCAGCCTCTCATGGCTCCTAGCCATATGCATTTCTCCAACATGGCCTCTCACTTCATGAAGCCCACAGGAAAGTCCAGCTGTAGTCTGTTAAGACAGACTGTCATAAGAACAGAACCTAACCATGTGAGAGATATCTCATCACATTTACCAATATATTCTCTAGATAAAGCAAGTTGCAGGTCCTGCCTACACTCAGGAAGAGGGAACTCACCCCTCCCCCCACACTGGGAGGTGGGGACAATTGAGGCAGGTAGGGAGCACCTTAGGGTCTGCCTGCCACAACATGCCTACTGTTCTGTGTGCCCAGTGTTTGGTTTTCCTTGGGATCCAAGGCTTAATTTATGAACATGTATAGCCAATGACCGTGGAGTAGTCAATAAGAACAACCCAGCCTATGGACGCCTGAGTGGCTCAGTCAGTTAGGCGTCCCACTTCGGCCCAGGTCACAATCCCAGGCTTCGTGGTTTCTAGCCCCACTCGGGCTCTGTGCTGACAGCTCAGAGCTTGGAGCCTGGAGCCTGCTTCAGATTCTATGTCTTCCTCTCTCTCTGCCCCTCCCCTGCTTGCACTCTGTCTCTCTGTCTCCCGAAAAGAAATAAATATTAAAAATCAAAAAAACCAAAAACAACCCAGCCTATGTGCTGGACATTAAGATATGTTATCTCCTTTTTGCAGAAGAGATTATTGGTGCTCACGGAGGTTGAATAAATTACGGAAGATACTATAGGTGCTTAAGAGCTCTGATCTGAACCAGATCCGGGTGCCTTTGAAGGCTTTTCTTACTCAGTATAGCACTGTGTCAAGTTAACTGAAGATGGGCCAAAGCTCTGTGAGACAGCACACTTCATAACGTTCTGAAGCTGAAGGTTTGCCTTCTGCCCAAGAGTCATATTCCAAGGGATCCTTGCTCACAAAGGACCTAAAGAAAGGATGTGAAAAGGCAGTGCATGTTTGTAGTAATTATGCAAAATGAATTTTTTATCATGTGTTTGTGAAGTATGAAGAACATCGTCCTTGTTAATTGAAGATATAGCCTATCTCTTCAAATTTTCTACTCCCAAACAGAAATCTGCTGACATGAGTTATTATAAAGCTTTGACACTCATCCAGCTCCCATGACCCATCCTTCTTTTGAAAAAAGGGAAGAAAAAAGTTTGGCTTCATTTGGGAAAGATTATGAATCCTATCAGTCAGGATAGACAAGGCCATGCTGTGGTATCAGCTCCAAATGCTCAATGGCTTGCAGCCAAGGGCTTAATTCTTGCTCACACTTTATGTCCCTGAAGAATCAAGAGGGTCTTGTCTCCTTATCCTTGCATTCTTACTCCAAGCTTCTCCAAATCGAAGGAATAGTTACTATCTGGAATATTGCTTGCCACCATAGCAGAGGGGAAGGAAGCTCCTCTCCAGTGGCGATAGGCTGTTAGCAGAGAAAAGACACATGTCTTTTATGCTCCTGACTTCTTAAATCAACAGCAGTCACTTGACCCTATCCAACCACAAGGGGGCCAGAATGCTATCATGAACCCACCAGGTAGCAAGCTGGCAATATTCTGTGTACTAATGACTAGCGATGAATTCCCCCAGATTCTCTGTCTTCCAAGTTGAGAGATTTAGACAATGGCTGCCCCAACCCATTATCTTGTAGATAAAGAAACTAAGGCAGAGGCAAATCATAAAGGAAGAACAAAGTGTTAACTCTCAGGTCTCTTTTGTTGTTGTTATTAAGTCAAGGTTTCCAAACAACCATAGGCTCTGGAAATTAACCCAATTGATTTTTTTTTTTTTTTTTGGTAGCAATAATGTCTGTAATCTGTAATCAGATTTTAGTGAGTTTCAGAAGGCAAACAAATGTGATCGAAAGCAACAAAGAGAAAATGCATGGGACGATTTGGAGTCTAAAAGTTTGTTCTTAAAAGAAAGCCCAACGTGTTCGCAAAGAACAAGAGTAAAATATTCGTGTCCAAATCCGAGAAGTACTCCAGATATGGACCGTGTTCACACTGAAAAGGGATACGATGTTGGCATTAACATTAACACTGAGGTGGTTTTGTGAGGCTCTCTCTGGCTTTTGAAATGAAGCTTTTAAATTGCACTGGTTAATAACTACAGAGTAAGTCTGAGAGCAATAACATATCCCCTTAATAAAACTTTATGTATGAGTATTTTAATGAATTGTTTCAGTATACAGAACTTTCAAAGAGAGCCAAGTTAGTGGTTGAAAACAGAATAGGTTTCAGTCCTTACTAAGAAACTCAATCCTAACAACTGGTACAAGAATTAAAATGAAGAAAGGGGCCTGTCTTACACACTAGAATTTTTGGAAGCCATTCTTTTACACACTACGTTTTAGAATTTCCAGGCATCTGTCTGTTGCTAGAATACCTACACACTTTGTGGAAGCTTTATTTGAAAATGCTGTGTACCTTGTCTAAAGGGCCAGCTGGGATGCCAGAAATAGTATCGGCTCTATTTATGTCTTTGGAGTAATTACAGTGGAATTTAAAGACTTAGTTTATAGATCCAAGAAGAAGATCTTCTGTGTACACTAAAAGGATGAATCCTTTCCAGACGACTTCTCATTTGGCTGAAGAAGAGCTTGAGGAAGCATTTCATAACGTCAGCCAAAGTCGTTTTTAGCAAGACCTGGGTGGGATTCTTGCTGTTGATATCCAAATTTAAAAAAGCCTTGATTTTAATCTATCCAAGGTTACTTTGTTGTAGTTATGAAACCATGAATCAATTTTAAAGCTTTCAGGGATGAAAGGAGATATTGAGACAAGTGCCTGCTATCTTTTGTTGAATGGGGGGAAAATATGTTAACCGATTTCCTGATGACTTTGCCTGGTGGACTTGACTTTTGTTTAGCTAATGTCTTTTTGGAATGCATCTCTGTTTTTTCCTATTCATGCCCTGCCTCTTACCAAAGGCCAGCGTGTGTATGTGTTCAAGGAGAAAGATGCAGTGTGTGTGGTCAGTATGCTTGTCCTCCACTTACGGGATGTAAGCTGGATTCTGCCGGGAGACAAGGATGCTAAATGCTGATGAGAATGACGATGTACCTTGAGGGAGATTACAGGACTGTATACTTTCTAGACAAAGGATGAAAGACTGCTTACATATAGAATCTGCTATGCTGCCCCCGTCCCAGTCTTTTTAACTATGAGAATAATAATTAATTCTAAATGTGTCCTAGTACACAACAGACCTTTGAGAGAATTCGTTTGTGTTAACGTCCAAAAAGATCAGGAAAAACTTCACTGGCTGTGCAATCCATCCATCCTCTTAAATGTTCATGTGTGCTCAAGAGTCCCTCTTATTGTTATTATAAGCAATAATAATAGTGATTTAAACATATTGCTTGCTTACTTGGTGTTAGACAGTTTGTGTGGTTTCCAGACTGCAAGGATGAATAAGCTAAACATAGTCTTTGTCCCCATGAAACACACTTTGTGTGTGTTAGACACAACATTGTGTCTAACCTTAAGACAAAACTTTAATATTGGTATCATAAGCCCCACATTACTGATGGAAGAACTGAATCAAAAAGGTTGAGTTTCTCTCCTAAAGCCATAAAGCAAGAGAGTAATAAAGATTTAAACCCAAGGCTATCCAACTGCCTTGCCACTCCTCTTTCCTTTTGGACAGACTTTCTCTGTAACACAGAATCGAATGCTTTTGGAAATATTCTAGCCAAAATGATCATGGCCCATTTTGTGGAAATTGAAGTCCCCACACTCACCATGCTGATTTGTTCTCTTGTTGATCCGGTTGAGCTAGGCAATATCACCTCCCCCAGCCCCCTTCCTTCTGCTGTCCCAGGTTAGAGTCAATCAGAAGAGAAGCTTGTGTGAAATTTGGGAGCCATGGTTGAAGCAGGAGCCATTACACTCTGAAGGACTTTGTATGGTTAGATATGGGAAAGAAATATGCAGAGGTGCCTGGGGTCTGGGGTGGGTGAGGAGTCTAGCTTGACCTTGCTGTGTCCTCCTTTCCATGGACAGGTCTTCCTTCAGACATCAGACTGAGAAGCAGAGGCTTTAGCCCTGTCTGATGCTTGCCTGTGGACTCACTGAGGTGCAAGTTACACGGGGATCCTAGTTCCCTATACCTTTCAGCAAATGGTCCCTTCCTGAAGGGATCTGCTTGGCTTCTCAGATCTCCCTGTGAGATCCACCTTGTCTCCCCATGCCGTAGCTTCCTGTGGGCTGGCAAGGACTTCCTTTTTGATTTCCCAACAGCCTCTTCTGTATCTTCTCTTCCCAGCTCCTCCTACAGTTAGCTAAGGTCCACTTCCTGTAAAACGTTCTTATGGCATAACTCTTACGGGGTTCTTTTTCCCTTTGTGGGCTGGGGCAGACCCGGTGTTAGCTGAAAGGAAAGCCCAACCTGATTTACAGGTACTCTCTCAGCCTGACCTCATTTGAAGATGGCCAGCCTTGGTTCAGGTAAATCCTGGGGCCTCTTCAATTTTCACAGCACAATGCCACGTCTCTTGTCAGCACAAGCGATCACATGTCTGTCATTAATTGGGAACAAAAGCCTGAAATCTTTACCAGACAATCTCACTCACACCGGTTTGCTACCCAAATTTTATTAAAAGTTCTGTTAAAAGGATTTAATTTATAGAGGTTTACCTTCCTATGGCAACTTTTAAACTGGAGGCAGGGCGGGGGCGGGGGATAGTTCACAGACAACTACATTGGCCTGAAGAGCCAAAATATTAAATATTTTGGAATTAGTTACTAATATTTAAAAATTGGGAGATTTCAGTTACAAGTCTGGATCTCCGATTTCTTTTTTGAAAATGACAAGATCCCATGTCATTGGGCCCACTTTCCTAAATTGCAACATGCACTTCATTTTGCCCCTTGGGCATTTGAACTGGTGACCCACTGGATAGTCCAGGTTTTACCGTGTGGAACGTGAGTCACACTTGACATACACAAGGAGGTGTGCTATAAGAAAAAGCTATGAAAAATCTCCACTGATTGGTTCCAAAGATGTTGAGGATAGCGTTGCCTTACAGTTTAGCTTCCGGGGGCCACATTTGGAACAGACCAGTGAGCGATTTGAGTTTCGTGTCAAAATGTGACCATTCTTCTCCTTTGTCAGCCTGCGACAACACAGCTAATGGGCTAGGATGCTCCCTGGCTCTCTGAAAGCCACCACTACAGGCCCCTGTACTCACCAGCCGCCTGTACACCCAGGCCCAAGTCCTGCTGGCACCGTGGTATAGAGCTTCGCACAGCACACTACCCTGTTGATGTTAGAGCATGGTCTGTCTTGCAGGTTTAAGTTCCAGGCTTGGCTGCAGGGCTGGAGCGTTTCCTCCCATAAATGTATGATTTGCAACACTGTTGACTTTTGTTTAGCTTTCCTGTTTGTCATATCTTGCAATGCTTCCTTTCGGTTAAGAATATTTGGCAACTTTGTTGAAACAGGCTGGCTGCCTTAAATCAAGAATTTAAAAGTTTAATTTAGGTTGATTATTCTCTAAAGAAAAAAAGGGAGATGCTTTTCAGCATAAATTTTCACTTCCTCATTGTAGAAGATCTCTTTATCAGCTGACTTTGTTAATAGAGTTATCTCTGAAGAACATGAGATCTTCGAATATGTGGAGGGATGGTTATAAGTAAAGGATATATATAAACGGTGTCTGGCACAAAGTTAGAATGCAGTAAATATTAGGTATTATTACTGTATGTACAAGATAAATTATGTAAGTGGTTATGTTTCCTATTTTACTTTGGCTTCCAGGAAGCTCCAAAGCAAATTTATGGCTGAACTGTAATTGCCAGGTAGGAATTATACTTATGCCTAATTACTGTATCTTTTGTCACCCATGTGAACTCTCTAATACTAACTACTCCCTGATTCTGATTATTTACTTCTCTTTTTCCATTAAGCTTTATTTATTTTTTGTATTTTGTAATCCATTGTGCGATGATAGAGATAAACAGAGCAATTCTAATCTTTATTACCTAAAATAAGGATTAAAGCTCCAGTCTCCTAACTGGTTTATTTATCCTTAAGATCTATGAAAAATTCAAATTAGATTTACAGTCTGGAATCCCAGCAATTTTTTTTTTTCTAATACAGAGATTTCAATAGAATTCTAACATTAGAAAATACTATCTCCGGAAAGATCAAATCTAAATATCTTAGCCTGGCATTGAAACCTTCTTCACAGTAACTTTGACCTGTTAATGCAGTTGGATGATTCCCCTGTGAAACTTCCACTCCGCCCGTGTCGGCCTGTTGGGAATCAGCTCTGCAAAAGTATAGGGTACAGTCAGCAAAATGAGGAAGGAACCAAATCCCAGGATTAACCGCCCTCCTGGATTTTCATGGCACTGGTATATGGAGGGCTTTGGGTTTTCTTGGTTTAGACACCATTTGGGAACAAACATGTGCAATGGGGTATTTTTCCAAATAAAAAAGAGAAAGTTTGAAAACTGAAAAAAAAAAAAAAAAGATTAGATTCATTTTGGCTCTGTTTCTTATAAACAACACAAAGTCTAGTTAAGCTCTTTGCTGACCCAGGAACACATCTGTGTGGAACTGTTTTGTTTTTCTTTTTTACAGTAAGGTTAATTTCCAAGCCTACTGACTTCCTGACCTTCTTTCAGTATGCTTCACTTTTGCCTCTGGACAATCTTAGCCCCCCACTAACTTCCTCTCCCTTCACTCATTCATTCATTTTATTAATTCTGTAAATACTTGTTGAGCTATCTTATGTGACAGGCATAATGACAGATATTGAAGAGAGGCTGAAGAAGATAGACAAGTACTTACCTTGTGAGTAGAGAGGAGTAAAAACCAAACCAACCATGTAAAAAAATAAAAAAATTACAAGTTCAGATGTTCATGAGAACTATGTAGATAACTGGTTTGTAAATAAATGTATAACATTAAATGTAGACATTTAAGAGTAAGGTTAGGGGAAGGGTTAGGGAATGAACATGCTGGGAATATTTGGTCATGACCGGCGTCTCTGAGGAAATAACATTTTGGAAGAGGATAAAGAAGAAACGTAAAGAGAAATAAGTCTCAAATATGTTACATATTGTATATAAAGATAAGATGAATGATATATAAATATATATTTCTATAATACATATAATATTTATATAATATATATATTTAATATATAATACATTTAATATATATACATATTATATATAAGATTACATATTATACATAACGATACATATTATATATAAAGATATTATATTACATATTATATATTACATATTATCCATAAAGATAAGATAAATAATATATAAATATATATTTCTATAATATATAATAGTTATATATAGTATATATATTTAATATATATAATATATGATATATAATTTATATAATTTATAAATATATATTTTATTTACATAAACATTATATAAATATATATTTCTATAATAACATATATTATAGAAACATATAAAGTAT
The DNA here is from genome assembly GCF_018350215.1 of Panthera leo. NCBI lineage: Eukaryota > Metazoa > Chordata > Mammalia > Carnivora > Felidae > Panthera > Panthera leo. Next base: position 71,764,169 of record NC_056680.1, on the reverse strand, counting down.
ATATTTATAAAATATATAAATAATATATAAAATATATATTATGTATGTTACATATTATATATAAAGATAATATATAATATATATTATAATATATAATACCTGTGATATACATATGTAGTTTGCACAGACAATACAGTCAAAAAGACAAATTTTAAGCTATTTAATTTCTTTCACATTTTAATTTTCTGTGATTATAAAAATTATATGTGATACAAATCATTATCAATTAAGGAAATAAACTGCTATTTTCTCAAAAAAAAAAAAGCAGCTTATTGGATATTGAGGTACCAAGCTCAGCATACATGTTCTTCAAGGACGTTCAGAGTGGAGAGATGAGGGGACACAAGACAGAAAGTTCTGTAGGACATAAGGATAGCAGTGAATGAAGTATGCATATGCAGATGAGGAAGATAGGAGAGGGCAACCTGGTGCTTCAGGGAAAGTGTCCTGGGAGTGAGGGTGCAAGATCCCAATCTGAAGGACAATTAGAATTTAAACAAGAGAAGGGTGACTATCGTGAGAAGAGGCAGAAAAGTAAGCAGGAATTTGGATATGTGAGAATAAATGTTGGGATGAGTCAGCAACTATGGAATGGGATGTTACTGGCAAGCCAATGACAGTTAAATCCAAATGGATGGTAGTGCAAGGGGCATTAGAGAAAATCTGGTGGAAAACAGAAAATCAAGAGGAAAGAGTAGGCAGCCATCTATGTGGTAAAGCAGGAGGGTCCCAAGAATGGCACAGAGAGGGAACACAGAGGACCAGTGAGGGTAGTTAACGCTGGCAAGTGATTCCATGTAGGATGAATGCTCCATGGTATCAAATGTGGCCAGGAGGCCCAGCAAGAAGAGCACTGATGCGGTATCATACGTTGAGAGAGAAGGTCTTTGGCAACCTTTCCAAAACCAGTAGGGGCTGGAGAATGATACAGTGTGAGGAGTTGTAGAAGGAAAGGGTGAGTCCATGCAGTGCAGAGTCTTGCATGAGTCTCACAAGAAGTCTCACTGCAAAGGGCAGGATGCCAGAGGGAACACTCACGGAGCTCGCATGATTCCAGGGAGGGCTTTTTTTTTTTTTTTTCCTGCTGTGGTTGTTTTGTTTTTCAAGTGTGCAAAGATTTAAACATTTATTTAGGCCAAAGGAAAGACGCCAAAACAGAAGGGATGGTTCAAGGTAAACAATAAATACTATATTTGATCGATCATAGTCTTGAAGGAAAACAGATGAGATCAAGGGCAACACTGAAGATGTTGGCATTGAACAAGAGACAGGGCATCGTATTCTCTGACCATGGATACAAAATTCAGGGAAAGGACAGATGGAGATGAATTTCTATGAGGTAAGGAGGGGCAGGAGGCAGAGGTACTTCACACCCGATGACATGAAAGTAGGACATAAAATCAGGTGTTCTGGACAAGGCTTGTGGGGTCAAATAAAAGACTCAGGGGTGGTGAAGGTAAGAAAGAGGCCCTGGGACAAGAATGGGAGCCAGCTCAGGCCAGATTCAAGGACTGGTGAACGAAGCTGAAGGTGGCCCAGCTGAAGCTGAAGACTATTGATGAGGTGAGGTGGCAATCTGCTCTATTATGTGATTCTGTTCAGCAGAACGCAGCAGTTTAGGAATAGGAAAGAGGAGATGAAATGTGGATCTGAAATTTTTCCTGGAGGATATAACAGGAAGTGGGATGGGGAAGAAGGAACATGAAGTGGGGGAGAGGGTGAGGTTAAACGTGTTCGTAGAACAATAGCCCTGGATGTCACTGTTTCATCTGGGATGGATCAAGAAAAAAAAATCACTACAATGGACAGTCAATGAGAAAAGAAATACACTGACTGAAGTTCTCTATGAGATACAGAACAGTGTAGGGGGAGGAAAAGAACATCAAATATTTATGACGTGCCTGAGAATGAAAGCAGGCATTTTAGTCCTAATATTTCGTGTGTTTCCATAAATATTGCTTAAACTAAATCAATTGAGTTGGGAACCCACCAAGGACCAAAGACATCTCCTGAATGAATAAAAGGTTATGCTGACTATTCAGATATTTCCGTTGTCTAATGCTGGTAGTAAGTGGTGAATTTTTAGGTATAAACTATGCTAGCCAAAGACTGATTCTAAAGTGGATTTGTTTAGTCCATTGTCCTTCAAATCATGAAAAGACATGACCAGTAAGTCTGCAGGATACTTCAAATGTGAACACAAGTCTCTCTAGTAAGAAAAGATAGTTTTATCAAAATAATACTATGGAGGGAGATCCTCAAAGTCTGTGGATGAAATTTTCCCTAATCAGTTAGGACCATGCATATGAGGGATTGCTCATCCTGAGGGGCGGGAGTTCTTAAACCCTTGAAGATGATGGCAGCTTGCTGCTCTGGCTCAAATCCTTTGCACAACAGCAGGGAACATGGTACAGGGAGGATAGTGGGGCCCTCTGGCTATCTTTCACAGGTTTCTAGACTCCGGGATTTTAATTTTTGTGAAAATAGTACATAGACACCGGTGTATATTTATCATTTGTTAATTTCTCAAACTTCAGAGGATCCATTTAATTCCATTGCTGTTTTGTATGCTGTGGAAAAAGAGTCAACAAGAAATTACTGAGCAGGATGGCAGAAAAGTTTTTACCATATTTTCCCCTGGCAAACACTGATTTTGATAATTGTTCAAAGAAAAGAATATCTCTGTGGAAGTCCAGGAGTCTAGCAGAGGAGTTTCTGCACATGGTCGGAGCAAAAACATCTGAGATTAGATCCACTGAAGAGGTGAAGAGGACAGTTTCACTTTATTGACATCATCCCTCCCCCAGGGTGGTAGAGTTCAGTGCCCAGAGATCTTGGCCTGTGATTTCTCCCCTGGGGGAACAGAAGAGTGTGTGCATGAGTTCCCAGCTTCCCCAGCTGTAGGGGATGCTGCCAAGAGACCCAGCTCTTTCTTGCACCATCCAGAATACCAAGGTGAGCTCCATAGCTGAGGAGTGTAAAGGAGCAGGGAGAATAGCAACCAGAGCTCGAACATATGAAAGAGAGCTGAATCCTACTGATGACTTATGAGCTCCATCAGGGAGCCTGTTGCCAACCGCTGGGGGATGCCTTGCCTGAAGATCCCCCCCTCCCCTGCACTGGCCCACAGTCACCCCCGATGCTCTGCACCCTTCACACACACTACCCCCACCCTACAGCTGGTTCACTGCGCACTCTCCCACCAGTGATGAGTGCAGGCCTTTGCAGATAGCCTGTGAGCATGCACAGAAGGCCAGCCTGGCTCTGCAGCATTGGGAGAAAGCATACAAACTTGAGCATTCAGCATCACCGTAGGGAAAGAAAATGGGAGAATGTCAGCATACGACCCTCCTTTACAGAATGAACAGAAAGCATAAAATCTTAAGAACTTCCCTGCAAGAAGCAACAAGAAGTATGCAGCATGCATATCGATAGAAAAGGCCTGAGAAAAACTCATAATCCCTAGCTGGGATGACAGAAGGTATTTTTCCCCTAAAGTCACTCAGTAAAGAATGGAAGATGCGACTACTTCTTCAGATACAAAGAAAACAACACAGGACTTCAAGGAACATGAAAAAAATCAAGGAGACAGGATATTGCCAAAGGAACACAATAATTGTCCAGTAACCAACCCCAGAGAAAAGGGAATCTGCAATTTACACAGAAAGAATTGAAAATAGTTTTGTTAAGGAAGCTGAGGAAGTTTATCACTACTAGAACTACATTACAAGAAGAAGACACTAATTTGTAACATGAAAACATGAGAATATAAAAATGCAGGTAAGCTAAGTATACAAATTCAGAATACTGTAATACTGTAGTATAATGCTGTGTGAATCCTTAACTCTAATAACTCTAATACAAGGGTTAAAGGAGAAATGCATGAGAAAGAATTCTAACTACAATAATCTGTTACTGGATATGCAGTATAAAAAGATGTAAATTGTGATATCAAAAACAAAGCTGAGAGGGGAAATAAAATAATAGAGTTTTTGTATGAAGTTTGGTTGTTATCAGCTTAATATAGACTGTTATAAGGTGCTCACATAAGCCTCATGGATATCACAAAACAAAAACCAACAGCAGATAAAGAGAAGGGAATCAAAGCATGCCACTTCAGAAAATCATCAGTGCACAAGGAAGACAACAAGAGAAGAAGAAAAGTAAAAGGAACTACAAAACATCCAGAAAACAATTAATAAAATAGCATTAGAAAGTCTTTACCTATTAATAATTAAGTTACATATAAATGGATTAAATTTTTAACCAAAGGATACAGTGTGGCTGAATAGGTAATAAAACAAGAGCCAACTACATGCTGCCTACAAGAGACTTACTCAGCTTTAAAGACGCACATAAGCTGAAGGTGAAGGAGTAGAAAAACATATCCCATGCAAATGGAAACCAAAAAAGAGCAGGAGTAGCCATACTTACACCTCAAAAAATAGATTGTAAGTTAAGAACTGTAACAAGAGTCAAAGAAGGTCATTATACAATGATAAAGGGGTCAGTTCATCAAGAGGACATAACAATGATAAGTATACATGTGAGATTAAGCAATATTCTGAACAACCAATGGAACCAAGAAGAAGTTTAAAGAGAAATCCAAACATATCTTGAGATACAACATAACAAAACTGATGGAATGAAGCAAAAGCAGTTCTAAGAGGGAAGTTAATAGTGATATCCACCTACATTAAGAAAAAAAATGATCTCAAACAAGTCATTTAACTTTACATCTCAAGAAACTAGAAAAGAAGAACTAAGCTTTAAGTTAGTAGAAGGAAATGAATAACAAAGAGCAGAAATAAATGAAATAGAGAATAGAAAATATCAAGAAAACTGAGTTGGTTCTATCAAAAGATAAACAAAATTGACAAACATTTAACTAGATGAACTAAGGCCAGAAGAGAGAGGATTCAAATAAAATCAGAAATGAAAGAGGAGACATTACATTGATAGTGCAGATCAGAAAGGATCATAAGAGACTACCAGGAACAATTATATGCCAACAAATTGGATAACCTGGAGAAAATTGATACATTCCTAGAGTCAAATAATCTACCGACTGACTTATGAAGAAATAGAAAATATGAACAGACTGTTAGTGAGAGGATTGGATCAGTAATCGAAAATATCCCAATGAAGAAATATCCAGAACTAAATGGTTTCAGTGGTGAATTCCACCAAACATGTAAGGAAGAATTAATACCAATCATTTTCAAACTCTTCCAAAAAATTGAGGAGGAGAAAACACTTATAAAATCATTTTATGACTTGAATAACCAACAACAGACAAGGACACTACAAGAAAGAATTGCAGAGCTATATCCCTGATGAGCAGACATTCAAAAATTGCTCAACAAAATATTACCAAACTGAATTCAACAGCATAGTAAAAAGATCATACACCAAGATCAAGTGAGATTTACTCCAAGGATGCATAGATAGTTCAATAATCACAAATCAGTAAATGTGGCACACCACATTAACAAAATGAAGAATAAAAATTGTATGATCATCTCAGTAAATGCAGAAAAACAGTTGACAAAAATGAACATCTTTTCATGATGAAGACTCAATAAGTCAGGTATAGTTAGAATGTAATTCAACAAAATAAAGCCCATTGGTGACAAGCACATAGCTTACATCATATTCAATGCTGAGAAGCTGAAAGTTTTTCCTCTAAGATCAAGGATGAGACAAAAGTATATACACTCACCACTTATATGCAACATAGTATGGGGAATTCTAGTCCCAGAAGATCAGAAAGGAAAAGGTAAAATTGTCTGTTTGAAGATGACATGATAATATATATAGAAAACCCTGAAGAATCCATGAAAAAAAAAACTATTAGAAATGATAAACAAATGCATTAAAGTTGTAGGATACAAAATCAACATGCAAAAATCAGTTGCATTTCTATACACTGACAACAAACTCTCTGAAAAAGAAATTGAGAAAGAAATTCCATTTACAATAACATCAAAAAGAATAAAATACTTAGGAATAAACGTGTCCAAAGAGGTGAAATATCTATAAACAAAAGAAGAAAAAATTGAAGAAAAAAATTGAAGACATAAATAAATGGAAAACTATCTCATCTTCATAGATTCAAATAAATAATATTGTTAAAATGTCCATTCTACCCATGGTAATCTACAGATTCAAAACAGTCTCAACCAAAATTCTGATGACCTTTTTCCCCGAAATAGAACAAATAATCATAAACTTTGTATGGAACTACAAAAAGACCCAAATAGATAAGGCAATCTTGAGTAAGAAGAGTAATCCTGGGGGCATCTCACCTGCTGAAATCAACTATGTTACAAAGCTATAGTAATAAAAAAAAAGTATGGTACTTCAAAAAACAGACACATAGATCAATAGAACAGAATAGAAAGTCCAGGAATAAATCCATATATATATGGTCAACTAATTCCACTAAAGGTGCCAAGAATAAACAATGGGGCAGTGATAGTCTCTTCAATATATGGTACTAGAAAAACTGGATATCCTTATAAAAGAAATGAAATTGTATCCTTATCATATACCAGACACAAAAATCAACTCAAAATTGATTAAAGAGTTAAACATAAGATCTGAAAATGTGAAGCTCCTATAAAAAAACAGGGAAGGGACGCCTGAGTGGCTCAGTTGGTTGAGCATCCGATTTCGGGTCAGGTCATGATCTCACGGTTCTTGAGTTCTAGCCCCGCGTCAGGATCTGTGCTGACAGTTCGGAGCCTGGAGCCTGCTTCGGATTCTGTGTCCCCCTCGTTCCGCCCCACCCCTGCTTGTGCTCTGTCTCTGTCTTTCAAAAATGAATAAACATAAAAAAAATTTAAAAAAAAGAAAACAGGGAAAAAGTTCCTTGACATTGGTATTGGACATGATGTTTTAGATCTGACACCAAAAGCAAAGGCGACAAAAGCAAAAATAAACAAGTGGGACTACATTAAACTTTCTGTATAGCAAAGGAAACAAACAACAAAATTAAAAGGCAACCTATGGAATGGGAGAAAATATTTGCAAACCATGTATGAAATAAGGGGTTAATATTCAAAATATATAAGGAACTCTTTTAACTCAACAGCAAAAATAAGCCAACAAAACACCCAAATCACCCAATTAAAAAATGAGCAAAGAAACAGATTAGACATTTTTCCCAAGAAGACTTACAAATGGCTAATTGGTATATGAACGGTGCTCCACGTCACTAACCATCAGGAAAGTGTAAATTAAAACTACAATAACATACCACCTCACATCTGTTAGGATGTCTATTATCAAAAAGAGGTAACAAATGTTGGCAAAGATGTGGATAAAAGAAAACCTTCAAACACTGTTGTTGGTAAGACTGTAAATTAGTATACCCACTATGGAAAACAGTATGGAAGTTCCTCAAAAAAATTAAAAATGGAAGTTGGGATGAGCACTGGGTGTTATATGTAAGTGATGAATCACTAAATTCTACCCCTGAAACCATTATTACACTATGTGTTAACTAAGTTGGATTTAAATAAAATTTAAAAAAATAAAGGGTGAAAATCAAATAAAAAAACGGAAGTACAATATGATCCAACAATTCCATTTCTGGATATATGTCCAAAGGAAATTAAATCTTTATCTTGAAGAGATATCTGCATTCCCATGTTCATTGCAACATTATTCACAATAGCCAAGGTACAGAAACAACCTAAATGCCTGTAGATGGATGAACAGATAAAGGAAATGTGGTATATATAAACAATGGAATGTTTTTCAGCCTTAAAAAAAAGAAGGACATCTTGCCATTTGTGACAACATGGATGAACCCAGAGGACATTATGCTAGGTAATATAAGCCAGCCAGACAAAGACAAATACTGTGTGATCTCACTTATATGTGGAACCAAAAAACGCTGAATTCATATGAACAGAGAATAGAATGATGGTTGTCAGGGGCTGGGGGGTAGGGGGCATGGGAAAGAGAGGTTGGTAAAATGGTGCAAACTTTCAATTACAAAATAAATAAGTTTGAGCATCTAATGCCCAGAATGATGACTATAGTTAATAATACTGTATTGTTTACTTAAAATGTGCTAAAGAAGTCCATCTTAAGTGTTCTCTCTCTCTCTCTCTCTCTCTCTCACACACACACACACAAAGAGCAGCTATGTGAGGTAATAGATGTGTTAATTAACTCGATTGTGGGAATCATTTCACAGTGTATACATATATCAAACCATAGTGTTGTACACTTTAAATATATTAGAATTTTATTTGTCAGTTATACTTCAACAAAGCAAGGAGGGAGAAGAATTACCTGGAACAGAAATAAAATGATTTACATATTTTGATAAAGTCTTATTACTTTACATCCAAGATGTATGAGCTTGCAAACTCAAAGGAATATGGAAGCTGGTTCATGCTTATGTGACAAGACCTCAGATATGCCTCATTCCTCCCCAGGTGGATTATATCACATCTACTTCCATCCCAGTAGCAATTTGCAGTTTCATGTTGGATTTTCCAATGTCCGAGGTCTGCAAATGCAACCTACATTCCCTCAGTATCAGCCCCTGACACACTTCCCCAGATTCAACGTCAAAGCGTGTATCATGGAAGGTGGCTCTACTTGTCATACCTCACGTGTGTGAGTAGCTGCTGAGTAGGGCTCCTGGATGTAGGGACTAAAGCCGATGTAACGTTCTTCCTCTAGTTAGCGTTGAGCGTGAGCACAACCCCAAATGTTACTGGGGCGTCTCAAACTCCTCAGGCTATTTTCTAAAATGTTTTTTTGCTCCACCAAATCTAAAACATTCTCTTCCATTTACTTTTCCCCTTAATTTTTTAAACCCAAGAGTATTTTAAAAGAAAATGTTATCCATATGTTTTTGATTCATTTACACTTAAATCATTAAAAGCCTGTTTTGTAAGAGCTTTTTGATGTCCAGAAAGTTTTTTTTTCTGAGTCTTTTTATAAGTCATTTAAAGCTGGTCTCCCTTCCCTTTTCCTCCTGTTCTGTCCCTCACCAAAAGAAAAAAAGAAAAAGAAAGAAAACAGAAAGTTGAATTTTGCTGGGAGCAGATGATTTTTAACCCCAACGGATGGGGTCTGTTAAAACTTCAGCCCACACATATCAATTTATTTCTAAACTGAGATGTGTGCACACTCATGCTCAAAAACCCAGGACCAGGTAGTTAAATGTAATGTCTTGCCATGGTCATATAAGTTCATGATATTATGACCCTTCTTGTTAGCAATCTTTCTGCCAAAATAAACGCTACTCTTCAAAGTCTATTTACAGTCCCTCATCCCACACAATTCACAATCATGTGATGCTCCCTCTCCTATTCCCCAGGCCTTCCAAGGACTGTCACGTGCAGGCTGTCAAGTATTCTTCTTAGTCACTTCCTGAATATATATTTGAAACCCAACCTAGCTCAGTTCTTCTAGACATTGCATTTGTGCCCGTGAGGCACTGGGAGGGAGAAAATATCATGCACACAGTTGGGGTCTCTGGATTATTTCCTTAACTACTGAGAAAAGTACAGTTTGGGAAGAACTGATTACATGGAGAATGTTATTTGTTAAAACCCCTGTTTTTTGTGTGGAGGCAGCGAGGCATTCAGTTTTGTAAGCCAATGCCTTATGAGGCTTTCACACTGGGTTTTCTCTTGTATCTTCCCCTAGTAAAGTTGGGTATCTTGTACACCCTTTTGCCTTTCAGAAGATACCACACTGTGGGGCTGAAAAGCTAATGAGTGGTTTCTTTCCCCGTGGATATTTTATGCCAACCAAAACTAATAAGCAAAACATCTATGGTAGTACTAATGAGAAAAAGAATTCTCAAATTATTAACTATTTGTACTTAATAATTGCATGTATAACACCATATAGCAGAAGCCAAGGAAATCTACATACCCTGTAACTTGCCTATTTAACTTGCAAAAACTTATGCAAACTGAGCAATGATAAATTAGTATAAAGGTTTAGCTATAAGAGTTTGTTTCTAGTGGTGAAATATTTAAAACAAAAGAGGATTCACTCAATACAAATAATTAAGGTATTGACAGTGAAACAAAGTGTTTCATAAAAAGTAATTAGGTGTAACTACTTATAATATGGTTCTAGGAGAACATATAACAATATAGAACGTTTATAGTATATTGAGTGTAAAATGTCAATTTTATAAGAGAATTACCACATGATTCTATCTTGAACCTAAACAAGGTCTAAAGTAAATAGGAACTAAGATTAGTGCACTAAGGATAATTTTAATTTTTTTATAGACTTAAAAATTTCCTATAATGTGCCTACAATATTCTTTTATAATATATTTTTATACTAAAACATTTACAGTGTCTTCTTGATGTCAAAAGGAAATGACAAAAAGATTTTCAGCATTTAATTCTTAATGGAGGACATGTGTGCATTTTTCTAAGCGTTCAATATACAGACACCTGCTGATTCTATAAATTTATCCAAATCTCTATACCAAATGCTAACCTTTCACCTTTGCTAACTTGTGCTGAGACTGAACTATATGCTAATAATTTTGTCTTTCTGTGATTCAAGAAAACAATGCAGAGCCATATCATCAGATGGCAGCATCTATTGGAATTAGTTGAGAGCTAATAGTCCTCCTTATAATGATACAGGATTTAATCTCTGGCATTATGAATACGTACTAGGACCTCCATACTATATAAGAATCTTAGTATGAATAGTAAATTAGTGACTGGGCAAAATTCCAAAGAGTAAATGCTACATTAAGTAAGGTTCTCTATTGCAAACTTGTATTTGGGGTCCTAGTGCTTTTCTCCCCAGGTTCTATTATAATTATTTAATTTTATAACCTAAATAAGAAAAGCGTTTCTCTGGTCTCAGTTCATAAAAGCACTTTTCATAGAGAAAACACCTTGTTGTATACCATTTACATTGTCATTCCGTCCTTTATTTCTCTTTGCTACTATGAGACTCAGAAATACTAAAGTTAAACACAAGTAACCTTCTCAAGTCATACTTCTGTCCTTCACTCCTCAAAAGAACCCAATGAAGTAGACGCTATTATTGTCCCCATTGTACAGATGAGGAAACTGAGATCCACAAAAATTAGGTAATTTTCCCATTTGGACACAGATAGTAATTAGCAGGAGCAGGATTCAACCTGAGTGCCGTCTGAACCCAACTCCCACATGCTCAGTCCTTGTGCTGGCCTCCTTGACATCTCGAAAGCAACGATGCATACAAAATGCTTAGCACAGGCCCGGCACTCACCCTGCCAGATGGAATGTGCATGCCTAAGGAATATAAAGAAGGATAAGGGGGGCGCCTGGGTGGCTCAGTCGGTTAAGCGTCCGACTTCAGCTCAGGTCACGATCTCGCGGTCCGCGAGTTCGAGCCCCGCGTCGGGCTCTGGGCTGATGGCTCAGAGCCTGGAGCTTGCTTCCGATTCTGTGTCTCCCTCTCTCTCTGCCCCTCCCCCGTTCATGCTGTGTCTCTCTCTGTATCAAAAATAAATAAAACGTTAAAAAAAAAAAAAGAAGGATAAGGGATGGTTCTTTTCCTATCACAGTTTTCTGCCAGGTATCAGCTCTATTTCATTTCCACATCCTGTAATTTTGATATATGATTTCTGACAATATAATTATTCTGAAAAAAATGCTATTGCTATAAAACCATTTGGAGATCCTATAATCCATTATAAGATCCTTGCATTACTGGAAGGACAAATATCTGAACAACTAGTCCTCCCACTGAAATTGACTAAAGCATTGCCTAATTTAAAATGTCTCCTTTCAAAAAACATAAAATAAAATAAAATGTCTCCTTTTGTTTGCATAGATTATTTGATGATACATAAGAACATATAATTTTGATAATTATTTTAGCAATTTTCCATTTCATGCAATGAGAGTTTATATTATGTATAAACAGTAGTATAGATACCCTCCTTGGGTTAGTATTTTGCAGCCCTTTTCTTCACTAAAATCAAGGAGAGAGAAAGCAGAGAGCTAGAATATGTTGCATGATTGCCACATTTGAATCTTGAGTCACGTGTGATCTCTTCTAAGTGCATCAGGATTAACAAAGAATCCATGAGAAGTTCTTTTATAACCTAGAATGGGTATGGTATATATTTTGGCTTATGACTATTATTAAAAATAATAGCAAAAAATATAATTCTTCTATGCCATTATTTCAACAAGTAACATTTAAATACATATGAATAGACACTTCACATTTGAATTACCTTGAGATCTGAAATTTGCAGTTTTTAAAGATTTTGGGTTTTTTAGAGCCGTTTTAGGTTAACAACATAATTGAGAGGAAGGTACAGAGATTTCCGTATACCTGCTGTCCCCACACAAGCACAGCCTCCTCCATCATCAACATCACTCACCAGAGTGGCACATTTTTTTGCCAAGCATGAACCCACAGTGATCGACACATCAGAATCACCCTAAGTCCATAGTTTATCTTAGGGTTCACTTTTGGTGGTGTACTTTCTACAAGTTCAGACAAATGTATAATGACATGTATCCATTATAATAATATCATGCAGAGTATTTTCACTGTCCTAAAAATGCTCTGTGATCTCACTATTCTTCTCTCCTCCCACACAAACCCTGACAAGGATTGATCTGTCTCTAGTTTTTACCTTTTCCCGCATGTCATGTAGTTGAAATCATACAGGATGTAGCCTTTACAGGTTGTTTTTTTTCCTTCACTTTGTAATATGCATTTAGGATTCCTCCATGTCATTTCATGACTTCGTGGCTCATTTCTTTTTGACCCTGAATCATATTCCATTACCTGAAGGTACCGTGGTTTATTTATCCACTCATCTGCTGATAGACATCTTATTGGTTTCCATGTTTTGGCAATTATGAATAAAGCTGCTCTAAACATCCATAAGCGTGCCAGGTTTTGTGTGGACAAAAGTTTTCAGCTCCTCTGGGTAAATCCCAAGGAGCACAATTGCTGGATTGTATGGTAAGAATTTGTTTAGTTTTGTAGGAAACCACCAAAGAATCTTCCAAAGAGGTTATACCATGAAACTTGTATTTTCTTTTTTTTTTAAATATTTTTTCATGGTTTGTTTATTTATTTTGAGAGAGAGAGAGAGAGAACAAGCAGGGGAAGGGCAGAGAAAGCAGGAGAGAGGGAATCTCAAGCAGGCTCCGCGCTGTCAGCGCACAGCCTGACGCAGGGCTCGAACCCACAAGCTGTGAGATCATGACCTGAGCCGAAATCAAGAGTCGGACGCTTAACTGACTGACCCACCCAGGTGTCCCATAAACTTATTATTTTCAAAGGTCATTATACTCGTTACCAGATTTCAGAACCATCCTTTGCTGATTGGATATGTTTAAGTGAACAAACATCTCTATGTGTTTCATAAATTATTTCATTTCTTCTGCCTCATAGCATCCTTTAAACATACAAGACCTAACTAACTCTCTCAGAAAGCAGCTTACCGAGAATAGTCACTCAATAGCAATTAGGTAAAAAGGAAAAGAAAAGAAAAGAAAAGAAAAGAAAAGAAAAGAAGAGAAGAGAAGAGAAGAGAAGAGAAGAGAAGAGAAGAGAAGAGAAGAGAAGAGAAGAGAAGAGAAAAGAAAAGAAAAAGAATCTATAAAAGAATAAATAAGAAAGCTGCACTTCCTTTATTGAAGACCAAATATAAAATAAATAGCCAACCACATTGTGTTGTATAAACTTCATTATTACAGCATGAAAGTTTCAGATGCCTCTTTATAGCTTCTGTTTTGAATCTCTCATGATCATGATTCTGTGGTTACAGACTGGCCACCACACTGCAGCTCCTGTCAGACAACCATTGTGTACAGATGTGGTGTTTACACACAACTGGGCTCAGGGGCACCTGGGTGGCTCAGTCAGTTAGGCATCCAACCCTTGATCTCAGCTCAGGTCTGGATCTCAGGGAATATGAGTTCAAGACCCACGTTGGGCTCTGTGCTAAGTGTGAAACCTGCTTAAAAAAAAAAATAGAAGAAAAGAAAGGAACAATGGCACTTAGCCTCGGAAGGGTTAAGGAAGTCAAGTCACTCAAAAGTGGAGGAGGAAAAGGCACAAAGGAATCCTGTTAGGGTCTGTTGAAGATTAACAGACCACCACACAAAAGCCCCAAAGCATCCTTCAACCTTCTAAAAAAAATGTACTAAAACTGTTACCATGGGAACGACCAATTAAATACACCAATAAAAGAGGACAACTATCTATACCTCAACCAAACTACACAAGCAATTTTTAAAAAAGCACCATAAATCAATCAAATTTTAAATGTAGCCAGAAAAGTTGAGGGTGGAAGAAGGAACAGGAGAGAAAAGAAAAGAAAAACCCTTAGCCCAGGATAGTTAAAACGACAGTAAAGTAGCACAAACACAGTCAGCAATAGGGCCCAAGGTTGAAAATAACATCTACGTTGTTAATACAAGTTCACTTTGTATTTGCTGGTGTTAAACAGCCATTTATGATTTTATACTAAAATTGTGGGTCTACATTAGTGAAATTAGAGTCTAGGAACTATTTGTAGTCCCTGCCGATTGACTGTTTCTGTGGGAAGTAAATCACATAAATTCGTGGACATACCACAGTGCTCTCTTTAGGCTCAACGATGCTGTCTGATGGACCCAGAGCTTCTGGTAGATGTCAGGGACAATTCCAGTGCTCCCTAACCTCAGAGAAAATATGCTGGGCACCTGACGTGACCTTGACTGGAAACTATCCATAAGCCAAGCTATCCATAGGCCAAGAAAGTAAATTCTCTTGACCCAAAGTATTTTGGGTGCCAAATGTATCTTAAGTCATGGAATCATGGGCCATGAAGAGAAATTGTTTAGAGAGGCCTAAGGGGGAAAATAGATGAAGCTATTGCTTGTACGATTGACTGATTTAAGGAAAATCCTTATAGAAAGTTTCCCCTTGCCTCTTCCATGCTTTGTAACTGCTCTGTCTTTAAAGATTATTCATAGAATTAATTAAATACATGCATATGACTTCCAAATTAAATTTGAGAACAGAGATGCTAACAGAGAACAGTAACTGTCAAGCATCTCTGGAGAGGCACATCTACTGTGAGAATTTGGGAAATACTTCCTCGCAGACAGACAGCTCTCACACTTCTTAAAGTAGAGCTCTGACACATCAGAGACACCTGGGAACAGCTGGATCTAGCACAGGAGAATCCAGTCCTCCTTTGCTTCCAGGGGGCTCAGTATGATCAGCCCATGAGAGAGGAGGTCAGTATATGTTTGTTTTAATTGGGTGACTATTGTATACTAGGAATTGTAAGTGAAGATTCTCAGTGGCACTGGTTTCTGGATTTCACTCAGGATTTGGTTGTACCATTGTCACATCATCTGGAATCTTAGGAAAGTGTGATTTAGTCGTTTCTCTCTCTCTCTCTCTCTCTCTCTCTCTCTCTCTCTCTTCCTCTCTCCCTCCAGACTCTCCACTTGTACTTGGAGATAATGCAAAATTATGGTATTTAATGATGAAAATTTGTTTTGTGTTTTAGGTCCAGGGCAAGATTTTAGAGTACAAGAATTGTTCCAGTTGCCTATTGTGCTTGGAATAAAATGTCATATATTAGTGACATTGTTGTTGGCCATTTCTGTGTTCCCTTCATCTCCAGGGCAATGGAGATTTGCTTGGCTGTCTGGACTGAGCCACAGTTGAGGGAGAGACTTGATGTACCTATTACTGTTTCTGTGGAGATACCAAAGTAATTGGGTCTTAACTATTTATTTGTTAGCAACCTGCGGTTCTCAAACAGATGTTATTCTAAGGTCTTCAAGCTTGCCATGTTTGTGGTATAAGGCAAAACCATTCTCTGAAAGGGTGGAGTCCACCTCGTTCTTTGTGTTTACTCATTGTGGGATTGGAAACATTACTGGGGCCCTGTTCAATTAAAAATAATGGAAAACCTCACTTAGTTAGAAGGGCAGTAAGCATAGTTCAGGAACGGATGGAAGAACTTGCTGGGCTATTTTAGCTACAGTTCAAATTTCAGAATCAAATCTAAATTCTTTGGTGTTTTAGCTGCCTTGCCACTGACGAAATGATGTTTACTGCTTCTAAAAGGCTTTAAATTTTAAGAAGTATCCTAAGATCAGATGTCTATTACATGATTATATTTTGATGATTGAGGTGGAAGTGAATCAGAAGCATATGATGAATTGTGAATTTCTAAATTATGGTAGAATCTGTGCAAAGAAACCCACATTTTATTTAACTGGGCAACCTAATAATGTTCAAAAAATTCTGAATTCTAAACTTGGTGTAAGTCAGCCTATGGAATAATTCAGGGAATGATTCATAATGTGAACTCTTTTCCAAAGTAGAAAGTACAGCAATCCAGATGCATCTAAAATAAAAGGAAATGGTGCAAAAGTATTATTTTTGCTGATGAGAAGATGAGACACAATGAACTTAAGCATCATTTTGGACTAAATACACACCTTCAAGAACCCAGGCAGTGGTCAGGCAAATTGCTTTCACATCTCTGTTCACTAGCACACCTAGAAAGGTCTACTCTGCTGCCATATTCTGTGCGTATGGGATCCAAGTGGACATATGTGTGCATCAAAAATTCCTACTAATCTTCCAGTAAAACTATAAACAATGTGGAATAACGGGACAATTATATCAACTTTGTTTCAGTTACAGCATTGATTTTCAATCACCAGAGAGTCAAACAATGAAAACATGTCTTTCCGCACAGGTCTCTTACCCTTAACATTATAAACTCCATCACAGATACTTTCACGCTACCCATCCTTTCTTTGTTTTTCCTTCTCCCTTATTCCCGCGAGCAATAGTAGAGAATAGGACTGATGCAAAACAATGTCAGGACTGTGAAACCCAAAGTAGAGCTTTTGTTCCTTTTCTGTAACGTCCACAGTACCCACCCAGTGCCATGACTGGCACTTAGGAAGTGTGTGGGGGATGGACCTGGCACGGGCAAACAGACTGATGAACTCCTTGAATGTACTCAGAAGGTGGTGCCTATGACTTACTAAATTCTCTTGCTCCAACTAATTGTGTATCCATAGATTGTCTCTTTAGTCAGGGCCTTCATTCTATATCTATAGTAGTTTAGTTGCTACTGTGGGTAGGATATGCCAGTGACCCTCTGGAGTCCATTTCTGCCCTGTGCCCGTGTTACTTCATTGTCTTGGGTAACAGCTTTGAGGAGGTGGGGTTCCTCATTAACATGTAAAATGTATTAATCTCATTTATTCTTATTTTGTAAGAACCCCATTCGTTAATATAAATGGAGAATAAGAGATTCTGCTATTAATTAAAGAACTAAAGACTGAAAATAAGAGGACAGACTGAATAAATCATGGTACAGTAGTTGCCATATTTTGTTTCCATTAAAAAGCACACTTCTGTAAGCTCTGATATGTAACTATCTTCAAAAAATAAATGAAAAGATTAAGGTGCAGAACAATGTATATAATATGTTCACCTCTGTAATTTTAAAAAGAAGATATCTGCAAGTATGTCTATATAAACACACACACACACACACACACACACACACACACACACGCATAAACTATCTCTACATGGAGATCCAATAAGAAACTTATAAAACTGATAGCCTGTGAGTTGCAGGGGGAAATGGAAACTGTAAGTAGGGGGAAGAGGGGCGCATTGTCTACCACATATGCCCCTTTTAATGATTTGATTGTACCAAGTACATATTTTACTTTTTTAAAGAACAAATGTCTTTGAAAATTGTAAATGATGTACAACTTTATTTCAATACGTTTGAAACTACATTGGAATGAATAATTTTCTAGGAAAATAAAATTTACAAATTTGTCTGAAGATGATGTAGAAGGCTGATGTCAATAAACCAATCTAGAAAAAAGTAAAATGTTATCAAAAAGCACCAGGCCCAGGTACTTTTGCATAAGCTACACCAACCTTCAGGGACTCATAATTCCTATATGATATATATATATATATATATATATATATATATATATATATATATATATTTTTTTTTTTTTTTTTTTTAAATTCCAGAGCACAGATGATGGTAGGAAGCCACTCTACTCAACTTCATATGGCCAGCATGGCTCTAATAACAAAATAGACAAAAACAGCGTAAGAAAGTAAATATATAGGTCAGTTTTATGAGCACAGAAGAAAAACTTTCTGAATGAAAAATTAGCCACACTTACCTATTGGCATATTTTTAAAAAATACTAAAGAATGCATCATCACCCAAATTAGAGTTTACCAAGAAATGTCAAGAAGGTTCAATAGTAGATAGAAATCAATGACTGTAATTCACAGATGAAAGGGAAATTTGTTACTTTATTTTTTTTGCATTTTATTTTTTTTCCAAATTTTTATTTAAATTATTTTTTAATTACTAATATTAGTAATCTTGGTTTCAGAAGTAGAATTCAGTAATTCATCACTTACATATAACACCTAGAGTTCATCATAACAAGTGCTCTTCTTAATACCCATCACCCACCTAGCCCATCCCTCACCCACAGCTCTCCATCAACCCTTAGTTTGTTCTCTGTAGTTAAGAGTTTCTTATGGTTCGTTTCCCTCCATCTTTTTTCCCCCCTTCCCATAAGTTCATCTGTTTTGTTTCCTAAATTCTACATATGAGTGAAATCATATGGCATTTGTCTTTCTCTGACTGACTTATTTTGCTTAGCATAATATATTTTAGCTCTATCCATGTCATTCAGATAGCGAGAGTTCCTCTTTTTGATGGCTGAGTAATATTCCATTGTATTTATATACCACTTCTTTATCCATTCATCAGCTGATGGACACTTGGGCTCTTTCCATAGTTTGGCTGTTGTTGATAATGCTGCTATAAACATTGGGGTGCATGTACTCCTTTGAATCTGTGTTTTTTTTATCCTTTGTGTAAATACCTAGTACCACAATGCTGGATCATAGGGTTTGAAGAACCTCCATACTTTTCTCCAGAGTGGCTGCACCAGTTTGCATTTCCACCAACAGTGCAAAAGTATTCCCCTTTCTCTGTATCCTCACCAACATCTATTGTTTCTTGTGTTGTTAATGTTAACCATTCTGACAGCTGTGAGGTGGTATCTCATCATGGTTTTGATTTGTATTTCCCTGATGATGAGTGATGTTGGGCATCTTTTCATGTTATTTGCAAAGGACATACCAGATAAAGGGGTTAGTATCCAAAATTTATTAAGAACTTTTCAAAGGCAACACCCAAAAAACCACAAATAATCCAGTTAAGAAATGTGCAGAAGACATGAATAGACACTTTTCCAAAGAAGACATCCAGATGACTAACAGACACATGAAAAAATTGTTACTTTGATAAATGCCCAAAAGCAGTTACTGAAGTTCAATACATATTAAAGAAATTTTTTTTTAATTTTTTTGGAAAACAGAATATACTGAGACTGCTAGTAAAAAATGAGAAATCTTTGGGGTGCCTGGGGGGCTCAGTCAGTTGAACATCCAACTTGGCTCAAGTCATGATCTCACGGTTTGTGGGTTCAAGCCTCACGTCAGACCCTGTGCTGACAACTCAGAGCCTGCAGCCTGCTTTGGATTCTGTGTCTCCCCCTCTCTCTCTGTCCCTCCCCCGCTCACACTCTGTCTCTCTCTCAAAAATAAACATTAAAAAAATGAGAAAACTTTGAATTATCCCATTAAATTCTGGAATAATCTAAGATGAACAAACAGAAACATTGATGGGAACTTGTAGCTGTTGAGAAACTGTACAGGGGACCTGTGAAGTGCTTCTGTCCACTGTGCAGAAGTGGGCAGTGTGTGTGGGTGGCAGGAGGGGACAGGAAACACAAGACCAGGAGAGGAGGGCTCTGGTGGCGTCACCTTGGCCAGTGTGTGTTTGTAAATCCACATCCTGCTTCTTCTCTTTTCTCTTCTCTCCTCTTCCTTCCTACTTTCCCTTCCCCTCCCTGCAGAACTTTAGTTCAAGAGATGTTAAAATGTTTTTAGGAGAAAAGTTTCCTCGAGTTAAATGCATTTGAGAACCATGCTAAATTCTCTTCATTAGACATTCATAAAACACAGTGGTATATAAAAGATTCTTGAAGATACGTAATAAGCAACTCTTCCTGCTTTTTTAGAAACCAGCATTTCACTGCATGACCTGATCATGGAATACTTTCTTGTCCTTGTTGTTCCTCAGTATTTCTTATGACTGCAGAGCCTTGCTCCACGGAATGCGAGTTTGGGAAACATTGCCTAAGACATAGAACATTTTTGTTAATAAACTACATGGAGGATTCCCAAAAACCAAACCACAGAGTTCCTTAGTGTTCTGATCTCCACTGCATTCACGCATGCTTCTCCTCAACGAGGGGCTTCGGTAATTGTGTCCCTACGTGCCACCATCAGGACCTTCCTGCCTCTGAAGTTCTCACCTGTATTCAAGTCCTAAAACTCTAAGTGGAGGCTCACCTCCTCCGTCTCCAGTCTTGTTTTTCAAGTCTTAGGAGTGTTAGCAGTCACGCAAGTCTCATGTGTCATATGACATCTCCTCTAAGATTTCTTACAGCATGGCTCACAAACCACCTGACTCACTGATAAAAAGGCAGTTTGCTGGAATACAGCAACAAACTAGCCTCTGGAAAACATCAACCCCCAGCCTCAAGGCCTTCTGCTTACCCCTCCTGCCTCTCTGAATCCCTTGGACATCCTCACTGGCTTCCCTCAAGATTTCTGGGCCAACAGTCCCACCCTAAGATTTTGTTCCTTTACTTAAATGTTTCTGTATCTGTGCACCCTCACTTATTTCCTTCCTCAAGGTTCATCTCTCTAGCCTAACCTAATCCCATCCCCTTCTATCAGCAGTGAGGCCGGGACTGATCTTTTGATTAACCCCATTTGACATGTTTTCAGAATGTTTCACTCCCTTAGCACAAACTGCCATCTTTCCTATCTAAAACACACAGGCACCCACATGCACATGCATGCACACTCACCCAATCCCAGTGAACCAACAAAAACCCATCTCCTGTGTGGCATGCCTCTTCTCCCACTCGCAGAAAAGTTCTTCAAAACAGAAGAAAATATTCACTGCTTTAAAAAGACCTATACATCTGCAGAAAACAAAATGGAAAAATCGGAAAACTTAAAGAAGAAAAAAGAATCACTGAATTCATACCCAAGTATCTATTATTTTGTTTGTGTCATTATTTTGCTGAGATCATAGTGTATTTTATGACTTTTAAACATAACATTGTATCTTTGAAAAAACGATCACATTATTTTAATGCTTGTGAAATAGTCCATTAAATGGGTGTAACATAACAATTCTTCCTTTGTTGAACGTGTAAGTTGTTCCCAATTTCTTACCAGTATAAATAATTCTGTAATTTACCTTGAACATAAGTCTTTGTTTGTATCTACAATCATTTCTGTGACATTTTCCTAGAAGTGGAATTCAGGGACAGGACATGAACTTATTTAAAGTTCTTCCATGCTGCCAAAATATGTTTCAAAATGTGGGTGCTAACTGATCATTTAATATCCGTTTATTGAGTATCCATTGCACAGTAGTTGAATATTCTGATTCTTTAAAAAAAGTCAGAGTGCTAGCTTGAAAATTTTTGTCACTATTACAATTGCGACTACCATTAAAACTCTGGCTATTATATCCTCTAATTAGTCTTTTCTAATCTATAAAAAAATTCTAAATTTGAAGCTAATGATGTGATTTTATGGAAATTCCATGGATGACCATGTGCCACCTTCCTACTTGCTTTGGGAACCTTATAGCCACAGCAATACTTTTAGAAAGTGTATCTAAATTTAAAACATGACTTAGAACATATAGTAATATAAAATAGTTTACTATTCTATATAATATTATACAATTATAGTTATTTTTCCTTTACCCTTTTATTTATTTTTAAATTATTTTATCTTGCTCTATCATATATAACTTTGTAAGCCATATTAGTCTAATTTTTGAATCAAATGGAACATAAATATCAAATTTGGGGTATTGCATATTCAGCCTTTTACTAAATTCTTTTGTCTCTACTTGCTCTGTGTCATATAGGGTAGCACTCTTTTCTTGATTCCAATACCCCTGATCTTCTCAATAGCTGCTCCTCACAGAAGCTGTGTTTAAAGTGCTTTGTTAATGACCAAAAATGGGATTTTTCATATTAATCTGTATGTTCTTTCAGGGTTTTGTTGTTGTTTGATTAAACCTTGAATCTATTCAGGATATATTTCAGCTCGAAGTGTAAGAGAATAAGCTTGTTTCTATTTCTTGCAAAAATTATCCATTTTACCCACATGATTAAATTATTCAGCTCTTTTTCATTGATTGGCAATCCTTCCTGTAATTTATACTGAGATCACAGATATGCATATATGCTATTATAATCAATTAAAATTCTTCCAATGGAAATCTCACCACTTTATTCTTTAAAAACTAGCAACAGCCATTATTTTTGCCTTATTATTATTCAAGTTTAACTTTAGATTCAATTGATATCTATACTTTCAAACAGAATGTATACACTTACAAAGAAAGTGTCCAGTATCTTACTGGATCTGCAGTGATATTCCATTTGCAAGTTTTGAAGGGTAGCATTAAACCAGTGTTTTTCAAACTTCAGTCATTATCTTCTTTCTTGTTACTATATCTATGAACTATTACTTAGTTAATATCTCACTAATCCATGTAAACAAATGAGTAAGCCAAGAGAGGAAAAAGAAGAAAGGAGCGGGAGAGAAGGTATTTGGGTACAAGGGCTTAGCCAGATCTTCCAGAACTTCTCCTTCTACTGGTGACAAACTAAGTTTCCTTCGTTGATTTAAAATTTCTAGCACCTGTCATCATGACTCATCACTGTTGACTAGCTATCCTTGAGCTCAGGGCGAGCTCCTAAAGCAGCCATCTCTGACTCCCCTGCCTCTCAGGTTAGAGCAGCTGAAGCCAGAGTTTGCCATAAGCCATTCCGTACAGCACTTCTTGAATTGTGTTAGATGTTTGCTCGGTGATTTACTGAATCAGATGTTACTGAACTTTTAGACTTTATGCATTTATATGTTAGCTTCATATTAATGCTAAAAGAAAGAATGCTTTGGCTATAGATCTTCTGTGTTGCCTTTAAACTCATGTTGCATACATAGCTGCGGAGGGAAGAATGACAGGTTGGTGTCTAGGAGAGGAGTTGCTCATTCAGAATCAATCCATTTCAACCAGAGTAGAAAAATTCTTTGGAATTTTGTCTGAGCCCCTTTGACTTAAAATTGTGGTAGTAGCAAAGTAAACAGAGGTGACATTCATTTCTTTACTGTCTAATACTGTAGAGAATAAAGTATGTAAGATCCCTTGCAAAGTTATGGAAGTAACTTTTCTTTAATTCCACAATTAGTCCCTCTTATAGGTTTGTTTTTAAAGTTTTCTTGTTTATTTTGAGAGAGCGAGAGAGAGAGAAAGAGAGAGAGAGAGAGGCAGAGAGAATCCCAAGAAGACTCTGTACTGTCAGCGGAGAGACTGATGCGGGACTCAAATTCACAAACCATGTGATCGTGACCTGAGCTGAAGTCGAAGGTTTAACTGACTGAGTCACCCAGGCACCCCAGTCCGCTGTTTCTTTTTAAATGTTTTTAAGTTTATTTATTTTGACAGAGAGAGAGAGAGAGAGAGAGAGAGAGAGATAGCACAAGTGGGGGAGGGGCGGGGGGGGAGAGAGAATCCCAAGCAGGCTCCACTCTGTCAGCATGGAGTCTGATGTGGGGCTCGAACCCACAAACCGTGGGATCATGACCTGAGCCTAAGCCCAGAATTGGCCACTTAACCGACTGAGCCACCCAGGTGCCTCCACCCCCAGTCCTCTTATAAGTTTACTCAGATCTGTATCCATATTTAATTGCATTTAAGTTATTTAACCTGTCCATTAAGTTTTTCATTTAACTCACTGGAATTTTTATTTTATTTCATCTTAGAGTTTAGAAGTTCTATTTTTTTCTAAAACTGCCAGTTCTTTTCTCATAGTGTCATATTTTTTCTTCATATTTCTGAATAGTTTCAAACCTGACTTCTTTTGTGGTCTCTTACTTATCCTGAATTCTGGTGGTGTGGATTCTGATCTTCCTCTATACTTTGTTCACTGTCTCCTCTTTATGGAAGACTGCTTCCTTATGGAGTTTGTGACATTTTGTTAATGAATGTATCTTCTGTGAGTGAGTGAATGTGTGTGTGTGTGTGTGTGTGTGTGTGTGTGTGTGTATGTGTGCAATACAGGTGGAAATAGTGTTAGAGAATTTGTTGTATGTGTTGCATCAAGGCATTCAAAAGTAGCACTTATTCGGGATGAGTTTTTACAACAATTGCTAATACATAGGAAATGAAAATTTGAACTTCACATCTATATTAGTTTACTAGAGCTGTCATAACACATTATCACAAACAGAGTAACTTAAAGCAACAATAATTTATTCTGTCACAGCTCTGGAGACCAGAAAGTCAAAAATCAACATCTAGGCAGGGTCATGCTCCCACCGAAGGCTCTAGGGAGGGATCCATCCTTGCCTCTTCCTAGCTTCTGGTGGTTGCCGGCCATCTGCGGTGTTCTTTGTGGATCCCTCCAGTCTGGGTCACTCCAGTCTCTGCCTCTATTGTCACACGTGTGTCCTTCCTCTTTATATGAGAGCATGACCAATTGGATTTAGGGTCCATTTTTATTCAGAATGATTTCATCTTTGCTTGATTACAGGTGCAATGACTATTGCCAAATAGGTTCATGTTCACAGGTGCCTAGGTTTGGGATTTCACCCTATCTTTTGGGGAGAGGCACAATTCACCCCATAATAACACTCATGCAGGCAATATCATGTTTGGCAAAGATAAGTCTCTCTGATTCTCTGGGTCAGCGGGCAGGATTTTTCCAGCATCCATCAAATTTATTTCATTTCAGTCACTCTCAGCTAAATTCCAAATTACTAACCCTTTGCTCAGGAATGGGCAAGAAGTACATGAATCTAACCAAAATTCATCGTATTATTCTAGTACCTCAATGGAGAACATCAGTGAAATCTTAGAGACCTCATCCTTGTAGAAAGGTGCTTAAACAGGATCTATGTCCTGGAAGTGCCTCTTACAAACTGGTTCTCAGAAATGACTCAATTTTAGGGGCACCTGGGTGGTTCAGTCAGTTAAGTGTCTAACTCTTGATTTCAGCTCAACTCATGATCTCACAGTGGTGAGCCCACTGTGGGGCTCCACACTGAGCATGGTGACTCTTGGGATTCTCTCTTTCCCTCTCTCTCTTCTCTCTCTCTCTTCCTCCACCCTTCCCCTGCTCACGCACACACATACTCTCACAATATAAATAAATAAACATTAAAAAAAAGAGAGAGAGAAAGGACTCAATTTTAGTTGGTTTGTCCTAGGCAGTTAAGACCTTACTTGAGTGAAATAATCTGAAATATCACTGAAATTACAAAGTGTACAGGGGCTTACCCCAATAAAACCTGCAATCTTGCATAATATGTTCATTATGAAAGGGACCATTCCTTCTGGCAACATTGTTAGAACTTAGAAGAAAAATATTAAAATTAAAGGATCGCATGCAAGAAAAATAAAACTATTTTAAGTGAATTTAAATCTATGTTTTCAGCTGTGGCCACGTCTAGAAACTGTATAATTAAAGAAGTTGTCTATAATGAAGAAAATGAAAGGTGAATTTGGTTAATTGCATGTGGCTAAAATAGATATCAGTTAAAGAAAAACGATTTTTAGAAGTTGGTGGTAACAAATAAATTGATGAATGAGGCTCTGAGAATGTCAGTATATTACAAACATTAAATATTTTAGAAAGGTCTTTGAATTTCTGACAGCCAAAACTGATTTTTCTTTAAACAGTCACTGCTGGGGTCAGCTTGTGTTTTGAGAGAGGGCAAGAATGGGCAAGCCAGCTGCTGGATATCACTAGTATCCGCTTTGCCCAGAAAATAAAAATCACATTCTAACATTTTTATCTTAGATACCCACAAGCACAGGAAAATTATTGCAAAATGACACTGTGTCTATACGAGATAAAAGAAGCAGAATTGTTAGCAAATCTATTATTTCAAGCTTAACACTTAGCTCGTGGGAAAGACAGCAACTGAACAGCAGTTGAATGCTAGGAAATTCTGGAAAAGGCATATGGTGTTGTGTCAAATGCTAAAGAACTGAAGATTCCATTCTTGCAGATAAATCGGGATGCCAGAAAAGCAGCCTCTTTATATTTAAGTAGATTCCATGTCAAATGGGAGGAAATGTCTAGCTGACTAGACAAGATGAAGACTTCTCTGTGGAGAAGCTCAGGGAGACCCACTTCCAGGGATCCCTCCCAGGGTAAGGACACTTGAGGAAAAGAACCGGGACAGGCTTCTATTCCAGGCGGTTCTGTCAAAATGTAACGGAAAGCCACGGGCCCAGAAAGCTGCCCTACAATGTGTAACAACAGCAAAAGCATCCAGTCGCATACATTCCCACAGTCACCGTTTAACCATTTAAGCCTGGGGGTGTGCACCGTTTGTAGAGAAAAAGGCAGGAAGGAAATGTACCAGCTGTTGATAAAAGAACTGGTTCAGCAGAAAGCCCCGCGCTGGAGCAGCTGGCGGTCGAGGCAGCAGGGACACCGGCTCAACCAGGAGCAAAAATGAAGAGCTCAGACAATGGAGTCAGACTGTTTGAAACCCCAGCTTCTCCTTGTGACGCTTTCGGTGATGGATACAGTCAATCAACAACGAGTCAATAGGCAACATGTATCTATCACCTACTACGTGCAAGGCCTTATTCTAAGTTTATTGCATTAAATTATCACAACAAGCCAAGTGGGAAATGAAGGAATCCAGGGTTCCTTTCCAGGAAGCCTGGCTCCAGACCCCAAGGCTTCACCTCTTTGCAATATGACCCTCATGTAACCACTAAGAAAGAAGCTGGGAGGCCTGTATGACCTTGGGCACGTCCCTACACCTCTCTGTGCCTTATTTTAAAATGGGAATGGATAGTAATAGCATTTATTTCATAGAACTGCTTTAAGTTTATCTCTCTCTCTCTTTTTTTTAATGTTTATTCTTGAGAGAAAGTGAGCGCATGAGAAAGAGTGGGGAAGGGGCAGAGAGAGAGGGAGAGAGAGAATCC
This sequence comes from Panthera leo, assembly GCF_018350215.1. Taxonomy (NCBI): domain Eukaryota; kingdom Metazoa; phylum Chordata; class Mammalia; order Carnivora; family Felidae; genus Panthera; species Panthera leo. The sequence goes on along the minus strand of NC_056680.1, from coordinate 71,737,003 downwards.
CAAGCAGTCTCCACACTGTCAGTGCAGAGCAGAATTCAGGGCTCAAACTCACGACCCCATGAGGTGATGACCTGAGCTGAGTTTAAGAGTCAGATGCTTACTCTGACTGAGCCACCCGGGTGCCCCCAAATTGCTTTAAGTTTCAAACACAATCATGTTCACATACTCCTAGCACGACTTCTGACACCCAGTAATCCACCAAAAGATAATTAATATGCTTTTCTCAATAACTACATTACTCAGCTCTCCCAGACTCTTATGCAGCCCAGATTTCTTTGGGCTCCTCAGTTTGTAATTACTGATAAGATCATGTGAACCATAATTATGAAATCTTGCAGGCCTATTTCTCCACTTACTCTGCTCCTTATCTAAAGCCCCCATCCCCCATCCTTTCTTCTCTCCCTTCCTGGACTCCTCATTGCCTCCAGTGTTCTTGGGAGCCTCTCGCATATACTCACCAACAGACCCTTGATGTTTTCCACCTGGTCCCATTGGCAATGCCCAGTGCCCACCAAGCCACTTGAGGGCAGCCCCTTGCTCTGTCCTTGAAGCCCTTGTCTCTGTGGATGAGACTGTGGTCCTTGGTGTTAGCTCCCAGGGCTCACAAAGCTACAGACTAGTAAAGGCCATTACAAAAAGAATCTGTGTTTTTCTCTTTAAGCCTCACTGTGTCACTTTGACTCTTAGTCACATCTAACCATTGGTATAAAAAAATCTCCCTCAGGCTCTGTCCACAGTGTCTCTCCGTGGGGCTTAGGCCAAGTCCATGTCACTGGCCTGGGGAACAGACACCATCTGCTAGGCTGAGACCTTGGCTGAACAAGTGTGGGGATTGCCAAAGGCTGCCCCAAACCAGTGAATCTCAACTAGGATTACCAGATGACCCCACTTGCCTGGGTTTGATCGTCCCACTGTCCTCTCCTAGGACAGTTGGTCACCCTCGTTTAAAAACTTCCAAAACATTTTGGGCAGCATCGCTGAAATGGTCCACCAGCATGGGGGATGTGTGAGGGGAGAGCATCCGGCGTGCTGAATGCAAGATCACAGACAACATGAACACCGCTTCCTGGGACATGTGCCCTGGTTTATTCCCTACCAAAATGTTTGTTGTGGTGCAGACATGTGCTTTGTCTCAAGTTGCTGTGTTAGAGAATTAAGACTATTCCATCTGGTTCAGACGAGTTAAGATTATTTGAAAGGTCCTTTCTCAAATCGCACCCCCCCCCCCCTTCATTCCTGTTTCTATCTATTTTCTGAGAATTTCCAATTCTCAACTTCCTTGAACATTGCCTGGAGAGTCCGCCTTCTGTGTGTGTGGCCCGACAGTGTCCCACACTGCTGTTAATTGGGGGCCTGTGGTTTATTCGCCCTGTATCATTTCAACAGTGTTTCTTTTTTGGCAAGGAAGTCTTTTTACATCCCACACTTCCGATTACATGAGCCTCAGACTGGATACATATAGTCTTCCTGCTCTCTGTTTTCTTTTTCCTTCTTTTATTTTCAGTAAATTTCATGAGAAATCACAATGGCTATGGAAAGACATAAAAATATGCCTTGGTTCGCCCCGAAAGGAACCGTTAAAAAAAACCAACCAAACAAAAAAACCCGAATCCTAATAAGTTTGAGACAGATGTAACGGGCCTGATACTTTTCTCTGGGTTATCTGCTTACCCCACTGGGTATCCTTCAAGCAGCTGGAGATTCACCCATCTAACTGTCCCATCACTCCCAGTCTGCCAACCCCCGAACCCCTCTACCTCTGCCTGCTGCCAGAGCAAGGGTAGGAGGGCTTCCTCCCACTGTTGTGCTGAGGGGTCAGCCCACCGAGCCAGACCCTGCTCCGTGGAAACTCTCCCCATCCTCGGCTCAGGCGGGGCCAGAGGCCAGGGTCCGGCCCTTTGGGCACAAGGTGGTTCGGGGACCCCGGCAAGGGGCACCTCGTGACCTGCAGACTCAAGACACTCTGCCAGGAGGCGCAGAGTCTGGCCTGGGCCACAGGAAGGACAAGTACCTGACAGTCAGAAGGAGGTCTTGTAATTTAGGACTTGACACTGATGGGAGAGCTGAATTCTTTCTCAGTGGTTTTTTTGATGGGGGAAAAAGAAATTCAAGCTTTAGAAATAGGCCAACCACATAGCCTCCACACCCTCCTAGGCCTGAGCCCCAAAGCATAACAGAGCTTTTAATTTCTCATCCACAATCCTTTCCGAGGGACAGATCCTTCAGGAGGGCCCAGGAGGGCAGGTCTGGTCTAATTTGGGAGGCTTACGCCAACAGATGCCCTCCGGAAAGGGGTTTCTCATTCATCTCAAGAAATCTGGTGCCCTTGGGAGGCCGCCACTGGGGATATCACAGTGGGTCTACACCCTATCCTCCCCCAGAAGGTAAGCTCTCTTCAGCCTGAGGTGGGGGGTGAGGGCTTATGTCCCAGGAACCCAGCATCTCGATCTGAGCACATCACACCTTCTTCATCTCATTCCAGGTGCTCTGTGAATACAGTTTCTAGCCACCCCCTCTTCTAACCAGATTGCAGCCCTCAATCCCCTTTGTATTCAAATTCTGAGGTTGTCACTCTCCCCAACTGAATTCCTGTCTCCACCTTCCCTGTGACATTCCTAACAACTCTTCTAGCTACAGAAGCACAGAACACTCTCTCCACTCCAGCCTGAGCAGACTACCCCCAGGTTCTAACTCAGTTCATTCTATTTTGTTTCCCAAGGTGTTCTCTCAATCTAAAATCATCTTTTGGCTGATATTTCTTGCATATTAGTAACATTTCTGTTCTAATGTCAATCACTGCTTATCACAAGATTTCTAGAATTCATAATGTAAATATCGGTTGAACGTTTGCTTGTTCCACTAAACTTCAGTCATCCTTGGGGTGGGAAGAAAAATGTGGTCTCTCTTCCATTGCTGTATCTTTAGTTCCTTGCACATTTTGTAGAGCATAGTTTTTGTCCAATAGATATTTGTTGGCTGAATTGAAAAAATAAACAAATGATATTATAATTTCACTACAGAAGAAATGACTTTTTAATGGAAACCACATCACACAATTTAAAGACAGTCTACTGATGGATGTACAAGAGCGTTTTCTTTTCTGGAGAGCTGCAGATGTTGAAGGAAATAAGTGAGGCAGCCAACATATGGTTATTGGACCCAAGGAGAGGTCAGGCAGGAACTTGCCTGGCACAGGTTTTGTTACAGTGTATATAAAACAGAGACCAATCATAATTTTGGATCTGTAATTAGGCCTTTGATTTAATCTCTATATACTTCATTTCCTTGCTAAGGAAAATGAAAAGTAATAACCTCAACTGTTCTTTTAAATAGAAACATTTTTTATACCCTTGGAAAGGCAAAGGGGAAACGAAGAACAAATTTGTAGAGGAAGTGCCAATGAATTTCTAAATTGGGAGCTTTGGAGACCACTTTGCTTGAGTTCCACTGGTTTCTTTTTGTTCCTCCAACATGACGAAAGACACTGTTGCCTCAGGACCTTTGCACAGGCTATTTCTATGGCCTGGAAATCTCTTGCCCAGAATTTCTGTATGACTTGTTTATTTTTCTCAGTCTTTTATTCATGAGGACCTTACCTAACTCTCCTGTGTAAAATAAAGCCTACCCCCCTGCCTCACTCCTATCAGAAACTTTATCCCTCTTACTATTCTTTATATTTTTCCATGGCATTTATTATCAAATGACATACAAGCTATTTATTTTTTTTCAATTATCTGTCTTCCCCCACTAGAATATAAGTTCCATGAAGGCAAGAACTTTGTATATTTTACCACTAAGTTCTTCCTTCCTAGAACATTGTTTGGTGCACCCAGTGCTTGGAACAGCCATGCATCACTCAATAAATACCCCAGGAATTAATATTTAAATGAACTTGAGGTGATTGCAGTTTTCTTGCATAAACTATTAGTTTAGTCCAAATGCTGTTGAAGGTCTTCCAGTAGTGCTCAGAATTGGCTCATGGCAGCTTAGGAGAGCTGACTATGTGGATTTCTGTCCAAATCTACATTCACCGACCTCAGACTGGTAACTTAAAACTGGCTCTTGTGGGAGCATTTACACCACAGAAATAGGCAAATGCTACACATTAAACCATTAAACCTTTTTTCTTTCTTTTTTTTCTTTTTTCCTGGAGAATCAACTGTTAAACGTGTTCTGGCATGCCATTGGTCTTAACCTAGATATTTGCCCAGAAGATGATTATTTACTTAGATAAAAACAGCATTTATAAAACAATATAGGCACACCTCAGAGCTAATGTGGATTCAGTTGCAGACCACAGCAATAAAGTGAATATCACAATAAAGCAAGCTAAATGATTTTTTTGGTTTCCCACTGCATATGAAAGATGTTTACACTATAATGTAATCTATTAAGGGTGCAATAATAACATTAAATTTAAAAACACAGTGCACATACCTTAATTTATTATACTTTTTTGCTAAAAGATGCTACCCCTTGTCTGAGTTTTCAGTGAGTCTGAATCTCTGATCACGGATCACTATAACAAACATAATAATAGTGGAAAAGTTGGAAATATTGCCAAAATTACCTAATGTGATACCAAGACACAAAGTGAGCAAACACTGTTGGAAAACGGCACAGAGAAACCTGCTGGATGAAGCTTGGCACACAGCTTCGATTTGTAAAAAACGCACTGTCTGCAAAGCACAAGAAAACAAGGTTTGCCTGTATCCTGAAGTTTTGGGCTAAAATGAGTGTGCTCATTAGACACATTAGCGGCTCAATCCCCCTAAGGAGGAAAGGAGTTTCTTAGAGGACTCAGGGATGAAAGAAAAGCTTGATAAAATCAGCAACACACATAAAATTGAGATCTAAGGAAAACTGAATCTAAATAACTTTGGGGGCACCTGGGTGGCTCAGTCAGTTGAGTGACTGACTCTTGATTTCAGCTCAGGTCATGATCCCAGGATCCTGGGATTGAGCCCCACATTGGGCTCCATGCTGGGCATTGAGCCTGCTTGGGATTCTCTCTCTCTCTCTCTCTCTCTCTCTGTCCCTGCCCCACTTGCTTGCTCTCTTTCTCTAAAATAAAAAATAACTCCATAAATAAGTAACTTTGAAAAATAGTAACATGGATTCAAATTATAGAAAATCATTGAATGGTAGTTATGAAAAACTGTGTATTATGCAAGAATATTCTATGTAAAGGATTTGAAATGACATCTAAGAACATAAGAAGGCAGGGGTGTCTCAGGGGCTCAGTCAGTTGGGTGTCCGAGTTCTGCTCAGGTCATGATATCACAGCTCATGAGTTCGAGCCCCACATCGGGCTCTGTGCTGATGGCTCAGAGCCTGGAGCCTGCTTCTGCTTCTGTGTCTCCCCCTCTCTCTGCCCCTAACCCACTTGCATTCTGTCTCTGTCTCTCTCAAAAATAAATAAACATTAAAAAAAAATTAAAAAAAGAACACAAGAAGGCACTGGAAGTATCTGAGGCTCAGAAGCTCAGCTTATCCCTACAGCCTCTGCCCAGGGCCACATACAGGGTTTTCTATGAATAATGAAACAAATTGGAAGTCTTAGATACAAATCAGACTTGCTCTTTTCGCTTGCAAGCCAAATCTGTCCATGCTCCTCCCTATTTGACAGAAAATTATCCCCTCCTTAGAGATGGAATCACGGGAAGGCCTCTCACGTTCTCTCCCTCACCAAATTTTCACCTCTCTTTCTGCACTGACCTCATACATCTTTATATCCCAACCATTCAAGATGCTCCTGCTGTCTCAGTAAGCCCCATGGTAAAGAGCTCCAGCTCAGAGCTGGACTCCCCGACAGATTCCAGCCTGTCCTTCGGAGCTGTGAGTCTGCTCCATATGTTGCTTTCTTGCCAAACCCCAGAGGGGCATCTTGTGACTCTGTTAATATGACACTTGTTGTACTTCCCAGTTCTGCCTGAGTGTGCATCTCTCTTCAACTAGCACACTCCTCATTCTCCAAGACCCATCTCAACAGATGGGGTGCCTGGATGGCTCAGTTGGTTGAGTGTCCAACTCTTGATTTTGGCTCAGGTCATGATCCCAGAGTCATGGGATTGAGCTCTGCATTAGGCTCCATGCTGAGCATGAAGCTTGCTTAAGATTCTCTCTGTCCCTCTCCCCAGCTCACTCTCTCTCTCTCTCTCTCTCTCTATATATATATATGTGTGTGTGTGTGTGTGTGTGTGTGTGTGTGTGTATGTATATGTGTATATATATATGTGTGTGTGTGTGTGTGTGTATACATATATATATATATATATATATATATATATATATATATATAAAGACCCATCTCAATGGAATTATTGCCTGACTTTCAGTACTTTGGGGATCAAAGAGGAGTAGGTTTCCCAGTTTCAAAATATTTATGAAGCACATCAGATTACAGCCTTTCTATGGAGGTGTGGATGTTAGTGGTGTCATAATCTCTGCTTTGTGCCTATTTCTTTGCATTGTCTCGCTGATCTTAAAATACGTGTGATGGCAGGGCACCTGGGTGGCTCAGTTGGTTAGGTATCCACTTCGGCTTAGGTCATGATCTCATGGTTCTTGGGTTCGAGCCCCTCATAGGGCTGGCTGCTGTCAGCGCAGGCTCTGCTTTGGATCCTCTGTCTCCCTCTCTCTCTGCCACTGCCCTATTCACTCTCTCAGCTTCAAAAATAAATAAGCATAAAAAATTTTTAAATACATGTGATGGGGCAGATATTTCTATTTTTGTAAGTGAAATCAGTCCCTGATCATAGCTAATTATAAAAATTCAAACAATACAGAAATATACTGAATTCAAGTTGAAAGTTTTCTTTCTCATCTCCTAATTCCACTCCACTTACCACAGGTAATCGCTCTCTCTCTCTCTTTTTATTATTTATTTATTTATTTATTTATTTATTTATTTTAACATTTATTTATTTTTGAGACAGAGAGAGACAGAGCATGAACAGGGGAGGAGCAGAGAGAGAGGGAGACACAGAATCCGAAACAGGCTCCAGGCTCTGAGCTGTCAGCACAGAGCCCGACGCGGGGCTCGAACCCATGGACCATGAGATCATGACCTGAGCCGAAGTCAGATGCTCAGCCGACCAAGCCACCCAGGCGCCCCTCTCTCTCTCTTTTTAAATTGAAGTAGAGTGGACACACGATGTTACCTTCGTTTCAGGTATATAGCATGATAAGCCTGTATGCTATGTTGTGCTCCCCACAAGTATAGCGACCATCTGGCACCATGCAGTGCTGTTACAGTACCGTTGACTGCATTCCCTATGCCATGCCTTTCATCCCTGTGGTTTATTCATTCCCTAACTGGAAGCCCGTACCCCCGCCCCAGCCCCTTCACCCATTTCCCCATCCCTCCGCCACCTTTCCCTCTGGCAACCATCAGTTTGTTTTCTGCACTTATGGGTCTGTTTCACAGGTAATCTCTTAAGAACCAGTTTGGTTCCATTCTGCTAGTTAGTGGGCCTGTGTATAATTTCGTAAACACATTGTTGTCTGTTAATTTGTTGCTTGTTATATAATAGAATCATGTTATATAAATGTATTGTTCTGTGACTTTGGGGTTTGTTTTTACATCATAGTGTACCTTGCCAAAGTTTTGTCAGCACATAGCACAAAGTGTTAAATAATATGTTATACATGGTTTTAGAAATCCCCTTGGTTTTTTTTTTTTAAGTTTATTTATTTTTTAGAGACACAGAGATGTGAGTGGGGGAGGAGCAGGGAGAGAGAGAGAGAGAGAGAGAGAGAGGGAATCCCAAGCAGGCTCTGTGCTGCAGGGCTTGAACCCATGAAACCAAGAGATCATGACCTGAGACGAAGCCAAAAGTTGGACGCTTAACCGACTGAGGCACCCAGCTGCCCCTAGAAAGCCCCTTGTTAATGGATATCTTAGCACATGATTTGGGGAACATGTACATGGAGTCTCCAGGGTATGTTTCTGAAAGTGGACTACGTTCCCACAGTCAGCGTGCAAGAAAGAGAACACAAGTCCACTCACCCCTGCTCGTAAACCATGGATGTTACCAGCTTTTCAAAACAATAGAGTGGGTTTGAGACGAGGCAGTTCAGTCGCTCTGTGTTTGAGGCTAAAAGTCAAATCCCTTAGTTTCAGGGTTGGGGTGTGTGTGTGTGTGTGTGTGTGTGTGTGTGTGTGTGTGTGAGTTTGTAAAAACTTATGATCCATAATTTCTGTGCAACTATAGTTGTTTTTTCTTTTTGGCATCTGGTAGTATCTCCTGCTCTTTAGATAGAGAGCAGCTCTTGGAATTCAGCAGGCCAAGGTTATCACGGGGGCTCTGTTGAGTCTGTACCCCGGTGACACAAGCCATGACTGCGGGACCTTCCCTCAGAAGGAGCAGGTGTCCCGGGTGCAGAGGTCATTGCAGAGAGCAGTGCCTCTGAGCTGGCCAAAACAGTCGTGATGGCGGCAGCCAGCTCTCCCCACTAGCCTGGCTATTTAGTCTGGGAGGACATGAAGGGCAGGCGCAGACACAGAGGCGACCCTCCGCATTCTTCCAGGCCAACTCATTTATCAGGACTGGGGCTGATTAAGTGTAAAGGGAAGGGTGTCAGGGGCCAGGTGACACGGTGCGTGCCGCCTTTCACCTCCGAGGAGTGAGGGTCAAGTGTCAGCCCTGGACACTCTCCAAGTGCCTTCTCGGGAGAACTCAGGGGCCTTCTTGTTTGGGAACAGAGATCTTTTGTTAACACACACGCACACACACACGCACACACACATACACCGCGAGCCGGGCGTACAAATGCTTAGGTGGTTTATGAAAGGAGATACAGATGGAGGTGATGTGTAACACGCCTACGGACAGGCAGTAGTGCACACAAGCTGTGTCCCATTCATGCTCTCAGGGGCATGGATTCCCGTGGAGTCCGTGGACTGAGGGAGGCCACAGACGCTCCAATCAGAGAACAACAGGACGGAGGATTCAGCCCACAGATGCAGTTGCAAGTCTGGTTTTTAAAATTTTCCAAAGGTGCATTTGCTCATATAATAAAAAAGGACAGTCTTAGAGTGTCTTGCTTCATTTCGTTTCCCTCTATGAACAGAGTGTGAGAAATGTACATGCAAGAGACGTGATAATAAGGAGACTTTCTTTTTATTCTTTTTTTCAAAAATGGTTTGTAAATTCCAAATGTATCATTTTTCCGAGGAAAAAAAGATTATGTGTGTTAGTACATGGGTTCTGCCCTGGATTAAGGAAGTCAGGGCATCATTAAGAAGGTGTTTGTTTAAGAACCCAATATCCCTTTATATCTACACTGGTTGTTTAAACTAAACCCATTATCACTTTTTATAAAAGTAGATTGAGTTTCACGACTGTAGGAAAGGGGGACCCCTGCTCTCAACAACTGTCCTGTTACTGACTCGAGGGTGTTTCTATTTCCATTGTGGACTTATACAACGCTAATAAAGGAACTAAAAATTGGCAAGCATCTCCTAAAAAATAACATATATTATACTTAAATTTTTTTTTTTAATGTTTACTTATTCTTGAGAAAGAGAGACAGAGTGTGAGAAGAGGAGGGGCAGAGAGAGAGGGAGACACTGAATCCAAAGCAGGCTCCAGGCTCCAAGCTGTCAGCACAGAGCCCCATACGGGGCTTGAACTCATGAACTGTGAGATCACAACCTAAGCCAAAGTCAGATGCTCAATCGACTGAGCCACCTATACTATGCTCTATATTATGCATTTTTAATGTACATTTTATGCATTTAATATACATTTTAACATACACGTGTTGTTTTTCCTTTATTGAGTAGTCATTTACTACGTATAGTCAATGCACAGATCCTAAAAAGTCCAGTTAGATGAATATATATATATATATACATATATATATATATATGTATATATATATATATATATATGTGTGTGTGTGTGTGTGTGTGTGTGTGTTGTTCTTTTTTTTTTTTTTAATTTTTTTATATGTTGTTTTTAAACATAGGACCATACTTTATAAACTTTCCCGCAACTTGTTTTTTTTTTTCTTTTTATAGACTTTATTTTTTTAGAACAGTTTTAGGTTCCCTACAGAGTGAGGAGGAACAGACAGAGATTTCTCAAAGACCCCCGCTCCCACACATGCACAACGCCCCCCCCCCCCATTATCAACATCACTCCCAGCGTGGTATATTTGTTACAAATGACGAATCTGCACTGACACATCATTATCACCCAAAATCCGTTGCAAATTTTTTCAGAGTGTCCACAGATTGCATGTCATTTATTTAGGCTGCATTGCCACATCACACATCAGTGGCAGAGGGGTGAGCTTCTGGGATTTTTTCCCCCAGAGATTAAGTAGAAGCTAGAAACAGAGATGTGGAATTGACAGCCCAAAGGAGCGGGCCATTGAAAGTATTGCTTACTGTCTCAGATGGTAATGCCTTTGTTTGTTTCGTTTTGTTTTATTTTTCCCTAAGCCAAATGTACCAAGTACTTTGCTCTGGATTTCTAGGAAGGCCCATTTGTGTGTGTGTGTGTGTGTGTGTGTGTGTGTGTGTGTGTGTGTGTTTTCACTAAAAACTTAAGTAAGGAAATGTTTCTAAACACTCTGTTAACGGGAGCTTCTCACCATTCAAGTTGGTTCTGATGTGCCAGGTAAGAGAAACAATCATCTAGAAGCAAAGAAGTAGACAGGGTCCAGATCTCACAAGGTCCCCTGCAGCCACCCCCCCCCCCCACCGCGTTCTGCTCAGCCCCCCATCACATTGTCTTCATTGCTCTCCTTGGCCCACTATTACCCGTATGTTCTCTGCCCTGTTGCTAGTGTAATCTTTTCAAAACACAAATCCATCAAGTAATTCCTCTGCTTACTAATAGGATGAAATCCAACTGTTCCGTTGCTTATTAGTTACAGATTTCCTGATGAACAGGCTCTTCATGTTGGTACACCTCTGAACGTCCCTTAGGCTGCTGCCTTTGAATCACAGCATTGCTGAGCAACCCCAGGCCAGCCTCCTTCTCCGTCCATTTCGATCTCCTCTGGAGAGCTAACTCCTCTTCTTCCTCCTCACTAAAGCCTCCCTCAGCCACTTGGGCAAGGCTAGTTGGTTGCCCTCCGTCCAACCTGGGCATCACTGTATTCTTCCCTCTGACCAGAACAGACTACATATTGTGTGCATGTGTGTGCATATCCTGTCTCTTCACTAGAGTGCAAGTTTCCAATGGTAGGCAGTACTCTTTTCTTGTTTTTATAACCCCACTATCTAGCTATCTGCACCTGCAGGAGTTCAACAAACGTGTTAGATGAAAGAATAAATAGTAGTATTGCAGAAGTAAGGAAACAGGAAACTGTGGATTAAGTTTTGTTTGTTTGTTTGTTTGTTTGTTTGTTTTAAGCCAGCTGTAGGGGCACCTGGGTGGCTCAGTCAGTTAAACATCCAACTCTTGATTTCAGCACGGGTCATGATCTCGAGGTTCATGAATGAGTTAGAGCCCCACTTCGGGTTCTGTGCTGACAGTGTGGAGCCTACTTGGAATTCTCTCTCTCCCTCTCTCTCTTCCCCTCCACTGCTCACATTCTCTCTCTCTCTCTCTCTCTCTCTCTCAAAATAAATAAATAAACTTAAAAAATAAATAAACAAATAAATACATACATCCAAAAAGCCCAGCTGTAGGTTTGGTGATTGTGTCAACAACTGTACATTAAATTCTTCTTACGTGAGATATACCTGGGGCATTAGTTTAACATACGTGTTCCCAAAGCCATTCCTGGAGATGGTGATTCAGGATCTTGGTAGGAGGACTCTGGCTCGTGGACGTTTATCACCTATCCAAGGCGGTTCCCACGACTGTGATTCACACACGGGAAGCTCAGAGTGAGAACACCAGGCTGCACCATTAGTGCGGGTGCTGTTTCTCATTCTCCCAAGGAATCTATCACAAACACATGAAGCATATACCTATTAAGTCCTGACCCATCCTGGTGCTCAAAATGGCCTAATCCTTTTGAACAGCTAAGTCCACCAAAGGTCAGTTCTTTCACAGAGATGCTTCCCGTGTGGGTGAATTGAGAACAGAGTTTGTTTAATCAAATCATATTCTCTTTTCATATCATGAATGGCTCATGTTCTCCTCTCATGTTGTATAAAATCGCTGCAAGAATTAAATTCCATGGTTGGCAATATCGTTTCTGTTGAATATCCTTTCTGGAACTCCCCATTCCCAGCACAGCCTCAAAAGAACAGCCCGAAACTAGAATGCAGTGCTCTCTCTTCCTTCCTTCCTTCCTTCCTTCCTTCCTTCCTTCCTTCCTTCCTTCCCTCTTTCCTTCACAGAGAGAGAAAGAGAGCAGCATGTGAGAGCATGAGGGGGCGGAGGTAGGGGCAAAGGGAGAGAGAATCTTAAGCAAGCTTCACACACAGAACTGAGCCCAACACGGGGCTCAATCTCACAATCATGAGATCATGACCTGAGCTCAAGTCAAGAGTCAAACACTTAACTGAGCCACTCAGGCATCCCTTAACAGCTACTTTTGAGCAGCAAAAGAAATCACTCTTAAACTGCACATCTACCTTCCACCATAGTGAAGTTGACTCCTTCATCCTAGCGAGGCTATAGACATTGCTCTGGAGGGCGAACTACAATGTTTGGTCAGATCGGGGCTGCAGCACCAAGAACAGCCCTGAGACAGTGGAGTCCTGTCCCTGGGAGCCTGATGGGTGGGCCTGTAGTCACCTGTCCCCCATACGTATCTATTAAAATAGCCACCCTGTGTGCAGACTTCCAGTTGCATGATTTCCACTTAATTATTGCTCAACGACATTTAGTCCCTTTCGTCGTAGAGGCTTTATCCTTATGGGACTATTAGGGGTCATAGCTCCAGTCCCACCTCTTGTTCATTCATCTATTTAGTTTGATGTATTTAAATGGGATTGTTTCAGGAATTAAAACAATTAGAAGCAGCTGATCATTTTGCAGAGGAAAAGAAAAGAGTCTTTACTGAACCTACACATAGAAGCCAGTTCTTACAGGAGCCATGAGTGCTGTTCAGACATGATCAGACTGCCCTGGGCTCGCAGAAGTCATGCTGACCAAATGCAAATGCATAACAGACCAGAAGAGAGGGACAGCTGCATCCAAGAGTTTGAAGTGAGGCTGATGGCTTGGCTCTTGCATGAAGTGGGCATTTGGTGTGATTTGAGGGCCAAGGAGGAATTTGAATGTTCCATTATTACATGAGCATTACAGTATCATGTAAAGACTGTTGGAAGAGGTAACCCATTCACATACTTGGTTATATTAGTGTATTAGCTTTGTGAGCTGTCATTTAATCAATAAAGAAAATTCCAAAGAAAGCAGGGATGGCCGTAACATAGATGAATTCTATTAGAGGATTAGATGGGGAACCTCAGGATCTTGGATTATGGTTTGGGTGGAGAGGTGAAGGATAAGGTTGTTCTGGGTAGCCAGAATACAGCCCTCACACTTTGGGTGTCAGACAGAGGTCACGAAAATTGTGGAGGAAGTCTCAACGGCAAAAACCAGGATGGCTTGGTCCACTCAAAACGTATAGCTTTAGTATGATCTGGTTGTTCCATACCTTTAGGAAGAGGTAGTGAAAAGTTCTGAGCAATTAGTATTTCGAAACCTTAGCTGCTCTATGAAATAAACCTTTCACAATAGGAAGTGTTTAAATGGGGAGTAGACAACCCAGTTGGAAATGTTTAAGGAGACTGGTAATGAACAAAATGGCTTCCCACGATTTTCCACAACTACTTTTCCCTGAAACCTCAAGGTGTTCATTTTTTGGTGCAAGCGAAGACATTATATTTACTCCCTAAAATTTACATTATTCAATTTTGTCACTCTCTGTAATTTATTCAGATGACTCTTAAAAATCTAATTTTGTCGTTGGTTCTATTTTCTGACCCTCCCCATTTGATTTCTTCTGAAAATTCTGTAAGCCTGTTTCCTTTAACCAAGTAGTTGATAACATTGTTGACTAAACAGATATATTATATATAACCAAGAAATTTATACAAATGTGTAATATACAACTGAGAAATTGATAGTATAGTCACTAAGCAGATAATGTTGAATACAGAGCTATTGGTCACTCCAGGAGATACTTCCCTTAAAGTTGCTTCCATTCACCCATCTATTTACTGTGTCACTTCACAGAACTGGTACACCTTTCCTATATATAAAATTGAAGACACCTTGCTCCTCTTCTTCTCATACTTTTCCCATTGCAATTATGTGTCAAGCCAACCATCTATTCTTCAAGTTTTCTTCTTGCCCTACCCATCTATGTCCTCATATGGATGATAACCCATTATTTGAGCTTCATCTTAATAAAAATCTCAGAATTGCCCATGTTGGTTCAGTGATTTTTGGAAGCCTAAGTATTTTCTATGTGGGTCCTCCTAACATAACTATCAGGAATTACAGAAAACTCTATTTTTTATCCTGAGCCCATCTGAGAACAAAATTTCCTAATATCTGCATCCACAGAAGTGCTAATTCACAGTCAACACCATTGGTTTCTTGGGGTAATAAGAGCAACAATCATGTGCAAAAAATTTTATTACTTACACAAATCTACTATATATCAATTGTTTTCTACATATTTAGGGAGCAGACAATCAGAAGAGTTATGTTGTTCTTTACAGGGCACTGTGAGATATTTAATTCCATAATACAAAGCAAAATTATTTGTCAATAAAACACATAAGATGTTATGCATATGAAATATCAGGTCATGTACACAAGTACTCACAGAAAAAGGTATTTTATCAAGTGTGACCCACTATCTACAAACATTTCTGTGAAAATTCATTTGCTACTGATTTCATGGAGCTAGCACTACTTTGTAGGAAAATTAGAGTGTATATGTTATACATTTTTCTGTAAAAATATTTAAAGGAATTCCCTGGAAAGAAAACTAAATTGTTTTTACATAACCTCCCTATTATATGTTTGGGTCATTCTGAACAACATTATTGAATTTAGATGTTATAACCTATTAGAAAATCAATATCTTTCCCAGTATCCGAATCAGAAAATCAGTGAACCAAGTTGTTAAATAATTTGTTCCAATCTGATACCGGAGCTGAGATTCTCACTGCCCTGTGGCACGCCTCACGTTTCTTCTTCACTGGGATCATTTGTAATCAGATAGTCGGAATTATGCTTCCAAGAGCTCCTAACCAGGATGGACAGCAACCTGCTGAAGTGGTTAGGAAGCACAGACCCTCAGTCGGACTGCTTGCGTTTAAATTCCAATCCTGCCGCTTAGCACCTGGATGATCTTGTGCAAGTTGCTTAATCTGAGTCTCCGCATGAGAACAGAATCATAAAACAGTAGCAACTACAGTACAGGGTTGTTGTAACTACTAAGTGGGGTAATCTTGGTAAAGGCTATAGAAAAATGCCTGGCAGAAAATATGCCTCTGATGCCAGCTCTGACAATTGAGTCACCACTACTTTCTGCCACATACTATGGAACCCTTATTTCTCTCTTTTACTTTTTAATCTTCTTTATAACTTAAAATACGTGTCTCAGTATAGCCAATCTCATCCTCACTGGTAGTCAAAATTTGCAAGATACATGGATGCACTTTCTCACTTCTGATCCCCTCCTCTGTAGCATCATCTCTGAGTTCCAGGGAGCAATTAGCAGGTGCAAACAAAAGCTCAGAAACCCAAACCATGCCAGATGCTGGGCTTTTGCAAGACCAATGTGTCCAGGTGTCCTGAGGAAGAGATTCTACATCCCTACTCAGTCCTTCCTCTAGTCTCCATATAAGACTCTAGTCCTTCCTCTAGTCTCTCAGACTTCCTATAGTCTCCATATATATAGTCTTCCAATTCTTTGTCTCCATATAAAAACTACACCTTCCACTGCCTTCTTCTGTGGGTGTTGCCTATTAGTCTCGCCATGATACATACTTGTCTTTATTTGAATCTGGTAAACATTTCCAACATGGAATTGTAATATGGACTTCCATCCACCCTGCTCCAGACCTATAAGCAATGCTGCAGACAAATTTCAAAGTGAGTTCACACCAACCCAGACTTTTTAAAATCTTATTTCTTGATCTCTTATTTCTAATTCTGCCTATTGTCAAGGCATCCTTTAAGATAAGACATTTTCTTCCTTACCTGCATAAATATTTCCCATTAGGCAGGACCACCTTCAGCCCCCTTTTGAAATTAGTGTGAAACATTTCTCTACCCTAAATGGAACCAGTAACCCCAGAGAAGAACGAATTCTCATCCTTAAAAGTATGTGATCTTGGGGCACCTGGGTGGCTCAGTGGGTTAAGCACCAGACTTCAGCTCAAGTCGTGATCTCACTGTTTGTGCGTTCAAGCCCTACATCTGGCTCTGTGCTGACAGCCCAGAGCCTGGAGCCTGTTCAAATTCTATGTCTCCTTTTCTCTCTGCCCATCCCCCGCTCATGCTCTGTCACTCTCAAAAATAAATAAAACATTAAAAACATTTAAAAATATATGACCTTTAGATATGTAAGATAGAACAAATTTATAAGTGCATTCTATGTATTTCCGAAGAGATAAATTAATTTTCTCACTCACTTATTCATTCATTCATTCATTCGTTCATTTATCAATCAATACTACTCTGCCACAAGTAAGCAAGGACATTGTTTTGGGGAAAATTAACAGGCAGGAATATGGAGTCCAAAAGCAGTTCCTGGTAAAATATGCTGTTTGAGGGCATGAATAGAAGCCATGGGTTGAAGAGAAGACATCACATCTTCAGCTTTCTGCTATGCTTCCCATTTCTCTTGCACTTTGGATGGGGTTCAGTTGCCCATAAAACAGAAAAGCTAAAAACATAAATCACATTTTTTCTGTCTTATCTTTTAAAAAGCATAGGTATCATGAAAATTAGAAGTCATAAAATCATAGATTCAAAAATTGGAAAAATCTTGAGGGTGATGTAGTTAATGCACAGAAATGGAATGTTCTTCAGCATCATGCAAATTTTTCTATTCTTTTTTGGGGATTATTTGTAATGGGAGATCGAAGTTTTGTGTACATCTGTCTGTTTATCTCATCTTTAAAACCTACTTTATCCTGTTAAATCTAGTTTCTTTTTTTTTTTTCTTTTCCCATGTAAAGATAGTTCAAGGAGAGGAGGGTCACTGCAGCTGGGGACAGTGCTTCCTGTTGAACCATATCAACCTTCCTCTTTTAAAAAAAAAAAAAATTAGGGTTTATTTATTTTGAGAGTGAGAGTGTGAACAGGGGAGGGACAGAAAGAACGAGAGAGAAAATTCCAAGCAGGCTCCGCACTGTCAGCATGGAGCCCGATGCAGGGCTTGATTCCACAAACCATGAGATCATGACCTGAGCCGAAACCAAGAGTCTGATGCTTAACCAACTGAGCCACCCAGGCGCCCCTCAATTTTCCTCTTCTTTCTTTTTTTTTTTTAATTTTTTAAATGTTTGTTTATTTTTGAGAGAGAAAGAGACAGAGCATGAGCAGCGGAAGGTCAGAGAGAGAGGCAGACACAGAATCGGAAGCACGCTCCAGGCTCTGAGCTGCCAGCACAGAGCCGGATGCAGGGCTCGACCTCACGAACCACAAGATCTTGACCTGAGCCAAAGTTGGACGCTTCACGGACTGAGCCACCCAGGAGCCTCTCAACCTTTTCCTTTTAAGAGCATCAAGCGAGGCCTTTCCTCTTCAAACACACGGTGGTTTTTGATAATTGGTCAGATGCAGTGGCAGCTATACTTGGGGAGTTCCGTGGTATGCCGGAAGCCACCAAACACCATGCCTGAAGGTTTGCAGATGAAATGGCAACCAAGACACGGGTGCCCATTGGTGGAGGACAGAAATGCCAAAGAAGAGCCAGTCATCAGCCAACGGGCAAAACGCATTCTCAGTCTTCAGTGAAATCAAAACCAGTCGTGCCTTGCTGAGAAAAATAGCAATTATTTGGTTCCTTACAAGAGCAGGCAGAAGAGCCTTCGGGCCACGTTCTGATGTTCTTGTCTGAAGGGGGTACCCTGTGGAAATCATAAATCAACACATTTCATGGTTAAAAATATCTGATTTCACACCTACTTACATTTATACCAATGTCATATTGAAGCTATGAGGTGTGTGCTGGGGCTGGGACACCGAGAGGCTCCCCTTACCATTCTCCTGTGAGTGTTGGTTTCCACGTGATCTCTCAAGCGGCTTGAATCACAGCTATGGAAAAATGCTGTTTCAAAATTTTCTAGCTGTTTCCAACTTTATGTGAAATAACAGATTTGAGTATTTTAAAACCGATTCCTAAACTATTCACTCTGTGACACTGACATGGGACCAGAAGGGCTGCTCCTTGGTCTCCACCTAAGAAGACATTCTGTATACAGCCTGAGCTTTCCCAGAACTGAAGGTACAATGGAAATGATCTGGTTAAAGTGGTTTAATCTCCTTCAGCAACATTTCTTTAGCCTGAGGACTCTTGAGATCCTTCCCTTGTGAGTCAAAAGGCTCTGTGAGGGGGTGCCTGGGTGGCTTAATCAATCGACCATCTGACTCTTAATTTTGACTCAGGTAATGATCTCATGGTTTGTAGGCTAGAGCCCTGCATCAGGCTCTGCACTGACAGTGCAGAGCCTGCTTAGTATTCTCTTTCCCTCTCTCTCTGCCCCTCCAGTGACTGCTCTCTCTCTCTCTCTCTCTGTCTCTGTGACTGCTCTCTCTCTTTCAAAATTAAGTAAACTTTTTTTTTTAAAGGCTCCATGAGATTTCTTACACACCGTGATGAATGTCTCCAATATTCTGGTCTATTTCTTCTACCCCTTGGTATCCACTATTTTCTTCATGAACTTCCAGACAAATTGTCTCCTAGTGAAACACACTGCCCCTTTCCCTCTGAATTTTGAGGTCACGGGGCACTCTGGTGATGATATAATTCCATTTCTCCTGCATTATTGTTAGACACTATTTTGTTTTGCTACAAATATCACAGCTATGAATAGGGGACTAACCTTACCTACTATCACATATTCTAGTACCAACACAACAACGGAGAACGTTTCACCCCCATCCCATCTCTATTTCTGATGGAGACTTGCTCTTTTCACAGGGCAGGACTGTAAGTCAATCAAACATCTGATTGTCCCTCCTCTCCAGTGGTCAGTCAGTCAGTCATCAGAACCTCCCCTGAATCCCTTTTAGGAATTCTGCTGAAGTGATCCAGAGATGGCTGTGAACCTGTGACCTCTTAGAATAGTTTTCTTAGAAAAGTTCTTAGAATAGTACCTTCCCTGCAAGGCAAGACTGTGGGTCAAGACAGCAGAGTAGTTCCAGGAGTGGCCAAGTACACCTGAATAGACTTATAGACTTAAGTAGACAGACGGTCACAGCTGAGAGAACTCTAACTGTCTTCTTAGGCATGGATGATGACTTCTGAATTAAAAAAAAAAAAAAAATATATATATATATATATGTATATATTTGAATGTCTTTCCATTACATCTTAATTAGCTAGGGTATGTCTTACCAATGTGCCACAGGTCTTGCTATTCCCCATTGTTTATACCTTTTCTTTACCTGGCATGGCTCACTCATTGGCACTCCTCTGGTCCTTGAAGCCATTCCATTTCCTGCTCTGAGACCCTGTGAGTTAGCGCCTTAGCAAATGCCAGCTAAGGAAAGAGCACAGTGTTTGGCACACATACAGTATTTAATGTATGTTAATGGATTGAATTCACCAAGGAATATTCTTGTAGGATACACACACACACACACACACACACACACACACACACACATAATTAGAAAATAAAATGTCTTCATGTTCTATGATTAGTGAGAGCCAAAAGAAAAATGTAATCAAATTCTCATGTTATTTCTGATGCTACCTAGAGATTCAGCAGGAAAAAAAAAAGCCAAACAACTCTAGTGTGGAAAGGATTCATAGTTAAAAAACAAAAACAGATTTTCTAATAGCACAGAGCCAAGAACCTCTTCATAGATCACGCACACAAGAGCAGTACATGGGGATGAGGTCCTGGGCAAACTGTGCTAATGGGTCCAGCTGGGAACCCCCCAGGCTGGTGGGGCATGGGTGCTGGCTGAATGGCAGCACCATCAGACCTGGGAGCCTTAGGGTTCTACGCAGTGTGAGAAGCCCCTTCACTGGGTTGAATGACCCTTCCCTGAACCTAGCCCTTCAGTGGTGGAGATAGCAGTGACAGCCCCAGGCAGGATCGCTGTCCACAATTCTGAGGGTTTTACCTGTTTGTTGTGACCTTCCAATTTTGCACGTGGTGCTGGGAGGGTGATGCTACCCAAGAAAAAGAAGATCACGGGACCAGAAGTGTCTTATGAAGAGCCCTAAAATGATAGGAAAAGTTTCTGGAAGAGGAATGTGGTACTGTAAGTTTAATCCTTTGGTGAATTTATTGATCAGATACTTTGATAGTACTTAACATGTGTCAGGTGCTGTTCTAAGCTCTTAAAAATATTAACCTTAATCATTACAACAAACCTGTGAGGTAGGTGTTATTATTATTCCCATTTTCCAGCTGAGGAAATTGAAGAACAGAGAGGTAAGGTAACTTGCCCAAGGTCACACAGCTCTAACTGATAGATCCAGGAAAGGAATCAATGCCATCTGGGTGCTTACCCAATGCCTGTGGCTTTTTCCCAGTGAAGTGCCAGGTCTGGTGGACAGGAGGCGGGGTTGGTTATAATCAGGAGGGGCAGTCCTTTTAGAATGGGACTTGATGATCTTTCCCCCTGATGCTCCATTGTTTGGAGAACAATGAGAGAAGAAAGTGAGAGAAGAATGTCTTCTCCCCACCCTCCTCTGACTGACTCTACCCCGTCTCCTCATTGTCTCCTCCTCCCTCCTTGGCTGGGGGTTCAGCTATTTGATGCCAAGGTGTAAATACTTATATCAGAAATATTTCAGGACTTCTCCAGGAAGAAAACTGGAGCAAGAATTCTGACAATTGGATGCTAGCATTTCCTCTGCCTCTAACCAGCTGTGTGACCTTTGGAAAATCAGAACCTCTCTGGACTCGTGACTGCTCATCTGTAAAGAGAAGAGAATAATGCTAAACTTCCAGAGTTCAGATACTCCATGATTCTATGATATAAACAAACCAAATATTTTAGCAAATGTTCCTAAAATGTTGATAAAACAACTTAAATTGACTGTGTTAATTTCAATTCCATGCATTTCAAAAACAAGATCTTCCCTCATTTTTGTTTTCACTCTTGTTTTTTTGTTTATATAAATGTTCTTACTTGTTATCACAGGAGGTAAGGAAAGCTTCCTACTGCCTGACCAGGTTTCACTCTATTTTATTATTTTATATTATGTTATATTATTTTATTGCAGTCTGAATGTCATAATACAAATCAGAATAGTCCAAAATAGTGCAGAGCCTGTCAAGATTTTCTTGAGGAAATTCACAGGAACTTCCTGTATTTTCACAACCACTTAGCATACGCCAGATGGAGAAAATAATACATTGCTTCCCAAGGAAGTGGGGCATTTAGTAAAGCGGGTTTTCACACATAAAAATACTATCTTTTATCTCTGAGCAACCCGTGGATCTATGAAGGGGAAAATGGCCCGGCATCTGCACTGCTTTTGTGGTGGGAGGAAGTGGCTTTATAAATGGGAGAAGGACTTATTCCAGCTCTGTTACGTGTCAGTGCGTTTGTAGGTGTGGTGGGGACTTGGAGAAGAGACAAATTAGGTTTCTAGGAAAGGCGGAGTGAGCACTGCGGGGTAAGCTGTGTGCTGATGGCGAATTGAGCGTGGCCAGGCCAGATGATTAGCTTGGAGGCCACCTTCAAGGCCTGTGTCTGAAGCCACTGGCACCTTATAAAACCCAGGAACCAGACTGATTGGCTCAGAGAATGCCTGTGGGGTCTGGCCACCACCTTCTGCTCTGGTTTCTGATCTTCTAGATAGAGAGTGAGCACCTATCTCGCTGCCTGGGGCCGGGATTCTGCCTCCCTGCCCAGCACTCTGCACGGGGACCTCCTGAAGGCTGCCAGGCCTTCACACGGGACCTGGACACTGCCCTACCCAGAGATTCTCTCCTGGGTTCAACACCCGGGGGCTTCCAGTCATCCCTGACTCCTTCTCACACCTCATATCCAAGCCTCAGAACATCCTCCACCTCAAGACACGTGAGGAGTCTGACGCTTCTCCCCATCTCTGCGCTTGCTGCCTATTCCAGGGATCGGCTTTTAGGTAACCAGCCTCCCCCCAGACGCGCTGATTATTACTGCTCGTGGTTCAGTGGGGTGGCCTGGAACTCAGCTAGAAGGTTTTCCTCCGGGTCTGTCATGTGGCTGCAGCAGGTGGCGGGCACTGGGACCATCCCCTATGGCTTCCAGCACAGGCCGAGTGGGCTCCTTAGCAGGCTCAGCCTCTCGGGGGTCCCTGTGCTCAGCCGGGTCTGTCGCGTAATCTTAGGGCCTCCCCCTCTTCATATGGTCTTTCACGTGGGGTTTCTAACCTGGTAGCCTACTCCTAACATGAACTCTCAGGGCTCCTGCAGCGGCCAGTGCCAGAGCTGCAGGGCCTCGGTGAGCTCCAAAGCAGGACTTAAGTTCCAGAAAGCTGGCTTCTGCAGAAAGCCAATCAGGCGACCACGGTTAGGAGGGCTGTGAGGCCCGGGGGGGGGGGCACCGGGGCACCCCCTGAGCCCTGCCAGCTCAGCTCTGCAATTTGCCAGGCTCCGCCCCTGGGAGTGCTCCCTCAGACACCTCCGACCCCCTCCCTCTCCTCCTCCAAGTCTTCCGACTGACCTTGCCTTCTCAGTGTCTGCCTGGCTCCTGTCCAGAACTGTAACGCCACCCTCCCTAATCCCTGTACCTTCTCCTAGCTTTATTTTCCTCCTGTGGACCATACCCATTAAACAAAGCATATATTTTACTTTTTCTCCTATTATTTGTATTGTTTTTTTTTTTTATTTGTTTTTGAGAGAGAGACAGAGTGTGAGTGGGGGAGGGGCAGAGAGAGAGGGAGACACAGAATCTGAAGCAGGTTCCAGGCTCTGAGCTGTCAGCACAGAGTCTGATGTGGGGCTCCAACCCACGAACTGTGAGATC
Organism: Panthera leo; assembly: GCF_018350215.1. NCBI lineage: Eukaryota > Metazoa > Chordata > Mammalia > Carnivora > Felidae > Panthera > Panthera leo. Next base: position 71,713,919 of record NC_056680.1, on the reverse strand, counting down.
ATGACCTGAGCGGAAATGGGAAGTTTAACTGACTGAGCCACCCAGGCACCCCTGTATTTGACTTTTCAATCTCATTCTTTTCTTGTTCTGGCCACCTTAGAAGAGTAGCGAAAGAAAGTAATGCCACAGCAGCAGGGTTTTGCTGGTTTAATTCACTGCCATCTCCCTGGTCCCCAGAACAGTGCATGGCAAAGAGCAAGATTCCACAAATATGTATTGAATGAGTGAATGCTGGCTCCCACCTCCCCTTTTCTGACTCCTGCTGGGTGCCCCTCTGAATGCCTGGGCCCTATTTTTTTAGGAGTGACTAGGCTGGCCCCTATTTGTCGAGTATGACTGCCCAGGGCAACTTCCTGAAGCAGCCTTGGAAGACAGGGAGGGTAGGAGAACATCCTGGGTGTTCTTGGTGCTGTGCTGGGCATGAATGGAGGGCAGAGAACAACCTTGCAATGGTGAGCCTTACGTGACAGGAGCCCAGGATTCAGTAGGAAAGTTGTAGAAAATCACACTGCCTAGGTCCTGGATTTCTGGACTGCAGAAGGCTATGAAAACCAGCATCTCTCCCAACAGGACATCGGTACTCTGAAACTGTAAGGTTAGGGGATGGATTATTTCAAGTAATGGGGTCAGTTACTGGATGCCTATGAACTGGGCAGTGATGGTACCTGCTTTCTATGCATCACTAATCCTTATGGCAGTGCTCCAGGAAGGAATTACTACGCCCGCTTTCCAGATGGGAAAACGTAAGTCACATAGCCAGATCTAAGGTAAAATAAAACTTAATTCACATCTCCCCGTGTTCCTTATTTTGCATAATCTTACTGTCTAACTGCTTTCTTACACTCTTCACAACAGAGATACTTGAGACTGAGGAGAGACCATGCAAATGGTTTTCAGATGGAATAATGAAAGAATCTATTATCTCCTAATTCATCTGTGTGCCGAGCTTCACAAAGTTATTATTTAAAGGTATTAATAGCCTCAAGTTATCAAGAAAGCAGAAATTACTATTTATATAACATGTCACCGCGCACAGCTTCATGGACTACTAAATTTTTTAAGGCTTTTAAATCTCGACTTCCAGTCTCTACATGTTGCATTTGGCAAGTAGGGAAATGAGCTCTTTCATACAATGCTGAGACACTAGTATTTTATTTCCTTTGGTCTGCCCGCATTCTTGATCTTTACAAGGGTAGGCCCATGGATTCTCTGAGAAGCGGTGGGCTCCACGTGACCAAAAGTATTCACCAGAGAGCTGGGGATTTTCAGGGGGCCTGCATCCCATGGAGGCGAGGTGAATTGACCTCCACTGTCACTTCCAGCTTGACGATTCCTCATCGTTCTAAGATCTCTCTTATGTGTGCAGGGTTTCCAAAGGAAACTGTAAATAATTTGGTTTATTTAGAGCACAAAATATATAGGGTGGAGTAGTTAAAAAAAAAGACTACATGGGGTACCTGTGTGGCTCAGTCAGTTGAGTGACCCACTTCTGTTCAGGTCATGATCTCACCGCTGGTGGGTTCGAGCCCTCCGCTGGGCTCTGTGCAGACAGCTCAGAACCTGGAGCCTGCTCCGGACTCTGTGTCTCCCTCTCTCTCTGTCCCTCCCTTGCTTACACTCTGTGTCTCTCTCTCTCTCAAAAATGAATAAACATTAAAAAAAAATTTTTAAGAAGGCTACAAAGTGATAGAACGCAGAGTAAAATGGTCTATATTATATATTTAAGCAAGTAAAGGCTGTTGAAGGCTTCCAACAGAAAGCAATTTTAAACAATATAGAGCTCAGAGATATATAAGATAAAATATATCATATAAAACACATCGTTTGGGTTTGATTTTATCAGATTTGTGAGTCTTTGTCCATCCCCTATGGCATTTCTTAAGAAGACTTAATGCTTTGTGATCACATGTTAATGTGAAAAAATACAGTATCTTAGTGAAACTTTTAAAATATCCGTTGAGATGTTGTAAGTTAAGGTATCATATGACCTGAAGAAAAAGAGATGAGGATTTTGACTAATTTTCTGTCCTCTCTTAGAGAGTGTGAATGGTTCACAGAAATGCCCTGTTGGAAGACTGGATAGTCACATGCTAAATAATGGAATTGAACCTTTATCTTACGTATACCATTTGCAAAAATTAACTGGTAAGACCAGAAACCATAAAACTACTAGAAGAAGACCAAGGGGGAAAGCTTTTTGATGTTGATCTTGGCAATGATTTTTTGGATATGACGCTAAAAGCACAAGCAAACAAAAGCAAAAATCAGTAGGGGGATCACAAAACTGAAAAGCTTCTGCACAGCAAAAGAAGCAATCAACAGAACAAAGAGACAAGCTGCGGAACAAGAAAAAATATTTGCAAACCATTACATCTGATAAGGGGTTAATATTCAAAAAATATAAAAAACTCTTACAATCCAAAGAAAGAAAAACCAAATAATCTGTTAAAAGATGGACAGAGGACCTAAATAAACATTTTTTCCCAAGAAGACGTACAAGTGACCAACAGGTATATGGAAAGGTGCCCCACATTAGACAACACCAGGGAAATGCAAATCAGGATCACAGTTAGCTATCACCTCACCCTGTTAGAATGGCTGTTATCAAAAAGACATGAGATGGTAACCACTGGTGAGGATGTGTAGAGGTCAATTAACCTGTGCACTGTTGGTGGGAATGTAAATTGGTGCAGCCATGATGGAAAACAGTACAGAAGTTCCTCAGAAAAACTGAAAATAGAATTGCCAAAGTTTCCAGCAATCCCACTTCTGGATATGTATCCAAAGGAAACGAAATCACTATCTTGAGAAGATATCTCCACCTCCATGTCACTGAAGCATTATTCACAATCGGTACACATATGCACAATGGAACATTAATTGGCCCTAAAAAATAAGGAAATATCATGCTAAGTGAAATAAGTCAGAGAAAGACAAACACTGTATGATCTCATTTATATGTGGAAACTAAAAACATAAAAACAAATGAACAAGACAAACAAAAACTTTATCTCATGGAAACTAAAAGTAGAATGGTGGTTGCCAGGGGCTGGGGGATGGGAAAAATGGGGAGATATTTATCAAATGGTACACGCTTCCATTTTTTTCTTTTGAGAGAGAGAGAGAGATTGCACTTGCATGTGTGTGCAGGAATGGTACAGAGAGATAGGGAGAGAGAGAGAGAGAGTGAGAGAGAGAGAGAGAGAGAGAGAGAGAGAATCCTAAGCAGGCTCCATGCTGTCAGGGCAGAGCCCAAGTGGGGCTTAAACCCAATAATTGTGAGATCATGACCTGAGCCAAAGTGTAACTATACTTCAGATCTATACTATCGATCTGAACTATACTTTGAATATATACAGTTCAGTGAGTTTTAGTAAGTTTACACACAGGTGCAACTATTTCCACAATCCAGTTTTAGAATATTTCCATCACCCTCCCAAGTTCTCCCAGTCCATCTCAGCAACCACCTTTGGCCCATGGCAAACACTCGTCAATTTTTATCATTAAAAAAAAAAGTTTATTTATTTATTTTGAGAGAGAATGCATGCACAAGCAGGGGAGGGGCATAAAGAGAGGGAGAGAGAGAATCCCAAGTAGATTCCATACTCTCAGTGAAGAGCCCAGTGTGGGGCTCAAACCCATGAACTGTGAGATCATGACCTGAGCCAAAACCAAGAGTCAGACATTTAACCAACTGAGCCACCCATGTACCCCTTATCATTACTGCAAATGGTCTGATAGAGAGCATGGTGTTTCATAAGCCATGTAACATTTTGTGTGTCTGAGCATGTATAAGAGAGTAAGGCTAAGAGTTACACACACACACACACACACACACACACACACACACACACAGAAATAGAAATTACAGACAGCTAAAATATAAGACAATGGAATAATTCTGTATACGTAACTTTTTTCAGGATGTGTGCCTGCTAATATTCTCTTTTAAAAAACTACTTTTTCAAATGTTGTAAAGAAGGGTTTTTTTTTCCTTCATTTCAAAAAAATTTTTTTAATTTGTGTACTTAGACTTAGTTGTTTTAAGGAGTGGGTTTCAAAGTTATTTGTTTGCAATTAGCATTGGGACCTCATTTTTCAAACAAAGTCTTAAAGTGGGCCCCAATATATAAAACAGAAGAAATCCAAGCAGCCATTGTGAAGGGGAGAAGGAGAGCCAGAACACCAGTCTGTTGGACTCCTCCCCTCACCCCTGTCTTCTGTCCTTCCCTTTCAGCGCTGCTCCTCCTTGCCAGGTAGAACCTCTAGGACTATCATTTAAGAGGGCCTTCTAAAAGGTCCACACTACTAGAGACGTCTTCTTCCTGGCTGGGCCACATGCCCAGATGGTTCAAAGGGTAGAGTGGGGGAGATATCCCAGGCATACCTATACCCTCTAGAAACCACAAAACCCTTCACTTTGTTGATTGTGGGTGAGGGATGTGCTCGCAACCTTTATTCACCTATTTGCAGCTAACGCCCTAACGCCTTGCTTTACTTCCTTAAAAGGCAAACCATATCTAGTGGTTTCGATTTATGCTTATTTCCCCAATACACAAATTCTTCAGGAGCACCTCTTTGTGACTTGCAATCACTACTAACATGACATTTCATATTGCAGATATGATTTTGATGACCTTTGTAACGTCATGTTAGGAGATTTTTCTACTTTGGCCTATTGATGTGATATATTTTATTAACTTATTAAGCAATTAAACACATTCTGGTTTTCTGACATAATATTCATTTAGTACATTGTTAAATTTTATTCCTGATCATTTCTTAACTACTATGCTTCTATATCTGTGTTGATATTGTTCCGTTATTTTTTTCCTTTTTTTTTTTTTTTTTGCAAGTGTGCAGCATCAGCTTTTAGTGTTATGTTCACCATGACTTGGAAAGCTTTTTCACATTTTTTCATGGAAGAGTTAAAAAGTGTGGGAATTGTTTTTTCCTTGAAAGTCCAAAAGAATACTTCAGTAAAATTCTCTGGACCTGGAGTTATTTTTGGAGATAATTTCTTGGCAAGCTCTTTTTGTCTCTTTTTCACATTATTATTGACCCCACTGGTGTTCTGTTCCTTCATGTTCTGTTTACTGACTTATATTTTCCCAGACAATTATCCTGTCAATAAAATTTTCAGATGTATTGTAATAAATTTTGTATTACTTTCTTTTATATTTTTAAAAAATTACCCATATCTATAGTGTATACTCTTTTATTTATTCCTTATTATGAGTGCATCAGTGCCTTTTTCTCTTTTTTCCCCCTGATTAAAATTGCCCAAAATGCGTCCTTTGTTTCTTTTTTGTTTTAATTTTCTCCTTATTTTTTTTAGAGAGGGAGAGTGTGAATGGGGGAGGGACAGGGGGAGTGAGAGAGAGAATCTTTTTTTTTAATGTCTATTTATTTTTGAGAGAGAGAGAGAGGGAGGAGGAGGGGCCTAGAGAGAATCCCAAGCAGGCTCTGCACTGTGAGTGCAGATCCCTATGCAGAGCTTGAACTCAGAAACTGAAATCATGACCTGAGCCGAAATCTAGAGTTGGACGCTTAATGACACAGGCACCCTGGTTCTCTTTTTTGAAGAACTGGTTCCTAGGTTTATCAGTTGACTATTTTTCTGTTAGCTATTTCATTATTTATAGGTTGTATGTATTATTTTTTAGGTCTGATTTACATTAGGCTCATTTTGTTATATATTTTTAAACATACGAATTTAATGTTCAGTTGACTTATTTTTTTAATTTATGTTAATGATACTATTAAGGGCATTAACTCACCTCTGAAAAGAGCTTTGGTATGATCCAATATGATTTCATGTGCAGTGTTTTTATTTTCATTTTAATTGTTTTCTAAATAGTGGGTAATTCTACGCAAGAAGTTAACGATTTTATCGATTTTATTAAGCACGCTGATTTTATTTTCATTAAAAATAATGGACACTTTTCGGGCACCTGGGTGGCTCAGTTGGTTGAGCTTCTGATTTCAGCTCAGGTCATGACCTCGCAGTTCATGAGTTCAAGCCCTGAGTTGGACTCTGCTGACAGCTCAGAGCCTGGAGCCTGCTTTGCATTCTGTGTCTCCCTCTCTCTCTACCCCTTCCCCACTCATGCTCTGTGTCTCTCTCTAACAAAAATAAACAGTAAAAAAAATTTTTTTAAATGGACAATTTCGTCCCTTCCCCTCCCAATCTGCAGACCTTCCCCCCCAACCTCTTGACAATCTGTGGGCAGTCCAAGGCAGACCTGATGTTTATTCCTTATTAAGCAACCTGCTTTCTCCATAGCCCTATTGCAACTTAAAAGTCATAGAGTCATGGTCCATCTGGCTCTGCGAAAATAACATTCGTCCTCTGCTCCCGTAGCTTGGCCTTGCCACCTTGATTAAAGAATGTATTCCTTCACTCCATGGGGCAGTAAATGAGTCTTTGCCATAAAAGGTAGACAAAACCACAGTCTTCTACCTGTGCTTCTCTCTGGTTCTTCCTGTGCCCCCAACACCTCAATGACCTTCTCACTCCAGGAAGCAATGTGCCATTTGCCAATGCCTTTTGTCATTCTGCCATTTGCATTCATGGGGGCTATGATCTCCAAATGGACTGTGGAAGATGTACAATGGTAGATGTGGACTGGGGACAAGAGGTTGTCACTGGCTGACTCAGAATGTATTTCTCTCACAAATTAGAGTGTTTCTGTGGGGCTCTTTTGTCCAATAATGTTTCATGTGTGTGAGATACAGGAATGTGGGTGTGAGAGTTTTCCTGTCTGCTTCACATCATGTCCTCGTATGTTTTCTCTTTCAAAGGGGACATGTGGCAGCTTCAGAAGGTCTCTCAATCCCACCCATCACTCATGGAACTCTTCCTATTGCTTTCAGATGAAGGAAAATTATAGATGAGTTCTCTCAGGGTCTCTGCTTTGGCAACTTTCTACCTCCCCACATGTTTCATGGACATTTCGATGGAAAGTTGAGGGAGAATAAATTAGAATAATTAACTAGTTGGCACCACAATCCTCAAGTCATAAAGAGTCTATGAATGTCTCTATTTAACTTGATAGACCCTTGAGCTAACTTTACAGTCATTTCGCCCTCACTGATAACTCACATCACATGTTCAGAGGCTCTGAATGCTAGGCTTAACAGTGATTCTTCCAAAACTTCCTCCTCAGAAATGCTGGACTGCTGGGAATCTACCCTTACTGGCTTCTTCTCAAACAACTGGCTCATCTATTAAAACGTTTGGCCTATGGGGCGCCTGGGTGGCTCAGTTGGTTAAGTGTCTGACTTCAGCTCAGGTCATGATTTCATGGTTGGTGAATTTGAGCCCTGCATCGGGCTTTTTGCTGGATCTTCCGTCCACACACCCCCCTGCCCCTCCCCTATTTGTTTCTCTCTCTCAAAATAAATAAACTTAAAAATAAAATACAATAAAATGTTGGGCCTGATACAAATAACTTGTAGCTACACAATAAAAATATTTTTAAAAAATCTATCACTAAGAAAAGCACCAAGTCCTGCTTTGTCAGATCTGCACACCAGTATAACAATCATTGCTTCCTTTTTGTCTCCACTGGGGACTTTTAACATAATCATTCCCAAATTTACATTTGACATAGAAATTTGATGAAAGCGAGATAAGTAAGATTTGAACTTTGTATTTCAACGGTTAATAGTCAACCACGGAGGTAAAGACAAAAACAAAAACAAAACAAAAACAACAGACAAAAAGCCAGTGCAGCCTGCCTCGTGGTTTAAGTATCTGGAATTCTAAGCAATCTAATTCTTGGTTTGACCAGTACAGTAATAATTTGAGGTGAATGGACAGAGGTGAATTCTCATTTGTGGGATTAAGGTATAGCCCCAAGTTGTTGACTCTAGCTGTCTTTTCATGTATTTCGCAGCCCCTTACACTAAGTCTGCCTGCCCCCTACCCTTCCTCCCACTGCTTTGTCCAATGTGGACTTTAATATTTCGCATCAATTTAATTTTTAAATTTAATTTTTAATTTAGTGTTCTAAGTATAGTAGCCAGATGATTGCTCTTGGTGAAACCTGCACCTGATTGTAAGAACCTTCTAGTGGCCCATCTCATACAAGTGAAAGCTGACTTACCGTGGCTTCCGAGGCCCTCCACTTCTGGTCCCTCTCACTTTGTGTTTTCATTCGATATCAGTTTCCCTGTCACTCCCTCTACCCCAGTCAGGCAGGCAGTCCTCATTGCCACTTTCCGCTTAAGGTGGGGGGCAGACATTTGCATTACACCCTTTGCACCTACTTTGCCCTTCTATTGAAATGCTTTTTTTCTCAGGGATTAACCATTTTGTTTTTCATCAGTTTCCAGTCTTCACTTGTGTTACCTTTTCAGTATGGTCTTTCCTGGCATCCTATCTAGAATTGCAATTGTCTTCCCTCAATACCATCCCCCTCCCTGGAATGTAGACACCAGAAAGCATGGGATTTTATTTTAATGGTTATTTATTTATTTTTAAGAGGGAGGGGCTGGGGAACGGGGCAGAGGGAGAGGGAGACAGAATCCCAAGCTATCAGCGCAGAGCCCAATGTGGAACCTCAAACTCACAAACTGTGAGATCATGGCTTGAGTCAAAACCAAGAGTCCGATGCTTAACCAGCTGAGCCACCCAGGTGCCCCAGAAAGGGATTTTTGTTTCTTTTCACTATTCTTCATCCCTTCTCCAGTGCCTAGAATAAACAAATAATGCATGGTACACGTATCTGTTGAACAGTACATACCTGTTGAATATTGAGAGAAGCCAGTAAATAATAGATAACCACATTGAAAACAATCCATAATTTAGTTTGTATTTCCGTTTCTCATTTTGTTCTATGTGGTTTCCCACAGTATTTATAGATATATATAAATATACCACTTTAACCAACTCTTTTCTTATTTTAAAAAGCATATCTATGGATGAATGATTTTTCCTAAATTCTGAAAGTCAAAAGCCAGACTATGTCATTTTTAGGGCCATCAGAAGTTGCCTCAGAAAATACATGACTCTCTCTTCTTCAACAAAACTCTTATTCAATCAGCATGGCCTTTTTGAGTAGTATCAAAGGAAGTCTCAGATTTCCCAGGCCTTTGAGATGCTGTGTCTATCACTCAAGGATCAATATGAAATCACTACAAATTAGTGTCATTACTACTAAAATACATGATATTGACATTCCCCCCTAAATTTCACAGAAGATTGGCAAGATATCTAAATTTCCGACCGTAAATTTAGTGTGAAGACAAAAAAGGTGGAGAGAAAGAAGGAATAGCAACCTCAAGGTGAGGGATGGAGCTGTCAATTAATTTGAGTCAGTGAAAAAATTGGCCCTTCTGGTATGCCTGTCAACCATTGGAATACCATGGGAATTTAGGAAGGAGGGAGATGACACGGGTCAGAGTTCTTTAAATGTTTTCCAGGAAAAGGCAGACATTCCAGAAGGCATTACAGAATCAGTACAACTTGCAGAGAGGAGAAACAGAAAGTATATCTTAAGTAGGGAGCTGACAAATACTCCCAAAAGCATGCGTAGGCATGGTCTACTTAGGCGACCAGGAGGATGTTGGTTGGGTTGAAGTTAAAAAGTTGATATTAGGGAGCATATTGAAATAATTTTGGGAAAGGGGATTTGGGATTGCTTCAGGTGCAATGCTGGGGGCTTTAAATTAGGCAGACTCAGCATTGCGTAATGTATAGAGTTGTAGAATCGCTGTTGTGCACCTGAAACTAATATAACATTGTATGTCAGCTATACTTTCATAGTACATTTTTTTTTCAAAAAGCATCATCATCCTCAGAAAAAATAAATAAAATATATAAATAAAATAGGCAGTAGACTCATTGAGGCTTGAATTCATAGATTAGAGAGAGCTCTGTAGAAACTCGACAAAGGAGTGCCATGGTTTCATTTCCAGGGAACGGAAAGAAAAATCTTGACCCTCATGGTAACATCTGGACTTGAAAAGGAGAATAAAGTGGAGAATCAAATTAGAAGATAATGTTTAACATGATATGCTGGATGTGAGGTCATCAGACCTTAATTAAAGGTAAAAGAAATTTCTAGAAATTCTGAAATTACATAAATGTAAGAGACTATTAAAAAGCAAAAGAGTTCAATTGAAATTAGGAGTTTTGTAAGTTTGAATTCAACTCTTTATTTTAGTGTAACAAAGTGTATTAGACTTGACTTCATTTGTTCATACATGAGCATTTGTTGCATGTAAAATCTGAAAGCCTTTTTTATTCAGAAGCTATTTTAAAATGTACTCAGTAAATTTGCTTTTATATGTTTTTAATTGTTTTACAAATGAACATGCATGCTGCTAAACTCATTTCTCCAAAACCAATTTATGGGAAACAGACATACATTGAGGAGAGTAAACCATCCGCATTATTAGTAACACAAGGAAAGTTATTTTGTTTTCTGGTCGTAGTGTTCTCTACCATGTCGAACAGATAGAGAAAGCAATAGATTTCATAATGAATCTAGGGGGTAAAGGGAAGGGAAACAAAGAATTAGGATAAAGCTTAGGGCATGTGCAACCTTGTCTAAATGAGTCCTATCTGCTGAATAGTTGCTAGTATCTTCTGATGCTTCATTTGTACCAACTTTGCAAACTTCTGAAAAGTCAGAGTTCATTTAGATGCTACTTCTCTTTCATGTGTTAGCTTATTTTTAAATATCATGTGACTATTTGTAGGTGAAGATCAAGTCCTCTCATCTGTTGTAAGAAATAACCCTACATGGAGAGGAAGCAAAAATGCCCTGTGCTGGCCATTTTGAAGGCTGCTCAAGAGCGGGAGGTGTGGTTGGAGCATCTCAGTGGCTCATTCGGTTAAGCGTCAGACCTCGGCTGGGGTCATGACTTCACCAATCATGATTTTGAGCCCTCCAGCAGGCTCTGTGCTGACATTGGGGAAGCCTGCTTAGGATTCTCTCTCTCTCCCTCTCTTTCTCTGTCCCTTCCTGACTTGTGCTCTCTCTCTCAAAATAAATTTAAAAACTTACCAAAAAAAGAGTGGGAGGTGTGGATCCTGGGTAGATCCTGCGTGAGAATTCCCCATTTACCTCCCTACTCTGTGATTCAGTCTCTCGAAGCCACAGTTTCCTCAACTGTTCAGTAAGAATAATAATACACCATGAGAATTTCATAATGTCGTGAGAATGTAATTGAAATAATCCACTTAAAGCCTCATCCGGTATGTGACACATTTTTTAGCTCTTATAGTTACATGCTCAGGAGAATCTCAGACCAATTTATATTCCACCCCTGGAGAGGCTCTCCATCTTGAACATAGAAATAACTTTTCCTATGCAGTTGTTCAGTGGACTTCTTCCTCTGCATCTGTTTTTTTTGAAAAAAAATTAAAATGTTATCTTTCTTTCCATTTCTGCTTTTGAGTCTATTTAATAATATGAGAGCGCTCACAGCGAATTTCTTACCAATTCTTAATATAATCTTGTTTCGGTGTTGTCCTCACTCATAAATTAAGATATATCAAAACAACCAAACACATAGAAAAATGGGCGATTGGTTTTATTAAGGCTATTAGTAAAGAATGTCTCCTACAGGGGCCTGTCCTGTGTTCAGACGACAGATGCACTTATATTTGTTTTTACTTTGTATTATATTTTTCTTGTTTCATAAAAGAGGCAGCTATTACAAGAGTAAATTTCTTCCATTTCTGATCCCTTTTTTCTTCTCCGTAGACCTGTTGGGGAAAAAGCCCTTTTAAGATCCCGGAGAAGATTCCATTGCCGCAGAATGAAGTGTGGCTGCCTGTCCACTGCTCAGTGACTAATTCTATTCCACCATCAGTAAACAGATATTTTTTTCTGTCCTCCGTCTTCTGTTGGTGGACCGATATTCCCTGTAGTGTATTTTCCATATCCTATTTTGTTCTTTTATTAAAAAATGAGTTAAGGATCCATTCTTACAGAATTGTGTAATTCCGTTCCTCTCTGACATTGTCTGGCCATAAATCTGGCATTTACAGCGGTGCTGCCTTTATTCTCCCTTCCACCCACACCACCAGCCATTTGTGTCCAAATGCCCGCAGAGACCCGCTCCCAGTGCTCTTTGGGGAATCCCACTTCCTTGCCTCGGTGTTGAAATGTTCCCTGACAGCCTCCACAAAGACAAGCCCCAGGGGGTGGGGGCGCCTGCAAGAGGTTGTTTTGTCCTGATCTTCAGGTATCATCTTGTCTACAAATGTCATTACTGCAATCCTTGTCTGCTGGTACACAGCTGCTGGCAACGTGTGGTTATTTGAGGGACAATTGAGCAACCCTTTGTGACGAGGCTGATGATCCAGAAGCAACAGCAGAAGGTCTCCCAGTCTGTCTGGAGCAATGACTGTTGGGATGAGCTCCTTGCACTTCTTCACCCTGATCATTGTTAGCCACGGAGAATGTTTAAAAAGACAAAAAGAGGAAAGCCAACATCTGTAAAACTCTTCTGACACACAAGGATGTGTTTGAACATCGTAGTAGCATTTGGAAATGCCTGTTTCTTTTGACAGAATTTGCAAATCACATCCCCCCCCCCCAGAATAACTTGCAATGTGGAAATGCTTCCATATGCTACAAGTTGTTCTCATCATTTTGCTGAAGGGGAACCAGAAAGAAGAGAGCCATCGCTGAGTCGGTGACTCGTACAAAGCGCCAGCTACAGCAGGTGCAAGCTTCCCGTGCACCTCCAGTTGGGTCTGACACCAGCCATGTTGGACTCAGAGGTCACACTCCCTGCTAAGGCCTGGCATGTAGCCTCTCTCTTTAAAAGGTCACCTTAGCACAAATTGATTAGTAATTCTGGGAGTTATTACTCTATCAAAGGCTGCTCAGTTCATTTATCAGTGAGAAAAAAAGTCAGCGCTTCTGTGCATCACAGTCAGAAAGCTCCAGGTTCCAATGGCCTTGTTTTATGAAAAACTGGCAGAGAAAAACTCCTTGTTCATATGCTTGTACCAGAGTCCATTTTACTAATCATCATGATAAGAAAGCAGCCGCTTTCTAGGTGCAGAGTCAACAAGGGCCTCAGTTACATGGAAGTTTTGTGTCCCCTTCCTTTCGCTTCTGAGAATGGTCTTGATCCATTAGGGTAAAGATGGAGGAAAGAGTTGTACCATGCATCCACAAGTTCATTATGAGGCATGATTTACAAGAGTATGTCAAAGCATGGACGTAGGGTTGAAGTATGATAAGGAGGCGATTCTTACATCAGTGTTCAGGGCTCCAAAACACTGATGTTCATTGGTTCACTTACCATCTTGACAAAGATTTGAGCGTCCACTATGTGCTGGGCCAGAGATACCAGATGACTACACTGTCCCAGAAATTGAAGAGCTTATATTCCAAAGGAAAAAATTAGAAAAGCAACTAATGACAAGTCATATTACAAACAGTACCTACCCTACAGGACAGAGGACAGGGCGGCTAATTCTGCCTGAGGAAGCAAGCAAGGTTCATGGAGAGAATCACATCTGAGCTGAATTGAAAGGACAGAAGGCACTTCTCCAGGAGCGACATCGAGGTTGAATATTCTGCTCGGAGGGAAGAGCACAGGCAAAGATGTGCCAGTTGTGATGGTTTCAGGGAGCAGAGAAAGGCCCTGAGTCACTACAGCAGAAAGCCATAGGAGAGCTACTGTAAGGGCCATTCATTGAAAAGGATCAGTAGAGATCATTAGTCAGAAAAGCAAGATCACTGGGATTTTTATTGTAGGAAAGTGAGTACAGAGGCAACATGAAGAATGAAACAGTAGAGCAGGGCAGTAAGTAGCTGATCAGTTGAGGAGCTGATGTAAATCTACATTAAGTCTCCTATAGGTCAGTTTATCCCAGCTATACGTGGCATCATTTGTTTTTAAAGAATATGGTGACACTGGCACAGAGTATAAATTCTTTATTATGAATCATCACACTGAAAGTGAGATGACCCAAATATTCTTCTTTTAAAGTGAAGAATCCACTTCCTTCACTCAATTCTCTTCCCTTGCAATAAAACACAAATTGAGAAACTGTATTTTATTTATTTATTTATTGTAATGTTTATTTATTGTTGAGAGAGAGAGAGAGCAAGGGTGAGTGGGGTAGACACAGAGAGAAAGGGAGACACAGAGTCTGAAGCAGGCTCTAGGCTCTGAGCGGTCAGCACAGAGCCCCATGCAGGGCTCGAACTCAAGCGCCTTTGTGAGATCGTGACCTGAGCCGAAGTCGGACACTCATCTGACTGAGCCACCCAGGCACTCCAAGCAACTATATTTTAAATAGGTTTTTGTAGGTCTTGGAAAATAAGGACCATTGCTAGTAATTTTCTTTTCTTTTCTTTTTTCTTTTCTTTTCTTTTCTTTTCTTTTCTTTTCTTTTCTTTTCTTTTCTTTTCAAGAAATTTTTAATACCAGAACCAGTAGTTGGGGATTTAGAAGTCCCAGCTCACCCGCAAAAGCTGGAGATGTGATTTTTGAATCTGACACTTCACTCTGGAGACTCAATTCAACAGGCGAGTCAGTAAACGTCTTTGTGTCTCTTGGACAGTTGAATGGGTTTTCTTTCAGGTGTAGGTCTATCGTTTGTTCCTTTCCAGAACCTCACCTCTTTCCTGCATGTGTTGTCCTTTTTGATTTGGTGAGACAGAGCGTGAATTCAAGAAATTCTTAAAGGGAAGGAGAAATAAAAGGAGCAACTGGTCTTTTTTATTAACGGAATCTCAGGAATCACTTCCAAAATGATGCGTTTTGAAACAAATAAAATAAGGTCCATTATCACAGCGCACTTTTGAATTTGAACAATGAATTGCTTGACTGTTGCCCTAACTTATGCTAAAAGCAAAACCAAACCAGAGAAAAACCTTGGCTATAACTTCTGAAACCCAGGTGAACTTGATGGGGAAATGAAAAGCACTTCGACCCTGAGAAGGCATTTTCTGCTTGTTTTTGAGCCAATCCCAGCATTTGTGATACGATTAAATTCTCTGAAACTTGGTGCACCATTGAGCGGGGCCCTTCCCCATTGTCGCCGGCCTGGGTGTGCCCACGTGAGAAGTGCAACATGAGGCATCAGAATGATGAGAGATACAGACTTCAAGGGAAGGAGAAAGAGCTAAATGGTGCTCTTTGTTTTCAAAGCACATGGTACCAAGATAAGCCATTTCATAAGCTCCATCCTGTGGGCAGAGGAGGGTGATTCCCTGCTCCATCCCCAGGCTGCCATTGAAGGCTGGCAGTGGATGGGCAGCATGGAGCCACGCCCTCGGGCTCTCCGTAATGCCTTCTGACAATGAACTCTTTGACAGGGGCTATGTTCTCATGACAAATCTAGTTCAGACGCTGAAAATGATAGCAATTTAATTCCGCGATACCACGTGAAGCCCAATTCAAATGGGTCTACCTGTGAAAGACAACGTCATATGAGTGGCAGAGGATCCGCGGGAGCTTAACTCCTTTTCCTCTTCTGCTCTTTGTCCTTCCCACTGGTGTCCCAGAAAGAACCCTCAGGAAGCAAAGCCAGATAGAAGGAAAAGTGCATGCTGCCATGTATGGAACAAAAAGAAAATGAACAAGCATATGGCACCTGGGAAAGAGCACGCCAGCTCAGTCCACTGTTTGCGGACTCCCAAAGTTAGCATAATGAAAACACTTCAGGCTAAGTTCTCAGCAGATGTGACAGGATTCGGGATTCAGCCACACGATTCTCATTAAAGGTCCTGGGAATCCTGCTGTGGAAACCTCAGCCCTGTGCTGAGAATTCTCTCCATTGTCTTATATCCCCCGAAGTCATAAACAGTTGTTATGTAAATGTCGTGTTGCTTAATTCCCAATGTACCTTTATTCTCTCCAATCTTCTGTTAGACATGGATGTGCACATCCAGCTTCTCCAGATCTAGCTCACAAGGAAAGCACACAACCAGAGCTGAGGGAGATCGGAAGGTTAATATCCATTTACCTCCTCTGTGCTTAGGGAGTTAGGAAAACAGGTTGTGCAGTAAGTGCCCCATGCGTGCTGCTGAGTCAGGGGTGGCTGACCCTAGTTTCCTAACACAGGCTGGTGTGGCTCGCAGCCTTTCTAATAAAATCATCACTGAAATGGGCAGAGAGAGAGAAATAAAAACCAGTTCACAAAACTCTTAGTACAATGCCCCAAAGAAATGAATATGCCATTGCTAAATAAAGACACAACTGGAACACAAAGGAGGAGCTGTGTCCGCCTCAAGCTATCCTATTCTGAGTTGCTATTTTCCAGCAGAGACCCAGGCACTGACCACTCTGTCCAGATCCTAGCCCGGCCAAGTGTCTCGGCATGCAGCACATTCTTCCCCTGACTTCCCCATGTGCGAAAGGGGATTGCTGCACGGAGGCAAAGACACACAACCTGGAAGTGTCAGCTGAGACTACCTGGAAACTCAGATACCTGTTGATGGAGAAAAAGGAGCCCTCCAGGCAGAGTTTGCCACTTTTCTCTAGAGGATTTAAATTAGATCTTAGACTGCTGGAAGTGGAGAGGTTGGAGAACAACATGCAAAATTTGCCCCATCTCCTGCAAAGATATAAAACAATGAATCATGAATGTTAAGCCTAACAAAAGCCTGTCCCTTGTTACAGAATATCTGAACGGGAAGGGATCCTAAGGGTTAGATTGCTCCAACCCTCCTTTTACAGGTGGGAGACAGAATTGGAGGTAATAAGTGACCTGCTCGAAGTTGTCCAACTTTAGATGCAAAGGTAGAAAGGACCTTTGGTTCATACTCCAGCCTTCTTTTCAGTAATCTAGACACAAGGAATTTTTAAATGCTTTTGATTAACCCATAATTGATCAATCTAATTCTCAAGTTTGGATATAAAGCTCCTTTGGCACAGTCATTATTTTATTTTATTTTATTTTATTTTATTTCATTTTATTTTATTGGATCATTAAATTGGTGGATTTCAGTATCTTTTGGATTTCTTTTTCTCTTTGGCTTTATAGTCCTTTTATGAATAAATTTGAATCCTGACAAAATGAAATAATATAGGGAAACTTTAACATAATGAATATATTTCCATTTGTCAAAGAGTTGTTTGACTAACTTAAATGGGAAGCTTAATTTCATTACTCTGATAGAATTTGACTTTCCTATGCTGTAAGTTTTTTTCAGAATTTGGCCTGCACTGGGCTTTTATACTTGAAAGCTAAGGCTTTGGAATCAGGAGAACTTGAGTTTAAGTCTCTGCTGTCATTATAAATGTGATCTTGATTGAATTATTTAATCACTTAGAGTTTCTGTGGCTTTCCTTATAAAATGAGAATGTTCATGTTGTCCGACTTTCAGGCTATTGTGAAGAATAATTGAGATGACATAAACAAAAGGCTTAGGAAAGTGCTCAATGAACGTTGGTGACTTTTGATTGGTAGAAACGAACTATGTGGTCATACTTACAAAAAGGAAAGATTTGTCCCAAGAAATTCCTAGCTTTGAACAATTTATCATATATTAGCTATTCTCATGCACCTCTTTACACACACATAACATGCGCGTGCACACACACACACACACACACACACTCACAATTTTTCCCAAAGTCTGAAAGTAGGTTCTATCACAGCTGGTCGGAGGAACAGAGTAAAGACAAGGGAGAGGGGCCAGGATCATTCAGGCTGAAGCCTTTTCCCTCTGCTCTTTTCTGTTTTCCCATGTGCAACCTAAGAAATGAATAACCACCTTTATTTCTGAAGTTAAAAAGGAGAGAAACTTCATTACTCTGTCACAACAGTGATGTAACAGCATTGGGAGGACTTTTTGGGGATTTTCAGGCAGGAGAATAAATATAGGGCCTTTCACAGTGTCTTGCAGTTGTTAAAATTAGTCAATTCATGTTTGCCTACTGTGTTTGTTAGTTTGCTTCAGCCAAGTCATAACTTTGTCTTCAGGCATGCCAGGCTCCAAGAGCCACAGGAAGGGCAGTGTCCAAATGATAAGCAAAGAAGGTATTGTTCTGCCTGGTAAGGAACCCCTCAGTGGTTCCCAACAATCTCTTTTGTTTTTCCAAATCTCACACTTTGCAAGGGCTGGATCACTGTCTCTTGATGATGACTCAGCAGCCAAGGCTTCAAGTACAATCACTAAGGGATGACTTGCCCCAGGCTTTGGACACTTGCTGCCTGAAGTAGCACTTGCTTCTCTCCTTCTTTTCTCTTCTCCTCTCTTCTCTTCTCTTTTCTTTTCTCTCCTTTCCTTTCCTTTTCTTTTCTCTTCTCTTCTTTTGTTTTCTCTCCTTTTCTCTTTTCTTTTTTTTTCTTTTCTTTTCTCCTCTTTTCTCTTCTTTCTCTTTTCTCTCTTCTTTCTTTTCTCTCTTCTTCCTTTCTTTTCTTTCTTTCTTTCTTTCTTTCTTTCTTTCTTTCTTTCTTTCTTTCTTTCTTCCTCTTTTTATAACCTATCCTCCCAGAATTTTCTTTCCTCCATTTGTCACCCACACTGATTCAATGAGAACCAACATGTCTAATAAATTCTGAGCTGCTGATTTTTTCAGTATTGCTATTACTTGTCCTTGACTTACTTTACAAATTATATACAATTAAGTAAAGCATTTGCAAATCCCAAAGCTACTTCAGAAGCATACAGATTAGGTAGACTTAGCTGAAGAAGGTGACCTTGGATGTGATTTGTACCATTATGAGTTCCACGTAGATTATTTCTTTGGCTTCCAACCTTATCACAATACAGCTAAAAATTCTCACTCTTTCTTATTATTTATATCTGCATTTATCTGATTAAAAACTTTACCTGCTTATGCCCCCTAAAACTTCAAGTTATATCTCCCATCACATACAATAATATACTCAAAATGGATGATAAACAGAAAACTATAAAACTGCTAGAAGAAAATAGAGGAGAAATCTTTATGAGTTATACAAAGATTTCTTAGATACAGTACCAAAATCACTATTTATCAAATAACAAACTAATAAATTAGACTATCAAAATTAACATTTTTTATGCTCTGCAAAACATACTGTTAAGAGAATGAAAGGATAAGCCACAGACTTAGAGGAAATATTTTCAAATTATTTGTCTGATAAAGGACTTATGTCCAGAATATATAAAGAACCTTCAAAACTCAATGATAGGAACAAATAATCCCCCTCCAAGAAATGAGCAAAAGTTTTTTTTTTAATGTTTACCTATTTATTTTGAGAGAGAGAGAGAGAGATAAAGCAAGCAGGGAAGGGGCAGAGAGACAGAACGAGAGAGAATCCCAAGCAGGCTCTGTGCCCCAAGCGAAAGTTTTGAACCGACATTTCACCTAAGAAGATATGTAGATGCAAAGAAGCACATAAAAAATGCTCAGCAGCATTTATCATTAGGGAACAGTGATTACCATTAAAGTGACATCCTACTATACACCTGTTAGAATGACTAAAATTTTAAAAATTAATCATACCAAAATGTGAAGATATAGAGCAAGTCACACATTCATGTCCTGCTGGTGAGAATGTAAAATGATACAACCACACTGGAAAATAGTCCAGAAATTTCTCATAAAGCAAAACACATACCTACTATATAATCAAGCCACTGATACTTACCTCAGAGAAATGAAAGCATTTCTATTCAAAATCTTGTATGTGAATGCTTACAGAAGCTTTATTGGAAATGGAACAAGATTGGAAACCCAAATGTTCATGGACAAATGAACTGACAAATAAATGGGGTATACCCATAAAATGGAATACTACTTAGGGCTCAAAAAGGAATAAGCAATTGAGGTACACAACAGCATAAATGAATTGCAAAATAATTATGCCCAGTGAAAAATACCATACCAAAAATAGTATATACCATATGATTCCAATTATATACAATTCTAGAAAATGTAAAATGATCCACAGTGATAGGAACCAGATCAGTGGTAGCCTGAAGGAAGAGGTGATGAGAAGGGGTGGGAAGGACAGATGACAAAGAAGCATGGGAAGACTTTTGGGGGTTACTGATGTGTTCATTTTCTTCATTGTAGTGAAGGCTTCATGAGTATATACAGATGTCAAGACTTACCAAATTACTACTATAAATGTGGGTAATTTATTTTAGGTCAATTATACCATAATAAAGCAGTTAAAAATAAAAATAAGGCAAAGAAGATTCTAGTAGTTTAGGAGGTGAATCTGATTAAAGGGTGTGTGAAGAGATCTTAGCCAAAAGCAGGTGGCTTTCTCTGCCCCTTAGGCCATGAATAACCCTTAAACAGGTGAGTGAAAATCTGAGAAGGTGGGAGACTTGTCCCAGGTGCCCAGACCCGGGCTGGGATCCTGTGACCCCAAGTCCAGGGATGACTCTAGAAAGTCTTTTAGATGTGGTGGGTAAAGCATAAAATTCTAAAGGAGGCTCTTTTTCTCCCACTGTTCTTTGTGTCTTACCCTTTGGCTTCAGCCCACCCTCTTTCCTGGGGATTGCACCAACACTTTTGCTCTACTGGAGTTCCTTTCATCACTTTTCAAGCCGTGGATTGGCTATCAGTAGATCAGTCCATATCAGGTTAATGAGCAGAAAGCTGTCCGATTGGCTCTCAAGTGCTTGCTGGCCCTCCTTATCTTTAAAAGCCTTTTAAACTTCATGTAGACACACAATCCCGAGGCAGGAGGGAAACGTTTTGGATTAAACAATCCGGTACAGTTTGTAAACACTTGCCTTATATAGTCCCTGGTATTATGCATGGGGTACAGGCTACCCCTTTGTCCTATAAAAGGGACACACAATTCCCCTGAGATTAGAACAGCTTTAAAAGTTCATCAGTTTCCCAGTTGTTTGCTGCCACTGCTGCTCCTTTTTTTTTTTTTAAGTACAGCAACTGTTTCTTTAAAGAAGTTTGCTTTTTACCTTCTGTTGACTCTGAAAAGTACATTTGTCTATTTCATGTAATTTTCACTCTCCTTATCCTCTCCTCTGGTGTGATATATTTTACAATGAAAACCTTTTCAAGGACTGTTAAAGGAAAAATGATACCCTGAATGGTACTTGAGTATTAAGATTAGCATCGAAAGGTGTGAAAACTTCCCTCCCCCCGCCCCCGAACAAAAAACTGCACAATCTGCGGCTTCTGCAGTGGACTAGTATGTGCTGTTAGAATTGAGTGTGTCAGAGAGACTCAGGGGTGAGAGCAGTGATCACGCTTGCCCTCGTACAGACCAGCAGTGCCACTGGCTTTCCATCAGAGCAAACGTGCCAGGAACTCTTCTCTGAGCAGTAGGAAGAACTTGGCTCCTCAGGGCCATTGAGTCCATCCTGGCATATGACCCCATTCCAGACGTGACCTGTGCAGTTCAGGAGAGCTCATGGGCCCACGAGGAACCTGACCCTTGACCTGAGCATCATTCCCCAGCAAGAAACAGGCTCTTGCCACTTGAGCTGACCATCCATGGACAGAATGAAGCATGATGAGATTGGCCACAATTCAGGCACTCAGGTTGTAACAGGACAAAGGAACTAATCGTGTCATTGACAGTAGCCCTGATGGGAGACTTCTGACAGTAACTAGTTCTGAGGGCAACTAGTTCTTTTGTTGGTACTGTACTTGATGTAATCAGAAAGGCTATTTTCACAGTCAGCCTACCCAAACTGACCAATAAAAACATACAATTAAGATTTTCATTTTACTTTTGTAATTTTTTAAAGCACTGGGAAGGGTCTGGGGAGAATTTGACTACCGTGCTTCTGGCATTTTCGCCGCCGTTCTGTGGGTCTAGACTGGTCTCAGGTTTTCCTGTGTGCAGCTTTCCAAAGGGCTATGGCTTTACACTGAGTCTTTCTTTTGAAACAGTAGGATTTGGGCTCTGTTCCAGGTATATGCAAGTATTTATTATTAGTTCTCGTAATCATAATCACTATAAACATTAATGCGTTTTAACAATCTGGCAGCCAGTATCTTAAATCCCCAGGAATCTTAGTTAAATCCCAAAGAAAACTTTGTAACAGTTGTTCGGGGGCATTAGGGGTAGCATTTACAAGCAGTGGGAAAGACCAGTTTTCCAGTTTCAAAAAGGCCTGATGGATAGTTCAAGATTGAACCAGCATTTTGGTTCTTTCGGCCTTTAGACCGTTGCATCATATGAGCACACAAAGAAGATGTAATTGGGGCACGTATAATCCAAATACCTCCCGGCAGGATTTTTTATGAAGGGCCATAACCTGGAAAAGAGGCATGTGATTGCAACAGAGTCAACGTGTTTGAGTTTGCTGTGGGGTCTGCCAAGCTCACAGGCCATTTGAATTTCATGGATTCATAGTATTGGGCCTTCGATGACTTCTTTGTTATCAGAGGTCACTCACTCTTGGTTCAATCAACTTCCTGTTGACGAAAAAGAAAAAAAAAAGCCCCAAAGGTTTCTTGGACCTTAACAGCTCTAACAAAACAAATTATTACGATTTAAGTATGTATGATTCAGAAACATATGGATTAAATTTCCTTTCACATACATGTGGGTTCAAATATTAAAGGGGAAAAATGCCTTGGAAACCTGTGTTTGGGGGTTTTATCCAGTCTTGTGTATTTGACTTGTAGCTTTAAACATGCTGGGTAGGGAGAGTATGCTGGAAACCACCAAGCAGGCATTCCTTCTCAGCTTCCATTACGCATGGAGATGCTTCATTATGGCAATTAGTTATTGCTTAGAGCTAGACTGTTTTTCTCTATGAGAAACTTCTCAAGGGCAAGGACTCTGACTTTTTCTCTCTGGCTCTCCATAGCACAATATAGTGCATCCTGAAAATCAGAAGAGCAAAAAAATATATAGGGGTACTTGGGTGGCTCAGTCAGTTAAGCGTCCGACTTCAGCTTAGGTCATGATCTCGTGATTCGTGAGGTCGAGCCCCACGTCATGCTCTGTGTTGACAGCTCAGAGCCTAGAGCCTGCTTTGGATTCTGTACCTCTGTCTCTCTCTCTGCCCCTCCTCTGCTCATGCTCTGTCTCTCTCTGTCTCTCAAATACATAAACGTTAAAAAAAATATATATATACACGTGTATATATATATATATATATATATACACGTGTATATATACGTGTATATACGTATATATATACGTATATACACGTATATATATATACATATATATACATGTATATGTATATATGTATATTTGTGATACAGATCAGTGGGCACATGGATTAATTAACCAATCAACTTAAACTCACTCAGCCTGGCCTTTCGCTGTCTGAGCTTTGGTGGCCAGGTTGACTCAATCTCAGCAAGCTGTAGATAGTCAGAGGCACTAGCTCATCAGGTTCCATACCACAGGGTTTGAAAAGTTTCAGCAAACCACACGTGGGATTGAATTCCCAGTGGGTGACTCTCACTATGTCTTCAGCTGTCAATTGTCTGAGACTATTTTCTTTCCCCCAACACTTTGGGTTTGGTAAAACTCAGAACATGTTTTCCCAAGAACATCCCCCCTCGACAATCCAAACCCATGTATATTTTAAGGGAAATGTAATCCGTGTGCCCCTCAGGCCATTCGCACAGATCATCAACATGCTTTTTAGTAAGAGTTATTGTGAGATTTTGGTGTAAATATTTTTGGCCATATAACTATAAAGTTGTATTTTCCCAGTAATATCTGGGGCAGGCTATGCTGACTGCCTATGCAACAGTCTCCATTATTCCTTCCTAATTGAATCTCAATTCTATTCTGATATTGGGAAGCCACGTGGTCCAGACACCTCCTTCCCAAGCTGGGCAGCGATGAGAGTGGGTTGGGGTGAGGGGTTGGGATTTATTAGGCTAAGCAGTGATGTAAATTTCTTCCCTGACCAATTTGAGCAAGGGCACCTGACCAGCGTGTTCTACAGGACAAGTATCTGCAACATTTTCCTTACTCTTAAACATGATCGGACTCTTCCTGCCTTGGGGTGTCATCTAAGAGGATGTGGTCCCTGGACCTGCTATAGCCATCATGAAACCAGGAGAGGAAGGACAGGGGAACTGCAGAGAAGCCGACTTGGAACCCAGACATTCTAGGGCTTCTGAATTTACCAACTCTGGAAACAAACTGCCTCCAGACATCTCGCCAAGTGAAATAACAAATCCCATATCTTTGAAGCAATGATTAGTTGAATATTTTATTGCTCACTGCCAAATGCATTGCAACTAAATACAACACATAAACTACAATTTCAGAATTTCTGGATTGGTATGAGACATGTTAGAACATACTTGCAATGAAATTGTTCACTCAGGGGCCACAGTTGTGTTTTTACTTTTTTGTAGTTAACAGCCTTGTGAGATTTCTTGGGAATTAAAAATTAATCTTAAATAAATAATGAACAGTGGAGGATTCTGTGTGTGTGTTAACCCTCTCCTCATTTGCATGTGTCCAATTGCTGATTTTATCTTTCTTAAGTAAAAGAAAGATGCGAATT
This sequence comes from Panthera leo, assembly GCF_018350215.1. Lineage (NCBI taxonomy): Eukaryota > Metazoa > Chordata > Mammalia > Carnivora > Felidae > Panthera > Panthera leo. The sequence continues at coordinate 71,689,524 of NC_056680.1, read as the reverse complement.
AGTGTAACAAAGACAAGTTCTTGGATCCCTCACTCCTATTCTTTCCCTTTAAAAAAAAAAATTTAACATCTACTCATTTTTAAGAGACAGAGAGAGCACAAGCGAGGGAGGAGCAGAGAGAGAGGGAGACACAGAATCGGAAGCAGGCTCCAGGCTCTGAACTGTCAGTACAGAGCCCCACGCGGGGCTCTAACCCACAAACCATGGGATCATGACCTGAGCTGAAGTCAGTGCTCAACTGACTGAGCCACCCAGGCACACCCCCTACTCTTTCCTGAATCTTAATTGGGCAGCTATAATTCATAAATAAGCAATTGAAATGAGTTGAACTGTTTAAAGCAGATTATTTAAAATGATGAAAATAATGAACATAATTTAATCCCTCCTGTCTTCTTTTTATGCCTTGCTCTAAGCCAAATTTTCAAATGCTCTGATTTTTTAGGATCTGCTTCTCTACTTACTTGTTGACCTTCGGTTAAAGCAGAGCCATTCGAAATAGTGGTACAGATTTGGAGAAAACAGAAATCAAAATTCATTTAGTTAGGGGTTTCCTTGATTAGATTACAAGCTGCATGAGACAAATCTAATCCGATCATTTTCTACAACCTATAAGGCACAGGGCCTTGCAGGATACTGATTAATACAACATAACCATCCAGCTAGAGGGTGTCTGGTTTTCAAAAGTAAAATCCTATGCTGTAAGAGGCAAAAGGACCAATGGAGGTAAACTCATCCAGTGTTTTTCAAAATGTGAATTGCTGTGGTTGAGCACATAACTGCACTCTTCTTGGTGAACTGGCCATTTTATTTGCGACGCCAAATTTGCACAAGGGAGGTCACTAGAGAGTAACACCAAAGAAATGTCTCCATGGTATGGTTTAGGCAACATGTATCAGAAGAAATACAGTGTTAGGATTCCTTTCAAATCATGAAGCAGTCCTGGAAAAGCAGAATTTGATCACGTGGCAAAGAAGAGCAGAGACCCCCAGGAAGGGTGGAATAGCATGTGAAAAGTCACTTAATGCAAAAGCAGCCTTAAGTGTGCACAGAGGCTTGTTCTGTGGAAGGGCCGAGTTGACGCTGGGGGATAGTAAAGGTTGGAGGGGCAGACAGGGCTAGATTCTGAAGCAGGTTAACTCTAAAGGGCTCTACTGATTCTCAGCCTTTGGGTGAACAAGTCAAACCGTGGACTCTTGGATTACAGCAGAGAAATCCCCTGGACATCTTGTTAAAATGCTGATTCTGAGTGAATGGTGCAGGCAGGGCCAGGAGTCTGCATTATTTTTTTTAAGTTTTTTTAAATTGTTATTTATTTTTGAGAGAGAGACAGAGTGTGAGTGGTGGAGGGGCAGAGAGAAGGAGAGAGAGAGAGAGAGAGAGAGAGAGAGAGAATCCAAAGCAGGCTCCAGGCTCTGAGCCATCAGCACAGAGCCCAATGCAGGGCTCAAACTCACAAACTGAGATCATGACCTGAGCCGAAGTCAGTTGCTTAACCAACTGAGCCACCCAGGTGCTTCTGGGAATCTGTATTTCTAAGAAGCCCCCCAGTTAAGGACTATTGCTACTGGGCCAAGGACACACAGAGTGGTTAAAATTAGGCCAATGTTCCAGAAGCTAGTCAGGAGTTAGGAATGCTCTTAAGTTAATAGTGACAATGGAAAGAGAGGAAAGTTTGAGAGGACCAGAGGATGAAAATCTCAGTATTACTGAAAAAAAAAATGACAACAGTTGGTTTTCCTACATTAGCTGTTTGTTATGTGTTCCTGGAGTGAATTTGCGTTGCACGCTGTGTAGTTGAAACCCACATAGTCCAGGGGGTGAATCTTGTTTCTGCTATTTCTGGTCCAGTGCTTCCCATGTTTCCAATCTACTGATTGTGGCTAATAATTTTATCTTTGGACGGCTGTTGGGGTCATTATACTGATTTATGTGTCCACCAGGCACCCACCAAATAGCACTGTTATTGTTGTAATTGTTGTTGTTGTTATTTATGAATCCTACAAATCATGTGAAAAGAATTTCTAAACATCCCCAAGGAGACTGGATAACTGCGGTCCTCAAGATACCTTTATTTCCATAGAAAGCAGGTTAGCCTCTGCTGATCGTCTTAGGGAAAACATTAGGTGATGATATCAAACAGGATTTCCTTGTAACTGGAAGAATCTAATTCCTTCCATGTGTAGGTCTGACGAGGTGAAAAAAAACATTCATGGATCTGAACCACTTGCAAATGGCCAGAGGTGGAATAGCTAATTCCCACCAGTAAATACATGGCATAAAACTTCCAAGTGATGAAGCTCTGAGTCCCTTATGAAGGCCCCACCGCTCACAAGGGACATAAATGTGCTATCGCGGTCATTTAAATGAGTTATTTAATCCCATTCCTCTTTCTTTGAAAACTATATCCGTCTTCACACACCCCCTTCATCTTACGCCCACCTCCCTCGGGCAGCACACACTCCCAGCCGCACCTACAAACACCCAGGGCCCTCGCACACTCAACAGAGCGGGGTGGATTGTGGAACTGGAAAGGATCCTGGAAGTTATTACGGTGACGACTTCATTTCATAAAGGAGAAGATGGAGGCATTTACATTTCATGCGTTCACCCAACTCACAGAGAGGGTTACAGCGTCCTCGTGGTTCTCAGGTAAGCATCCAAGAAATGTCATGAAGCAAGGAAATCACACCCCCTTTCATGATCCCTCTTTGGAAAACCGTTTTTCTGGTGTGTAGTTTTGGTCGTTCGAGGCAGTGGTTAAGGGTGTGGATTCTGCCTGTTTCACCCCCTGCCCTACTTCTTGGCCATATAACCTCGGGACTGTTACTTAACCACTGAACCTCAGTTACTTGATCTTTAAAATGGGATTCATAATACAGTCCCCCTTCGCAAGGTAATGTGGCTCCTGTTAAATTAGTTGATGGATATCCGGTGCTCGGAGGAATACCTGGCCCATCATAGACCTTTTGCAGCTGGATATTTCTTTGGTATAAGCAAATGGAACACACTTTTTCATCGAGGTTTGGCTATCATTCCAGTGATTCTTGTTCTTTTTGTTCTGGTTGGAATAAGAAAGATCACCGCATGATAGGTGTCATGGAGCATTCTTCAGATGACCAGAAAATCAAAATGCAACCATAATGTAAATAATGGGTAAACTTTTTACTGGGAAACATTTGGCAGAGAGTAGACCTTTAAAAGGCAAATCCTATATTTAAGGAAATGGCCTGATGTAAAAATGTTTTTAGATACTATCAATAAAACCAACTTGTATAATCCCACTTGCCTACTCCATTATATCCTCATTGTTGGTCTTCCATCAAAAGCTAGATCTGATCTCGATTTTCAAAAGAAAAGTGTCTCTCAAGTCTGCTTTCCACTATCTCCAGAAAAATCTGTCTCAATATTCAAAGCTCATGAAACAGTGAAAAGAAAAATGTCAGCATGATCCACTCTAGCTAAAAGTGCTTGAAGATTTTGTGGCATATCCTTGCCAAGAACATTGCATAGGCACCGTGCCCCTTTATTTTGCATTTTTAACCACCTGAAAAGTATCCTGCACGTTACTTTGGAGCCCATCCTGGTCTGGGCACATTTCCCTGGAGGGAGATTTCCAAAGCTGAGTTCATTTGCAGCCACCCCTCCGTTCTTGCTATCAGCCATGTTGTGGTAGGTAGAGAAGGAAGCAAGAAGTTGAGTTGATAACTATCAAAGCTGGCAATCAAAAGGCTGCACGATTATTCGCAAATACTTTCTTCTTCATAAGTTTCTACCATCTGGCATTCAGCACAGTAGAATGAAAACAGTTTTTTGAGCAAAAAAAAAAAAGGAATAATTAGAGAAGAAAACCTCCCTCTCCCACCAGATCAGTCAGAACGTCCTCCAAAGGATTAAGTCTGATGTTCGTGCAAAGGGTATACTGCTTTGATTTCACAGCAGTTTCTGATATTACTTCTTAAATCAGCTTCTCAAATGTTGTTGGATACAGTCCGAAGAGGTTGAAAAAATACAAGTGAAAACTCGTAACCGTTTAGTTTCTTACCCCCTAAAGAACAGCCACTCAAGGCCAAACATCCATCTTGCAAGGTTGCCTCTGTTTTCATTCGAGCAAGACCCAGGACATGGGAATCTAGCAAAATGGGGGAACACCTAAAGACAGAGAATTTGGTTGTTTCTCTCAGAAGCCAAGGATCTAATGCATTTTAGGCAGGAAGATCATTTTTTAGGTTTTCTTTAACAACTGATTTTTCCTGCTTTATGAGTAAATTTCCCAGTCCCCTTATCTATGGCTGCTGGAAAAGGGGTGCATTATTCATTCATTTATTCCTTGGGTCTGAGCAAAACAAACATGGTCTCTACCCTATGATGTTTCTCATCTATCAGGAAAATAGATAACGATCACAAAATACACAAAAATATTTTAAAATTATAAGTGTGATAAAAGGTCCAAAAAGGAAGTATAGCATAATATAAGAATTTTAGGCAGTGTGATTGAATTTAGGAGATATGGTAGAGGGGAATAGAAGAAAATGTTTACCCCTGCCCTCCCTCTCCCCCCATTGTCACTTACAAAATTTTGGTAATGGATCCACCTACTTTTCAGGAATGCTATAAAAATACACCTTATAAATATGTATCGTTGGGTGTAGATTACAATAAAGGAAGTTCATTCAACAAATTTTTTTTAATGTTCATTTATTTTTGAGAGAGAGAGAATGAACAAGGGAGGTAGAGAGAGGGGTGAGTAGCACAGAAGATCTGAAGCAGGCTTTGAGCTGACAGCACAGAACCCAATGTGGGGCTTGAACTCATGAACTGCAAGATCATGACCTGAGCTAAAGTCAGATGCTTAATGGACTGAGCCACCCTGGTGTCCCTCCACAAATATGTTTAAAATCTCCTACAGCAGAGATTGTTCTAGGTGCTAGAGGTGACACAATCACCAAAACATACAAAACCCCATGGAGCTAACATCCAGGTTGGGGAGACTGAAAATGAAGAAGACAAAAAAATAAAATGGGAATTATGTTAGAAGGTAAAATATGTCTAGAGGAACAGAACAGGAGAGAGGGACAGGAAGTCAGCAAGAGGAGGAGGAAGGAACGTTGGGACTTCAGCTGAGATGTCCAGGGAATGCCTCACTGAGTAGGTGACACTTGAAAGAAACCTAAAATTGGGAGGGAGAGCCTTCTCGGTGTCTGGGATTGGGACGGGCTATGAGGCTAGAGATTTGGCAGAGGCCAGATTAGGGAAGGCCTGTTGGCTCCCGTTCAGCTGTTCTGGTCCCCTGGGAAAGACACAGTCAGCCTCACATTTTAGAAAGAGTGCTCTGGCTGTTGTGCCGGGGCAGATAGGACAGTGACAAGGAAATTGTGAGAGATCAGTAAAGAGACCTCTAAAATATTATAGACAAGATAAGGTAGTAACTGGGCTGGATTCCAACAGTGGAGATGAACAGACTCGAATGAGTTTAAGATGTTCTTAGAGGAAGAAACCACAGGCCTGGTGGCCGTCCTGGCCCAGGGGATGTGGCTAGGGTACACCTGCTTCTTGGGTTTGGTCCAGCCTGGTACCAAGATGGCTCTGTCTGGCCTCAGTCTTTTTCCACAGGGTATGGTTCTTATGGCTGGCCAATGTATATATTTTTACACTTTAGCAAAAAGTTATTGCAAGTGGTTTTCAGCCAGGTATATACTCCATAGGGAGATATCAGCAAATGTGGCCTGGCTGTAATGGAAAGGTTTATAAGCACGCCTGTATGAAGGTTAAACACAAAGAGAGTCTCTGGAAGGGCTGGAGCCTCACGCTGTCATGAGATGTTCATAGCATGCAAGGCGGTAAAGATCTAGACTCTCTACCTCAGTTGGACGAGGCAGGAGGCAGAAACGTATGTGCAGAGGAGCCTGCCAATGGTTTATTGGCATTAAAAGAACTCGACTTCCCCTGCTCCAACTGGAACTGTTAGTGCAGAGGTTTCTTCCAGCAGTTTTAAATATGTGCTAGTGAGGCTTACAAAAACTAAAAGGAAGGTGTAAGTTCTTGGGTTGGACCAAATCTCTTTACAGTTAGGAACCCCCAAAATGGCTATAGCCCAAATGTCCTGGGATTGGATAATGAGAGGAAGGCCGCTTCTCTGGGGACAGTGGCTGTTTCAATAAAGCTACAGATTTTGTTATTAAACTCAGCTGGCATGACGCTTGTTCAGTTCCCAGGGGTAAAGGCATACGCAATCCCAGGCATCTCACATGAGGCCTGTGGGCCCACTGGTGCCTAACTGAGATAATTTAGCAACACATGAGGAAGCTCATTGTCTGATTCCACTGGGCAAGATCGGTAATGGCCGACCACTGCTCTGTTGTGGCCCTGAGCACCTTTGCTGGCAGGTTTGGTCAAACAGCTGAAATTGAAGGCAAAGATTAGTTATTATGTCACCTAAAATGAACTCCACTAATATCAAGAAAATTAGATGAATGGATTCTGATATATTTATAAGATGGAATTTAAGATGGCCACTAAAAATAAGTAAAAACAAAACAAAACAAAAAAAGACCTGGGGGGAAAATCAGGTTATCATCTCTGGGATTGGCCCTTTTTCAAAGAAAATCACACACACACACACACACACACACACACACACAGAAACAGAGACAAAGACAGAAATGACAAAGATACACACCTAAGTAGCTATTCCTGATTTCAAGGATATAGGCAGAATTTTATTCTTTTTAATACATATCATTTAATAATAATAGTTTTATGAACTGTCTGTGTTGAACTGTTATTACCTTATAATAAGAAATAAGTATATAAGGGGCACCTGGGTGGCTCAGTTGGTTGAGCATCTGACTCTTGATTTTAGCTCAGGCCATGATCTCATGGTTTGTGGGATGGAGCCCCATGTAGGGCTCTGTGTTGAGCATGGAGCCTGCTTGAGAGTCTCTCTCTCTTCCTCTGCCCCTCCCCTGCTCACATGAGTGCACACTCACTCTATCTCTGTCAACAGGAGATATTTTCAAAATTTTTTTAAAAAGTATGTAAATTTACCTCATAAAATCGGGACATTATAAAAGATAATTACAAAAGGACAAAAAAGAAATATGTTTATATATCTCCCCATTCTCTATTCAGAACCAGAACACTAATGCTCTTAACTCACTTCTTTTGTTAATAAAATGATGACATGGTCCGCTGATGACTGTTTTCTGTTCATGAGGTTCACCACCGAATAAAGGAACACCTCTCCCTCAGAAAAGGAGTCTGTTGCTCCCATAGGGTCAGTCTTCCTAGCACGTGCTGAGAAGGTATTATTTTCTAAAACTATAGGGGAGAGCTTGCTGAGATTATGAAATCCTGAAGATCAAAAAAGAACACCTCAAGTGGGCAGTCTCTGAAATGTGAGAATCAACACAGACACATTCCAGCTATGCCTCCCCGAGAATGGGCGGCAAGGGAGACCATGGTCCCCACACTGAAAGGGACACAGGAGGCATGATAGATTCAACATTTGGAAGGATGGGCTGGCAAGATCTCACTAAAGACCCCTTCCAACCCTGAAATAGATACGCATCCAGATTATTACTCATGAGACTAAAGAATCAGAGAGGATATCATAAAAATGGTCTAGTCAGATCTTCTCATTTTAAAGATGAGAATATGTGAACTCAGTGAGGTTAGGTCACTTTCCCATGGTCCCATTATTGCCAGTGGCAGCAGCAGCAAAGTCACAAAGTCTTATATATTGTTTATTTTAAAATGGATTGAACAGTACATAAATGGCGTCTAAGGAGTTCCTACAGCCAACATTCTTATAGACAGAGCATTCAAGGGAATAAAAGCTCCCAAAGTTAATAAACAAGTGGAATGCAAGGAGAGGATGGTTTAAATATGGTTTTAAAAAAGAGAACAAAGATTAGGATGAGTCAGACACTTGCCCTTGAGCTGTCTATGGAGGAGAATTTTTTACTCCTCTTGGGAAGATTTGTGGCCCTATTGGGTAGACAATATACATTGTGATTACCTCATGTTCTATGTGTGTGTAAAATAGTATTGTGCACACATACTCCAATGTTTCTCAAGGTTACTTTTTCTGATCACCTAGTTCATAATCATCAGATATAGGTCAGATCATTATTATTCCTGGGATCCACCCAGGATCTACTGAATCAGAACCTTGAAGGGTTGTTTTTGATTGTCTAGGATTTTTTCTAACTCCTTGGGCAATCCAAATAAGCACAAAACTTGAGAACCACTGATACAATCCACAAATAATGCTTGGTTCTTCCCATTTCACCCATTCATATTGAAACATGTTGAATCAGGTTTCCTACGGATGAAATGATTCAAACCCTTGCCTTGCACACCATCTCAATAAACACCATATTTATTCTGGGACAGAGGCTATCACTGATTGAATCTTCTAGGCAGGTGTTATACTTCCAGTTCTCAGACAAGGCCATTTCCAGAGCTCACAGCATACTGCCTTATCTCTTGTCTAACTTAGAGTTCTCTATCCACTTTGAAATTTTCAATCTTTCCTCAGAGCCAGGCAAGTTCCAAGACCACTGCTATATCATCACTCCATTCCCTCCTTTCCATTCTCATTGCCACTAATCCAATTCAAACCCTCAACCTTCCCATCTAAACAATTCATAACCTTGTCAAGAGTACCTTTCTCCAACTCTTTTCCAATGATGACATTGGCCAAGTGAGTCTTCCCAAAGGCCTATCATGTTTCTCCCCTTCACGTAAGGTTTTACTGGTTCATTCCCACGAGAGTAGTCAGTGGAATTCAGACTAAAACCATTGACCTGGCTTTCAGGCTCTCTGTCTGCCCGATCCCAACCTAAATCTGAAGGCTTGATTTCATTGTTTTCCTACCTGTATTTACACTGAACTCAGCCTTGCCTGCCAGTGCACCTTTGCTTCTACCGTTAGAATAACAAGAACGTCGTCCCTCATTTCTACTAGTCAAAAGTTTAGCCACCCTTTTGGACCTCCTTCAAAAGACACCTCATCTGTAAGGCCTTTATTATTTCCTCCAATCTAACATTCTCCTGCAATTCTGTCTACAGTGTCTGCTTTTTTGTTCCTCTCCTGGGAGACTTTCACACTTATCCTTATAAAAAAAATTATTTCTCTAGTTGTCTCATCATCTCTAACAACCAAATCAGCATGTTTGCTCCATAAATTTCTCTGAATAAATCTTGTGTTAAAGTAATATTCTGGGTGACTTGTTCTTCTTTCCCAGCATATCTGGAAATTCTGAAATGTGGGATAAGTTTCTCTTCCACTAACAATGCGAGAAGAGGTTTTATGGAAGCCCATTGTTTTGTGCTGGCCTCAGCCTAGTGATAGTATTATTATCTGCTAGAAATGCCTGGGGGTACTCACCTGGGCCCTGGTGAGCTTCCCACGGACATCTCCCCTTTCCAAACCAATGTTATTACTGGACCAACCCTTGTGGTTCTTATTATGATTGCAAGACTCCCTACAGCAACAACCATCAGGAACCTCTGAAAACATAAAGGTTTATTACTTACGAGGCCTGGAAATTACACAGCACACCTGGGGCCACACAACAAGGTTGCAGGTAGAGAGTGCACACGTGCTTGATCAAGGATCTGGGGTTCTGCTTTTATTCGAGTCAAGGATGGGGGCTTAAGGTCTCATGGGCTCACTATCTATTGGTGAATTTAAAACATGTCAGTGGGAATTTAAAGCACAGGAAAGGACAAGTGGCCCAAATGGTCAATTATCAAAATTAACCAAGCTCTCTAAAACAAGGGGCCTCAATGGGAGAGGTGGATAGCCATTTTTGAGGTGGATGCCTCTTTGAAATGGAGGACTTGGCAATCAAAGCTTGAGTCAGGCACTTGCATTATACCCCCCCAACCCCCCCCAAAAAAACTAAACCAAAACAAACAACAACAACAACAACAATCTGTCAGGACTTACACTGTAGACAACACACACATCAAACATGAGGGCATCCCACAAAAAGTATTTAGCCTTTCAAATGTATCCATCACACTTACTGACAAAGCCATGAAATACCTCTAACCTTGAAATCCAAGAACCAGTGTTCTGTGGGACTCCATCCACTGCAGAACTGACTGTCATTCTCTCCAAGACCTATTTTGGACACATATTCAGCTGGAGTACTCACTCATTCCTAGCATGAGTCCTAAGATTCAGTATCCAGAGGGCAGAAAACCTTGGATCCAACCACGTAGAGCAGAGGAACTTGTTCATGATGTTCAGCATGGCCGCCTTCTGGGAACCAGATTGGCTTTTGACCTTGGGCTTGACATCATTGAAACCTTATTTATTTTGCTGGGTGTTGCTTCCTTTCCTTTTCTTCTTTATAACTTTTTTTTTCCCCAGACGTCATTGACAAACTTGATTTATTTTCTCCCTAGAGAGCCACTTTTCGGGATCCTTAAAAGTTTCTCTACTCCCCACACCAGTTCCGGTTCTTCAAGGACTTCTCTCTATTAGACATTACCCAGTGAAAGGCTCTCTGCACTCTTTCTTGATTGGCAGTTTTATGAAGGCAGGGACTGCCTTTTACTGGGGTTCGTATCCACTACAGAGTGGAGCAGTGTATTGGAATATATTTGTTCTCAATATGTACAAAGCAAAATCTTAAACAAAATCTCTGAAGTTGAATGCTATGTGAAGATAGAATGGAATAATACATGTAAGTTTTTTTAATGTTTATTTTTGACAGAGAGAGAAACAGAGCATGAGCAGGGGAGGGGGGGAGGGGGAGACAGAATCCCAAGCAGGCTCCAGGCTCTGAGCTGTCAGCCCAGAGCCCGACGCAGGGCTCGAACTCACAGACCGCGAGATCATGACCTGAGCCGAAGTCAGACGTCCAACCAACTGAGCCACCCAGGAGCCCCTGGAATAATACATGTAAAGCACTGTACCCAGTACAAGGAAGGCATGGAGTAAATGGCAAATGTACCTAAAAAACCGACAACCTTGGCCCCATGCCCTTCTATCCCACGCAACAAGCATACTGATCCAAGCATCTTGCTCTTCTCTTTCTAGTGGCTTCAACTGAAAGCCAGTGCTTTCATTGATTATACATCCTAGAGATTCCAATGACTTTAGAGTCACATACTCACTGGCAGGCTTGCGGCTTGTGGGGAGGCATGGCAGTTTTGTAGGTGAACTTACTAATAGGACACAGCTGTGAACAACAAGTCAGTGCTACATGCAGCTTTTGCTGTGCTGAAAACCCAGGGGCTGGGCAGACAGAGTGGAATGCCATTAGACAATATGTTAAGAAAAAGTTGCCTGAGGAAGCCAAATAGTTTATATTCACTATTGTCAGACATGCCTTTGGATAAAGCTTTTAAGAAAAGCTTTCTCCTTTCCAAGAAGTAAATCCTGTAAGTATCCATGTCAAGTATGCTGGCTCTCTTGTCTGCCATTGTGATTTTAACTATGAGAGAATATTATTTGCCCTTAAAAACTTTTCTTTCTACATAAGCTTAGAAAATTAGGTAGCCGCTGCCAGAAGGAGTCTGAACATCCATCCTCAGGAATTTTCATGGGGAACTACTCAGAATGCATGATTTGAATACTCATTTCTTAATCAAAACATGTAGGCAGAATATACATTTCTGCAATAACCTTACAAGAGAATATCAACAGGCAAATTCTTACTTGTAAATAGAATGGCATCAAAGCACATTAAAATCTCATGGGTCCAATCACCTCCAGTGAACATAACACCATCTCAAAAGAAACAAGAAAGAAGAATACCAAACTCATTGGTGATTTGTTGGTTCTCATAACATAACATAAGATTCAATATGTTTTTGTAGACAATCTGCATTGGCTACATATTATGGATTCAGCTGGCTCAGTCTCCCTTTGTTGCAATGACCTAAAACAAAAGAGATAGCATGGCCTGTGGTTAAGAGCATGAACTCCGGATCTGATCTGTTGCCATTCAATTCCCAGCCTTGACTTGTCCTACTTGTAGGAGACCATCAAGCTAGTCAATGTTTCTGTACCTCCTCTTTGTCATCCATAAAATGAAGATGATGGTGATAATACCTAGCTCACAAGATGGAACAGTGATTAGGTTTCACCAGTGACACCTAGCGCATTGAAAGATTTCTAGAGAAGCCTAGCTGTGGAGATGATGGAAGAATAAATCTTGAATGAGAAGTAGTTGAGGGAGAGGGTGATCCAAGTACCAAGTAGTAGCACTTGGGAAAACAGCTAGAAAAATATAGTGTGATCTGGAGAGTGTGGAGAGGTGGTGTGCTTAAGGAGAATGCCCAGCAAGATCTTAAAGACCCGCATCAGTCATATTATGGACCTTTAATAGCTTTTGAAGACAATGGAGTCATCCAAGTGCTCTGAGCAGGAGCACACACCCCCACGGTAACATGTAATTCATTACCATGAACCTCATGTGAAGCCCGACTCTCCCTATCATACCTTGCTTCCCAGTACACTTCCTCTCCCACTTACTAGGCCTCTATTTTGTATTTCCTCCTTCCCTCAGACTTCTAGCACCCTCCTCCATATTCACTCTGCACTGAGAATCTTGCTTTCTACTCTACTGGGGAAATAGACGCAATGGAGAGAGAACTTCTATGAGCTCCTTTGTATCTGCTCCCCTACACTAGTTGAAGCTTTGCTCTGCCTGTCCCTTCTGTTTGCAGAGATGAACTGTCCATGTCCCTGGATTAAACCATCTTTTCCATTGGTGCACTGGATGCCACCTTCCCTTCCCTTACTTGCTCGAAGACATCTCTCCAGGCATTTCTTCTGCCTCTCCTGTGTCAGCAGACTTCCCCTCTCAGGCCATTCCGGAGCATACAAACTGCTTCTCGTTTCTCTACATCTTAAAGAAAATGTTCCCTTGACCCCGCTCCGCCCTCCATCTGTTGCCCTATTTCTGGCCTTCCTTTCACATAGAGAGTCCTTGAAAGAGTTGTCTGTTGATGGGTCCAATTTCTCTCCTCCGTTTCTCTTTTAAACCGAGTCCAGTTTGGCTATCACCCCAACCACTCCTCTGAAACTTCTTTTATCAGAAGGACAGATGACTTCCAGTTTGTTAAATCCAATCAACTGTCCTCTATCATCTCATCTTAGGTGACCTATAAGCAGAATTTGACAGAGTGGATGACTGTCTCCTCCTTGAAACTGTCTTTGTTTGGCCTACAGAATGTGTATTTGCCTGTTTTCCCTCCTTCCTCTACAACCCCTTCTTCCCAGTCTCTTGTCAGTTCCTCCCTGTCTTCTGACATCTTCATGATGGAGTGCCCAGGACTTTGCACTTTCTTCTGGTAACCTACTCTGGTGCCAGTTACTCCAACATTCATATCTTCAGCCCAGACTTCCCCCCTGAATTCTAGATTCATATATGCAACTGCCTACTTGGTATCTCCTTTGGTTATTCAATTCCATTTCAAACTCAACATGCCCCAAAGGGAACTCCTGATCTGCTCCCAAACCTGTTCCCTCCTTAGACCTCTCCGTCTCACAAACAGCCAGCTCCATTCTTAGTTGCTCAGACCAGAAAGTTTAGTCATCCTTGATTCCTCTCTTCTTTCACACCTTACATCAAAACATCAGCACATCCCTTTGATTCCACTTTTTAAAATATTCCCAGAATCCAGCCTCTTTGCAGCCTTCCAATCCTGCTCTTCCCCTCACTTATTTCCCTCTCTTTGCTCTACTTTTCTGCCAAGCACTGAATAGCTTATGATAAATCATATAGCATACTTGTTTTATGTACTGACTTTCTCCTCCATGAGTCTTAATTTGTTTTGGTCTCTCCTGATAACCAAGGGTGTTCTTTGATTTGATTCTTCTATTACTGTTTGTCACTCCAGTGGCCTGTTTCTACAGAGGCTCACCTAACATAGTGTAGACATTCACTAGATGTTTGCTGAATGTCTGTGCAGTGAATGTGTACTTTCCAACTATTTTCTTGCACCCTTCCCGGAGATGCCCAGAATTGTGCCGACCCTTGTGTGTGGCTTCAACACACAAGTCGTTGAATGCAGGAAGAAGTCCAGTATTCTTACATTCTTTCTCTGGTTTATAGTTGATAGTTTGGTATTTATTATTTTATGAGTCAAATTTAGATGACTTTCATCTAAATTCATGTTTTTCCCTTTGCCCACACTGAAGCATATCTAGCCCTCTCCTTACCACCCACGTGGTGTTGTGGTGTGACCATTGCGGGCTTGGCAAATGTGCGAGCTTAATACCATTTTCAGAACTGGAAATTCCATTGTACGTTTCGTCATCAAGATCTCCTACTTAAAAGATTTCAGCCCTGGAGAATTCTGTCATTTCCATTGTCATATTCAGAACATTTTCTACATCTCCTTACCATTTGTTTTTGTCAAATAAAAGATTTCCCTATACGTAATAAAAAAACATAGCCCTCTATGTTAACTAAAGTTTCAAATGTATACACCCTTTATATATCTTAAGTTTAGGCTTTGGTGTTCTATATGTTTTGTCACTGTTGTAAATAAGACCATTTCGTCCCCACTAGGCTATTCACTGGTCAAGGAACTGGAGCAAAATCTATATAGGCTGCAAATCTATATAGTTGCAAACTGTGAGGAGGCAACCACCGGAAAAGCCAATGAGTCAGTAGAGTGGCTATTGAGCCACTAAACTATTGTCACAGCCACAAAAAAAGTGGCGTGCTGGTGAGGACTGGATACTCTTCAATACACACGGATACAGTTTCACAAAACCCAGAACCCAGGCCACCTGAGGCTTCTTCTGGTCCTCAAGAAACCTAACAGGCAAAATAACCCGGCCATCTCATTTACTTATCTTGCTTATGTTAATGTTTGGTTCATTGGTTTTTCACATTATTCCATTAGCTTTTCTATGTAGACAGTCATGCTGTCCAGGACTCGTAATACATTTGTGGCCTTCTTTCTAGTACTTGTAATTTGATTTGCATTTGTTGTCAAATTAAAGGTAGTAAGTGAACAATTTCTTTTCTCCCCTTTCTGGTCGCATTTTGAATGTTTTGTCACTAATTCTCTTAATGTTTATTTATTTTTGAGAGAGAGAAAGAGAGTGCAGGGGAGGGGCAGAGAGAGAGGGAGACGGGATCCGAAATGGGCTCCGCTCATCACTAATTTTTTAATTGCATGTGAATTTGACATACATATTCTTTGTCATGCTATCGATGTATTCTTATGTTCCTAATTGACGATTGAAAAAAAATGATGTTCAACTCAACCAAATGCCTTCTCAGAATCAATTCAGATAATCATATGACTCTTCTCTATTGGCTGAGTAATCGAATTAAATTCACAAAATTCTCACTATTAATTTCCCTTGCCTTCTTGCATATATCCTATTTGATTTAGGAGTATTCTACTTTTAAAATGTATTAAAAGCAATGTAGCTACACTTGGGATTTTTTTTTTTAATAATACACATAATGTCTGTGTTGATAAGTAAAATTACCTTCAGTTCTCTTCTTTTGGTGCATGGTATATTTTTCAGGTGTTTGTATCATGTCTCTGCTAGTATAAAAAAAATGAGTTATAATGTGACTCTTCCCTTAAATTTTGTGCTCTTACACAATTGACAAAGCATTAGAATATTTTTCCCGTGAATATTTAAAAGAACCTGCCTATCCTTCTGAGTAATGGGTACACAGAGTCTTTTGAGAGCAGAAGGAGAAATTGAGTAGTTTGGAAAATTTCAAACTCGTGTTTATGTGATTGTTTTCTTAGGCTTTCTACTTCTCACATGACATTTGTTTTTACATATTGTGATTTTCAACTTCATTTATAATGAACTGAAAACTACAGCAAGAGCCACATCTACAAAATTAGCACATCTTTAATATGATAATGCCTTTTGAAATTCTTTAATGTTTATTTTTTAATTTATTTTTTAATGTTTATTTATTTTTGAGACAGAGAGAGAGACAGAGCATGAGTGGGGCAGGGGCAGAGAGAAAGGGAAACAGAATCCGAAGCAGGCTCCAGGCTCTGAGCTGCCAGCACAGGGCACGACGCAGAGCTCGAACTCATGGACTGCGAGATCATGACCTGAGCTGAAGTCAGATGCTCAACCAAATGAGCCACCCAGGCGCCCCTCTGATAATGCCTTTTGTAAGCAAAAGTCATACCAAAGGGATATTTATGTGCAGTGCCATGGCAGTGTTAATTTTTACAATTTTTCTGAAGTTTTTTTTTGCAATTTGATTAAAAAAAAAAAAAAACTTAAAGCAATCACATTCTCTGACCCAGTAATCCTATTTTTAGAATATATACCAAGGAAATTATTCACAAACAGCAAATAAATATCAATGTATAATTATTTTCATCTCAGTGTCATCAAGTTAATTACTGGAAACAACACAAATGCTAATAAAGGAATGATGAGTAAATTGTGGATTATCCAGATAATGCAATACTATACTGATTGTTAACATTGTTTGTGAAGAGTTTTCAAGCATATGAGGAAATTCAAATACTATAAAGTTGAGGATAAAAAATAAGGCAAAACCTTGCATGCGCAGTGTGACCTCAACTTTAAAAAAATATGCATGGCATGAAAACCACTTGGACAATTTTAAATGAAGGGTTAATGGGTAGAAAGTGTAACTTTTCTCAACATTTTAATATTTTTCAAAGTTTTTAAGCACCAAAACAATAATGAACAAATATACTTTTTCTTTTAAAAAGTAAACAAGCTTTTTTTTTCCATGCAGTCAATCTTTATTATAGCAGTATTCGCATATTCACATCAAGTACATAGAATTTTTGCCTTTTATATAATACAGAGATTTAAATAACTTTACACAGAAATAAATCTCTTCAATCTGAATTTCAGCTATCTTTTTTTTAATTCTCCATGCTTTCTATCCAAACTGAACAATATTATCCATTGTACAAATTTACATGAGAAAAACTGTAAAGTACAAATGAAGGGACCTGAGCAGGAAAGAACCAAAGTAGCAAGAAGTGGGTATGTGGAAGAATTAAAAAAAAAAAATCGGGGGGGGGGTGTCTCCTGGGTGGCTCAGTTGGTTGAGCGTCCAACTCTTGATTTTGGCTCATGGTTGACCTCACGGTTTATGAGTTCAAGCCCCATGCCAGGCTCTGTGCTGACAATGCCCAGCCTGCTTGGGATTCCCTCTCTTCTCTCTCTGCTCCTTCTCCTCTCTCTGTCTCTCAAAACAGATAAATAAACTTAAAAAAAAAAAGATTCAAGCAAACATTGAGGATTAAGGGACAAGAGGACATCATCCATTTGATTGAAAATAAATGTCTTTTTCTGTGAATTGAAAAAGAAACTTTAAAAATTGTTACTCCATTGTAATTTTTGCAAAGCAGGCATAAAGAGGTCTGGGGACAATTTCAAAATTCCCTTTTTGTCCACTGGGCACACCCCAGTGTGTGCTGCCCCATCACATGGGCACCCTCCTGCTGGTGCTATGAAGGTTGGAATTGACCCCCAGTTGGTTTCATAGAAAGTGTAGATTACAACGCTGCCTTCTGGTCATGAGTGCCTTTTCAACAGTTCTTTGTGATTGTTCAAACTGACTTCAGTCTCCAACTCACTTTATCCATTGCCCACATTCCATGCTGCGTGTGCATTACTCCCCACTAGGGCCATCATGAGCTAGATGTAAGTCTTGTTCTTTCCCTGGACCTCAGACAGCTCATGTGCAAACTTGAGTGTTGACCTCTTGCGTGTTTTCCCGCTGTCTATAGCTTTCTCTGAGGCTCCCACCTTGCTTCTGACAACCACACCCTCCATTTCTACATATCCATCTGTGGGTCACATGGGCCACTAGCTTCATCCTTCATCCTAGTGTATGATCTCTGCTTCCTTAGAGGAGGGAGACCTTTATTCGACTGGTACAAGCTTTATTCTCAGTGGCTTTAGAAAACAAAACTGGGAATTGTCATATTTCACATTAACAGAAGGGAGAACTTTCTAAAAATTAAAGCTGTGGAAAATAAAAAGAACAATTCAACATATAAGGGCCAGGAGCGAGGAGTAGGAGATGAGGGAATTTCTGCTTTGGGTGGGAAGGGAAAATCAACACATCCTTAGGTTTATTCTCCAAATGGGTGCCCATCCCCCGCCTTTCTCAGTGACTCAAAGGGGATCGGTGAGGTGACCTATGAAGAAAACGTTATGCCACTGTGCGGTCAATCAGTGTTGTCACCAAGTGGTGACAGTGTTGTCACAAAGCCTGAGTGGATCCTTCAGAGAGTGAGGAGGTGGAGAGAGGGGAGTCTCATTTTTACCTGGCCAGCACCATCAGAAGGACAGGGTGACATTCTGAGGCGAGAAGGTTTGCAAAGGGAGCCCAGCAACTGGAAGGACAAATGTTAATTGGGCGTTTTAAGGTTACAAAGAAGGAAGATGGTCAGGCTGGTCTAATTAGCAAGATCTTATCGTGAAGGTGAAGAGAAATGAGGAAGACCGGAATCCAACCAAACAGGGGATATTAAGTGGTGAAACTGGGAACATCCTGAGCAACCGGGATGCTTGCACATCTACCCAAGATGTGGGCGGGAACAGTAGCTGCTACCCAGACCAGGAGACGTGACTGAGGAACCTGAAGAGTTTTCTGGATCTACCGACTGAGACCAACTGGTCACCCTCTCCACAGCCAGTCTCCAGTCCTGTTATATCAATGGCAATATATGCATATACTTTTACACACGCATATATGCACACATATACATGCGTACATACATACCTATACATGTGTTCCACTGCGGGGCACTGGGTATACTAAGAGCTTAGCCTCTGGAGCCAGACTATTTGGGTTTATAGCTCAGCTATGCCACTTCCCATCCATGTCACTTTGGGCAAGTTAACTAACCTCTCTGTTCCTCCATTTCTTCATCAGGAAAATGGAGAAAATAATTCCAACCGTTAGATGTGCTGTGAGATTTAAGCATGATAATTGACATCAAGCACACTTAGAGTGGTGCCTGGAATATCATATAATAGACATTCCATAAATTTCCGCTCTCCTAAATGTTATTAATTCCTTTTTTAATGCTCTCCCATTATACTGGCCCGGCTAATCTCTGGCCTCATCTTCTCCCTGTGTGTTTCTCAGTCTCTGCCCTGGCTGTCACCAGTCAACCCTCTACAGGTCAAATTCCTCTCTAGTTAATCATCACCATCTCTAACTGGGCTGAGCTTTGGCACCAGACCTCATAGGACAACAGCTTAGTCCATAGATTGGGCACATGCTTTGTCCAATCAGCACTGTTCATAATAATTGCTAAAGCTTATAAAGCGGACTAGTGGGGATAGCATGGTCAGGTGGTACCAGCTGGGCGACCTCAAGGTCTCTACAGTGAACCTGTATGCCATTACATTTGTAATTAAGGGAAAGGTTATTTTAAAAATAGGTTATTTTAAAAATAGTGTGAGTAGACTATGACCCTGCCTATTATGAAAGTCCTGGATTCAGGAGCTCCAGAAGTCAGTCCTTGTCCCTCAAAAAAGCCAGTGTTTCCTGAGAGCAGAAGCCAGAGCCCTATTGCTAGAGGCCAACCTCCTTGCTGACCAACTGCTTAGCGCTGAACTGGGGCCCTGAGGAACGGCCCCGTGTTTCTCACGCACCCTTCCGTTACAGTCCCCAACGGCCAGCATTGGAACCATGTTGTGTCTTTTGCCCTCAAGGAGTACTTAGCTTCTCAAATACAGGAGCTGTGTTTGATTCACCTTCTTATCCACCGTGCTCGATGAGGGGCCCGGCAGATAGGAGGCACCATGAGACCCATCCTCCCAGTAAAGAACCATCTGCAAAGGTCCCAGGAGGCATTGCTCAAGGGGGCTTCCTAGTCTTCCACTGCATTCATTCATCCCGGGGTAGCCATTCAAATGTTATTGCTTGGTGCTCCTCTCTAGGTGCACAGAAGAGACCTGGACTTTGTTCTCAGGGAGTTTACGTGGATATGCCTGGAAATTTAATTCAAAAAGAAGCACAAAGGTCAAAATCCAGCTAACTGTGCTTGCTACCCAAGGGCACTTTAAGCGCTCCTGTGTGTCACGGGTTGTAGACAAATCTCCAGCACTGGGACCTCAAAGTACAAAAAAGCAAAAGGGGTCTCTTATCCTTCATAAACAGAAACCTGGAAGAAATCACCCACCGCAATTCAGAGGCTGCTGGGGAAAGGGGCTGGGGTCTTAAGTGGGGGGTGGGGGGTTGGGCAGTGGCAGGACTTGATTTTCAGTTGAGGAATAACTGGGTTGCATGGCAACCCCATAGGAGTTTAACCAGTGCTCAGATCTGATTGGCTAAAGCAAAGTCTTGTCCCTACCATTTAATTAGGGCAGTATCTCCCCAATAAGTTAAGGTAATTGACACTTTCTCTCCCCAATTCTTGTCCATTGGAATGACTGTCCAGAGAAGAGCAAGAAACTATTATAAAAAGGCAAAACAAATGTGTCACTGCCCTGATCAAGGCTTTGACACAAATATTTACACTGCCTTTTACGTTTTTTTTACTCCCATTATTCTGAAAGGGATTTTATAGTTTTTTCTGACATATGCCAAAGCAGGTTTTTACATTTTGCAAGTATGCAAATAGCAAATGGAATAAGAAATTCATGCAGATACTTTCCCAGATTTTCAAATGCAGAACATCGTGTTATGCTGGTTCCAGAAGTTATAATTGCACTTAAAAGCCCTGCCTTGGTGTGGCATTCAGGGACTTTGGGGACTCTGTACACTAATTCATGTCTGACTTTTACAGCTTTGTAATCAGCCCTATTCATAAGAACTGGCTTATAGAAAACACATTTGTTCTTCGGAAAGAGAAGCAGTGATTAATGAGGACTTCAAGAGCACCTTCTGAGTCCTGTGGAAGTGTAAGTAGATGGCACTCTAGCCATACGCTGGAATTTCTGCCCCAGTCCCAAATCTCCCCTCCTGCTTTCTGAGAACTCTGTCCTGTGTTCATGTGCGCAAGACAATATCTCCTCTGGGCCAGCACCTATTGTCTCTGACTCCCTCTCTCCTCCTTTCCCTGGAATCTCTCAGTAATCTATCCGAAGTGGCAAACTTTCAGGAATGCCCCCTTTAGGAGTCTCACAAAATGTGTAAGCTTGTATCATTCCTTTCTTCTTAGGAATAAAGGAAAGCTCTTTATAGAACTGGAAACATTTCCTTTCAAACAAAAGCAATCAAGTACTCCCCAGGGCTGGGCCAGAGAGATTCATTCCTTATCCTCTTGAGACCAGAATAGTGAAAGGCATGAGTGTCTCCCCTTCAAAGGGTTCCAAGAACCTTGCTCTGAAGGACACTCCCCTCCAGAATGTCTGAGCATAACCCAGCAGGGCAGACAGTGGCTCTAGCGCCTGTGTCATTCTGGTTAATCCAGGACATCTGGTCACCCCATGTGGGAACCGTATTTTGTGTGCCCTCCAGTGTAAGCAGGAGGGCATGTCCTACACGTGGGAGAGCTGGCTGCCATGGAAATAAAGCCAATTAGAAAAGAGCATTGTGATAAATCTCGTTCACAGGCTGTGTTTACTTTAGAAAGTCATTACAGCCAAATAAATAATCTTCCACCAGTGTAAAATAATTTTCAAGACAGGCAAACATTTAACCTAAACTTTTGGATGTTTCTTCCTTGCTTTATTAGTAGTAGTAATATTTAATCTAGCAGTTCTAGACGATCTGTTGTGCTGATTTACAATTACTGCACCAATATTTTGTTGAGGCAAGACACGTTCCCTTGAAGCCCTGGAGAAAGCAGTGAGCCCCAGGAATCCTCACTGTTGGGCAGTGGCCCAAGGGCAACGTGGCTGTTGTCAACCTATTGCCTGGAGTGGTAGTTTTAAAAGATGGCTAACCTGGGAGACAGAAGACCCGGATTCTCGTTCTTCTCCACCTTAACTGGCTCTGCGACTTTAGGTAAGCTCTTAACTTCTCAATTTCCTTACTCTTAAAATCATAGAAATCTAGGGGCACCTGGGTGGCTCGGTTGGTTAAGTGTCCGACTTTGGCTCTCAGGTCATGATCTCCCAGGTTCATGAGCTCGAGCCCCGCGTCAGGCTCTACGCTGACAGCTCAGAGTCTGGAGCCCGCTTTGGATTCCGTGTCTCCCCCTCTTTTCACCCTTTCCCCACTCACACTCTGTCTCAGTCTCTCTCTAAAAATAAACATTAAAAATATTTTTTAATATGGAAACCAATTTGACAATAAATTTCATATATTGAAAAAAAATTAAAAAAAATAAAAGAGCAAAAAAAATATTTTTTTAAAAATCGTAAAATTTTAGAGACTAAGGAACCTCGCTGGGAGGTATGTCATGGAGTGGTTAAGGTCGTTCAAATTTATCTACTTCATTTTCTAGATTATAAAACTAAGACTTGCTGTATCCAACCCCCAAACTGGCTGAGAAAGTCAACCAAAACTTCAGCACGCTTTCGGCAAGTTTGGGGTCATACAGATTGTTATACGAATGAACGAAATAATAATTATTACTGTTATTCACGATTTAAGTGAGAAAGTCCTTCAAACTTCAGCCAAAGTACGTAGCGCTAAATAATATTATTTTTATTACCATTAAAAATGCCCACATTTGCTAGATATGGACACTTTTTATTGTCCCAAAGTTCCCAATTTCACAAAAGGATGATTTTCTTTTCTCTCTGTCCAGAAAATTAGTCGCATGTCCTCTCAAACCAAGACAATTTCCTGAACGGAGCTCTAAAGTTGCACAGAGGATTACTTGCAAAGCTTTCGAACCGCTTATATCAGAGAATACCAATTGTGTAGGTAGTTAAGTAAAAAGCAGTTAATCTACTTCTATCTTACATTTCGCTGTGGTGCAGCTTTGTGATGCACAGAGATCTCCTGAAGCAAAACCTTCATTTCTTTTTTTTTAAATATGAAATTTGTTGTCAAATTGGTTTCCAGACAACACCCAGTGCTCATCCCAACAGGTGCCCTCCTCAATACCCGTCACCCACCCTCCCCGCCCTCCCACCCCCCATCAACCCTCAGTTCGTTCTCAGTTTTCAAGAGTCTCTTATGGTTTGGCTCCCTCCCTCTCTAACTTTTTTTTTCCTTCCCCTTCCCCATGGTCTTCTGTTAAGTTTCTCAGGATCCACATAAGAGTGAAAACATATGGTATCTGTGTTTCTCTGTATGACTTATTTCACTTAGCATAACACTCTCCAATTCCATCCGCGTTGCTACAAAAGGCCATATTTCATTCTTTCTCATTGCCATGTAGTATTCCATTGTGTATA
This sequence comes from Panthera leo, assembly GCF_018350215.1. NCBI lineage: Eukaryota > Metazoa > Chordata > Mammalia > Carnivora > Felidae > Panthera > Panthera leo. Next base: position 71,666,259 of record NC_056680.1, on the reverse strand, counting down.
TGAACCACAATTTCTTTATCCATTCATCAGTGGATGGATATTTAGGCTCTTTCCATAATTTGGCTATTGTTGAGAGTGCTGCTATAAACATTGGGGTACAAGTGACCCTATGCATCAGCATTCCTGTATCCCTTGGGTAAATTCCTACCAGGGCTATTGCTGGGTCATAGGGTAGATCTATTTTACATTTTTTGAGGAACCTCCACAGTGTTTTCCAGAGCAGCTGCACCAGTTTGTATTCCCACCAACAGTGCAAGAGGGTTCCCGTTTCTCCACATCCTCTCCAGCATCTACAGTCTCCTGATTTGTTCATTTTAGCCACTTGGACTGGCGTAGGTGGTATCTGAGTGCAAAACCTTCATTTCTTAATACAACTTTTAATTAATTAATTAATTAATTATTTTTTTTAAAGGTGACTTAATGTTTATTTTTGAGAGAGAGAGAGAGAGAGAGTTGGGGAGGGTCAGAGAGACAGGGAGTCACAGAATCTGAAACAGGCTCCAGGCTCTGCGCTGTCAGCACAGAGCCCAATATGGGGCTCAAACCCAAGAACAGTGAGATCATGACCTTAGCCAAAGTCGGACACTCAACCAACTGAGCCACCCAGGTGCCCCACAATTTTTTTAAGTTTATTTATTTATTTATTTTGAGAGAAAGAAAGAGAGAACACCAGCCAGCAGGAGAGGGGCAGAGAGAGAGAGAGAGAGAGAGAGAATCCCAAGCAGGCTCTGCACTGCCAACGCAGGGCTCAACCTCACCAACCTAATGGTCAGATCATGACCTGAGCCAAAATTGAGAGTTGGACACTTAACCAACTTAGCCACCTTCTTAATACAATTTTTTGCTTTAAGTTATAACTTAGCCTGGATTCCGCTGAACTTTGAGACAACTAGTTTCCTTGACAGTATTTTATTTGAGGATGTAATCTCAGGGAACAGGATAAGGGTTCAGAAAGGATAATGGAAGGAGGGAAGGCCAATTCAGGGATACATGAGCAAGCTGACACTTCCTGCGGCTAGTGCTCAGTCTCAAGGGACTTTCTAAGGAGCCTGAGGAAATGGGTGTCCGAGGACAGAGGGGGAGTGTGTTTATCTATCGGATCTCTGAACTTCAGGGTTGTCCAGGCATGAATACAGAATCCCCTCCTGTGGGTGCCCCCACTATAGGGTCAGCAAAGCTCCAGAGAAACAGAGATCTGGCCCATTTGGATTGCGTCTGCACAAAGCTGGTTGAAGCCTGCACAAAATGGTCACTGCAGCAGTGGCTGGCTCAAGAAGTGGGGCTGAGGGGATTTAAGGTGCGTACATGAGGTATCTGATACTCATTAAATTCCAAGCAAGTAATACTTCCATCTATGACATGGTCATTTATTTGCTGAGAACTTGTCTTTGGAAGTCTCTGATTCACATGCTGACCAGTCAAACAACCCAAGGTTTAGCACCGGGTACCTCTTTGCACAACATAGGAAAATTGTGTATTTATCCAGTCTTGGCCAAAGGAATGCTCTGGAGCAGTGTTACATGGGGGAGGATTAAAGAGTTTTTCATAAAGGAGGTAAATTTTACTTAGGTGGAACTTGTTAAAAATGCAAATTCTCTGGGCGCCTGGGTAACTCAGTCAGTTCGGTGTCTGACTTCAGCTCAGGTCATGAGTTTGAGCTCCACATAGGGCTCTGTACTGACAGCTCAGAGCTCGGAGCCTGCTTCAGATTCTGTGTCTCCCTCTCTTTGCCCCTTCCCCACTCAATTCTGTCTGTCTCTCTCTCTCTCTGTCTCTCTCGGTCTCTCAAAACTAAATAAACATTAAAAAAATGCAGATTATCTGTTCCCACCCCAGACCTACTGAATCAGAAATTCTAGGGGTGGGGTGCCTGGGTGGTTCAGTCAGTTGAGTGTCCTACTCTTGGTTTCAGCTCAGATCATTATCTCACAGTTTGTGGGTTCGAGCCCCCCATTGGGCTCCTCACTGACAGCGTGGACCCTGCTTGGGATTTTCTCTTTCTCTCTGTGCCCCTCCCCTGCTTGTGCTCCCTCTCTCTATTCTTCTCAAAATAAATAAATAAACTTCAAAGAAAACTCCAGGGGTAGAGTGCAGGTGCCTGCATTTTAACAAATCTTCCAAGTAATTCTGAGGTATGCTAATGTTTGAGAACCACGCAAATCTCCTCCATAGCATGGGGCTGCCTCAGGTGAAACAAATCAGTATGGCAGTAAATCAATGGTCAGTTATGCACAGACTGGTACATACTGTTCAAGCACTAAACTAGGAGATAGTTATCCTTATGGGTTTCAGAGATGAGAGGACGAACAAATCACAGAGCCCTTGATCCCAACGAGTATATGATCTAGTAGAAGAGACAGACAAGTAGACTGACAATAATAACAGACCAGCAAGAGGAACACCTAAGTGAGACCGAATCCAAATTCTCAGGGAGAGTCACGAAAAGGGGTGTGACTTCTAAGTTAAGCTGTGGGACACCCAGGGTGCATTGTGTGAGATGGAAGGACACTTGCCAACAGACAAAGCGGGTAATACAGCATCCTGGGAAAACGCGAGCCAGCCCAGTCCATGGCTTACAAGGAGTCGAAGCGTGCGGAAGGAGGGTACAGGGAGGCACTAGCAAGAGAAGAGGTTGGAAAGATACCAAGGAACAGATCATGAATTGTTTAAAATGTAAAGAAGTTTGGATTTTATTCTGAGAGCCAGCAGGAGCCATTAAAGTATTTCAGCGGGAACCACTTCTCGGTTTGTCTGTCAGATCCTCCTTCTCATCCTGGACACAAATGTGGGCAATCCGAGAGCTCAGCCTAGCTATCTCATTCCAAGTCAATGGCTTTAAATGCCGACCAAGTGCTGACGGCCCCCGAAACTATCTCTTCAAACCTGCCTCTTGCCCAGATTTCCAGATTGGCATCTCCATTGGAACGTCTAAAAGACGTTTCAAACTTAACTTGACAGCAGTAGAACACTTGATTTTTTTCCCCCTCGATCTTGTGTCTTATTCAGTCTTTCCTCCGCTCAGTAAATGGCAACACCATCTACCCAAGTTTTTCAGCCAAACTTCTAGGACATATTCAAGAGTCCTCCCTTCTCTCCTCACCTACATCCAAGTCTCAAGAATATCCTGTCAACTCGGCAAGTTGTGTTGGCTCCACCTCCAAAAAATATCCTGAAACTTTCCACTTCTTTCCAGTCCTTCTACTTTGATGGCAAGATGGCTTCCAAAAGCTCAAAACCCATTCTATGGTCAATTCCCTCAGCATACTTTAGTCTTTCCCGCAGAGCCCTATGCTGGGATTGACTGGCTTTGACTGGGTTTTACGTTCATTCATGAACCAATGACTATGGCCAGTGGGATAAACACTCTTTTTGCTCAATCCTGGGTCACAAGCCCATCTTGGCAGCCAGAGGGGGAGACAGTTACCCTCAAACCACACAGTGGCTAGGGGTGGAAAGGGCTGTGGAGAGAGTGGGGGGGTGCTGTGGGGGTAGATAGTCCCCCAAGGAAATGGGGGTGTTACCAAAAGAAGCATAATGGATACTGGGCAATGGACAAGAGATTTCCACTAGAGTGGTGAACCAAGAAACCACTGAATGATGAAAAGTAAAGGAGTTTCTTTTTGAAACGTACTTGAATATTGCTTTTCCTTAAAGTATTGGTGTTTCATTTCTAAGAGTTTAAATTTAAATCAAAATCATTTTACATACTCTGGGCACTCACTTACCAACATTATAATTAGTGTCTGGCTGCTTGTGACATTGGGCTGGATAGTCTAATCCCAGTGGCTGTGATTTCCACCTTCTAGTAAAATGTAAGTCTCATGCACAGTGTTTAAGTATCTGAACTAGCACTGATCTGTCTCATACACTAGGAAAAAAGCATTTGTTTTCTATTCAACAGCTGACTACTTATACAGTATATAATGATCACATAGGACATACGTAATGAGAATTTTTGGAGGCAGTGTTCAAAGGGTGTGTCCACAACACAAGGGCAAAGCCAAAGACTTAAAAGTAGAGTCCATATAGAAATTGACATAAATAATATAGAAAAACAGAATTCCATTTTTTTCTCTTTAACGGTTTTGAAAACCCCTAAAGAAAGACAAATGGAATGCTGGCCTGGAATAAGAATATCAGCAGACCCTGTTGCTGTCCTCTCGAGCGGCCAGCACGTGCAGCCACATGTTCTGCGTGCATGGAAAGATCTGGCATGTCTCCTTTTCTCCTAAGCAGAAAGAAAAAAGAAAAGTGCTTTCCCAAAAGGACTCCCTTCTTTTTCCACAATCCTTAATTTTGGCCCCAAATAAAGATTTTGATTTTGAGATCTCTTCTTTCTTTGCTTGTTGACATCATGGGATTTGATCCCTGCCATTCTGACCTGGCACCTGTCCCCATTTTTGGTGTGGCTGCTACAACTTTAGGAAAACATATTGTACTCTCAGGGTGAGAATTAAATCAGGGATGGAGGAGAACCTTATTGCAAGAAGTATCCATCACTCTCCAAGCATGCACATGTGCGCACACACACACACACACACACACACACTGGTTGCTGTGCTCCCAACCTGAAATACTTCTGGAGGGAAGTTAAAAGGATACAGTTACAGACTGCGGAGAAAATTAAAGGAAGATAATGGGTGTACTCTTCTCTGCAGATCCTATATGCCCAAAGGTGTAGAAACTGTAACTATTTCTTTTGCTTAAGTAATGAGAAAAGGGCTATATTTATGCAAAACAGCCAACTTATCATGACGAAAAGGGCACCTGGAAGACTGAAGACACAAAGGAATCCAAAAGCAAACAAATTGATATCTCCTCAACCACAGAGCACTTAATCCTGAAGCCCTTTGACAGTTTTATTGGATTTCCCTACAAAGATCACAATAGTTACGCTTGCAATTAGCTTCTGAAATTAACTTGGAGCTCTATACTTAGAAGTTGGCTAGTGAACAAGTATCATGTTTTGCTTTTTGTTATCCCACTCTCTGTGCCCTCTCCCTTGTTTGGATCCCCACTTTTTTCTACTTTTTCTTTTTGAAGATTTCAAACACAGTACTTTATCATATCTGGAGGTCTCAGAATCCAAAACTCCGTGGAAGATTCTGTGGACAGTGGAGCTCACAGATGTGACAAAGTCACCGACACATACAAGGATGTTGTCGAGGACGCAAAACAATTCCCCTGGATAAATGCTTAAGGCTCTTTTGTTTTGTTTTGCAACTTTTCCAAGGCAAGATGCCTGGGCTCTTCTTTCGCAAAAAGTGCAAGGAAAACGGACTTGACCTTTGCAGACTGTCTTAAATTTTAGGCTCTGTTTGTCAGCTGCTAGCGACCTCACCAAAGCAGGGGACTGCAAAACAAAGAGAGTGAAACTGGAAATGCCGCCTGAAAAGGAAGCATTTATCTCATCACAATAGGCCCTTGTCTTTCCCGAATTTGGATTGGGTATCTGGTTTAGTGTCCAGACACACTAGCCATGGACACCTGACTTTCTCAAGGACAAAATGGAGGGGAGGGGGAACCAAAGGTGTTTTAGAGTCCAAGCATGATCGGATGGAATTGCCATGATGACTTTTGTCGTAGAAATCTGGCCAAGCAAGGACTAGAGATTCTCCATCCAGAGAGCTTCAAGCTTCCACCCATATGATGACTTGGTCTCCCCTTTCAATCCCACCCAAAGGACTCTTTGAAATACATACAGCAAGAGACGTTCCAAAAATACTTATGAAAAGATGTATTGTATTGTGCCTGGCCTTGAAAAAAAGTTTGTGTTCAAGATTTATAGTAAAAGAAATAGGAGTTATTCTCATTTTTTCTTTTCATTTACCACCCCCTCCCCCCGAAACTGCAGAATTGGGACAATTGAAACAATTAGCTGCCTCCTGTTTATCATTATATGAGCATCATCCTAATCCTTTGGCTAAGCCGGGGCTGTTTTCTCGAGCATTATATCCCTGAGTGAGCCCCAACTACTGTACAGAAGGACTGAAATCTGAAAACTACTCAGAATAACATTTCAGGGCTTCGCTGCTGCTTGATCTGTTTCTTTTTAGCTTGTCCTAGAAACAGTGAGGCACTGCCACATTTTTAAGGTGGGGCGGGTGGGGGGATAACATCTAAATTCCTCGTGTATCTCAGAAATCTAAATTAAAACATTGAGGAAGCAGTTACTAGGTTGTTCTGACAAAGATAACAAGGCTGTGAGGATTGGATTTAGAAATGAGCATTGCAGGGCTCTCTCAGTGGGATCCAATCTGGAATGTCACACTCCGACATACAAGTAGTTAGGACAAACTTAAATAGCCAGACCCCATAAAAGAAAAAAGTAGCACTGCACATTATTATGAGCTGTAGGGCTTGGGACCATTATTATAGAATGCTGTACCATTCTGTTTCAATTAAGGAACACAAATAAATCACAATAAAAAATTGTTCAATAGGTTTGGAATCACTCTATATAGTCATAACAAAGCTACCACACTGTTTAATCGCCCGTTGAGAACCATTTGGTAATGACTAACAGAGAAAGGGGAACATTCTGAAAACCACTTGGAGTCCCATTCTCTTCTGATCCCCGCCTACAGTTATGAGGATGGAGGGGAAGGGACAGAAGAAGCCCAGGGTCATAGACAGACTCGCAGCAGATAGCCAGGAGACCAAGGCCATGGACTCCATCCAGTTGTTATCCCCCTGGAGAGCCAGTATCGAGATAAGCAAGTCTCAGTCCTCCTGTCCTTGCGACTAGACTGCGCCCCCCTATCTCACTGCGATATGCCTATTCCACAGCCTGGTGGAGGGAGAGTCCACCGAGGGCTGCCGTCCTGACAGGTCGGTTAACACACAGAGAGAGGCCTTGAGGGCCAGGAGATCCCTTTGCTTTGGAAAGAACAGTCAGGGTCCGCCCTGGAAGCCACCCAACACAGTTTGGGCAGAGCCGATCAGGCAGATCGTGAAATTTCCATGACATCAATATCATAGTTGTTAGAACAAAGCATGGAACACTCATCTGTTTTACAGAATTTATTTGCACTGCTCATTCTGCCGTTATTAAGCAGGCTGAGTAGACCGGGTGAGCATATTCCCAGGAAACAGTTCCCTGATAACTTAGGAGGCTTCAACCCTGCAGGGTGTTGCTCTAGTTTTCTTTAACAAAGACGTGAGTGTTGGTGCTTCAAATAAAAGTTATTTTTTGCCCTCCTATAATTGAGGTTGGGTGAATTTCCAGTGCACTTCTCCCTCCCTCTTTTCCTTCCTTCCTTCCTTCCTTCCTTCCTTCCTTCCTTCCTTCTCTCCCTCCTCCCTCCCTCCCTCTCTTTCTTTCTTTCTTTCTTTCTTTCTTTCTTTCTTTCTTTCTTAAAAAGGTGTTTATCATTTTCTTCTCTCTATTGTAACTGTAGATCATTTTTGTGGGATTTCTCTTGTATGCCTTCCCCTCTACCTTCCCATGCTGAGGATTGTAAAATTTCCCAGATTTGTTTAACTGCTGTGAGCATAAAAAAGCATCGTGCTTGCATTTTGAACAGAGCAGAGATTAAGGCACTGGAAGCCTTGAAATAGCTCTTTCTCAACTTCCATTCTCATGAGGTTATCCACATCAACTTGCTGTTAGGACAGGGTCAGTGTGATGAAATGTATTTGTTGGGTCTCTTTGGTGCCAGCAGTTCTGCCAACAATCCCATCTACCTGATAGCTGTACTATTTCAGAAACGTCCGGTCAGTAGAGCCGATTGAGTGCCCGCAGACCTTCTAGTGCAGCAGTGAGAACTGAAGCCACAGCCAGAAAGAACTTTAGTTTTCTCTTTTTTTGTCTTTAGAAACAGGCATGCGAGAATGGGGAAATAAACAGAATTTATCAAGTGGGAATTTTTATTTCGGTATTAAGCCCTAGTTGGAACTAAATTTAAAATAGCACTAGGGTTATGGTATTCCTCTCAATTTTTTAGCATTCCATCTGAATTTTATATTCCATCCAAATATCCAGGATTGCTTTGAGGACTCCTTAATAAAAATACAATATATAAAAAGGTGCAGAAGGAGGTATTAGAAAGGTTTTTTAAAAAGGTATCCCCAAGGGCACATGGGTGGCTCAATCAGTTAAGTGTGTGACTTGGGCTCAGGTCATGATCTCATTGTTCATGAGTTCGAGCCTCGCATCAGGCTCTGCACTGTCAGCTCGCAGCTCAGAGCCTGGAGCCTGCTTTGGATTCTGTCTCTGTCTCTCTGCCCCTCTCCTGCTCTCTCTCTCTCAAATATAAATAGACATTAAAAAATTTTTTTGAAAAAGACATCCCCCAAAACGTACCATGTTAGAGCATGGAAAAGCAATAATAATAAAGTGTCTCAAATGCTCATGTTAGGATGATAATCCTAACTTACTTGAAAATCATTTGCTGTGTTAAGAAATGGAAAAATCTGTGTTTTCCTTACCTTTCCATTCCCCAACTTAAAATTCCTTGATTCTAAGATTTGTGTCCATGTCAAATGCCAAAATAAAACCAGCATTTATTTAGATTGCTAGGTCCATAACCTTTTACAGCTTTGCTTGGACCCCATGACAATCTTGTTGGGTTAAGACATCCTGTCCGAGAGGTCTCGAACTGAGATGACAGGTGTGGGGGGAGGTTGGCGAGCTGATGATGGTACTTCTTGACCTTCAAGATTAGAACTGACAGAGAACAGTCAAATATTCATGAAGGAGAAATGGTCAGGAGGGATGTGTGTGTGTGTGTGTGTGTGTGTGTGTGTGTGTGTGTGTGTGTTTAAGGGACTGGGGGCAGGAGGAAGGGATGGAAATAGGATGACAAGAAGACCAGGCCTTAATATGTGGCTCCCTCGCCTTGCCCAGACAGAAGCTTTGAATTCAACTGTAAAGTCTCAAAAGATGCCAATAAAAATGATGCCCCTCTATGGTTTTGCCTCCTGTCTCAAATATAAAAACGGTCTTAAAATCAGTCACAGAAGGCTCTGGGATCTGGAACAGGGAAAAGTATTGGCCTTGATAATGATTCCTGCATAAGAATCTGAAATTGTGGGCCAACAAATCACAGAACTCAGAACGCTACCCCGTTCCATGTAACCCTGGAATGGTCCCCCAGCATTTTGTCCTGTTAACTCATCTCCCACCCTACTGAAAATGGAAGGAAAATCAGTGGGCTAAGGAAGAGGAATAAGGAGGATAAAATAGAGAAACATGTAGAGAAACTGGAAAAAGCCATGCAGATCTCACAAGCAGTGTGAATTCTGCTACCAGGTAATTCTGAAGAGGGAAGTAATAACAATAAGAATGTCTACAGGGCATATTTATATACCAGGCACTTTTGAGAGTATTAATTCCATTCTGAACACTGGAAGTGCAGCTCAGAGAGCAACTTGCTTAAATCCACACACTTGTCAGTGGAACATTTCATTAATTTATGTATTCATTCATTGAACAAATAGCTATTGAACACATACAATTTCACACTGCCAGGTGGCAGACATAGAATAAAGAGCAAAAGCATTAATGTCTTATTCTCAAGGGGCTTGTATTTTAGTCGGCGAAGAAGAAACATTAACTTAATACTCACATGGATAACTGTTCAACTGCAAATTTAGGGCCCTCTCTGAAGGAAGCAACCCATTCCTGGAAGGTCAGGTAACAGGTGAACGTGACCTTTACTGGACAGGGTGAGGGCTGGATGGGTGGTCATCAGGGGAGGCTTCGTTCAAGATGGAGTCTTCTTGACCTGGAGTCTAAGAGAGATCTTGACCTGGAGTCTAAGAGAGATGAGAAGGTGCTAACTAGGCAAAGGGTGCGTAGTGTGCGTGGGTGTGTGCGCCTGGGCACATGTGTGATGCGGAAGACACGGACAGGGTTTCAGGAAGAAGAAATACAGGTACGAAGGCCCAGAGCTCTAGGGTAGCTGGAATGCAGAAGTTGAAAGGTCTCGAAGACAACATGGAAACGCAGAAGCTTTGCAGAGGCCTCAGAGATGTGAGCGAGTGGTGGTCTCTGTGCCATATGTTATGGTCTTCTTCCCAATGCTAGATTTCAGAGCTTGGGCCCTTCACATGTCTTTCAACCTGCTCCCCATCTGACCTGCCCTATGCACATTCTCCTTGCTTCTCTGACATAATCCAGACAGAGTACCAAGCGGGCCCCTTGCCTGCTGCTACCTGCCAAGTGCAGGTGGTGAAGAGTAGCTGTAGTTGGTTCTGGAGTCGGGTGACTCAAGAATCAAATCCTGGCCTGGCTGTTTAATAGGTCTGTGAATTTGAGGAAGTCCCTTGACCTATGACAGCTTTAGTTACAGGCGTGTAAAAGGTTTGATATTGGGAAAAAAGGAGATGATTCTTACAAAGGACTGAGGCGTATACAAATTGAGGTTTGTAAAAAACACTTTCCCTTACTGTGTGTATAAATGAGCAATTGGTCCTGACCCAGTCATCAGCTGGTATTTCATAGACCTCTGCCCCACCAGGAGTGCGACCCCTCGCAATTTTCCCTCTGGCTCATGTATAAAAGCAGCCTCCTTTCTCTCTTAAGGTTAGTGAGATATATACTTGCTGTATACAAAATCCTTTCATCCAGAATTATAGTTGTTATATCTAAAATGCACTAACCCAGAAATATACTTGTCTTATCCAAAAGCCTCTAGGAGGAGGGCATCATCAATTGTGCTGGAATTAAGCAATAATAAATCAATGCACTGATTGATTTACAGAAAAATAAATTGAGTTCCTAGACCTGTGCCCAGTGGCTTTCCATACAACACAAAAAGAACCCTCTGTGTGTGCCTCGGGGTATTCCAAGTCTCAATAAGGATTTTTTTAAAACTGCAAATTATGGAACATAAGAGAAATATTAAAGAAAATTCCAAATCATTATTTTCAATAGCAGAAATAGTAAATACAAGATATAACATTTCTGAAAAAGAACGTCTAATATTGAGATGGCTTCTTGGAAAAGATTAGACCTCCAAAGATGGTTAAGGTCCAATACAGTGAAAAAATATGTAGCATTAGAATCAAACAGAGCTGGTGAGTGAAGTCGTATTTGACCTTAAGCAAACTACTTGCATGGTCTGAGTTTCCTTATCTGTAGAATGGAGAAGAGTACCCATCAATAAAGAAAACAATATAATTAATAAGTGGATGTTCTTATTTTATTTTATGAGAGGCACTAGTTTACATCTAGTATGTTCATCATGAATGTATGTTCAAATCCCAATTCTACTCCCAGTTTCTGCATGATAGCAGACAAATTACTTGGTCGATCTAAGCTTCCTTTTCAACATGTCCAAGTCTGATAGAATCCTACCCACCCTCCGTGGCTGTTATATCGCAGATAATACGTGTCAAGTGCACAGTAAACATCCCATCATTATAGTTGTTCAATTGTTTTTATTTTGATTGCTGTTGCTATTATTACCACTAATATTTGCTAATGTCAGATGAGTGGAGGGAAAGCAAAGAGAGACAGCGGAGTAAAAATACCAGCAAAAGCAAACACTAGGAATGAAAACAGTGATACAGTTGAAGAGATAGGAAGGAGTTAGATTAAAGAATTGAATTCAGGGAGCCAGGATAGACCCCAATATGTCCATGTAATATTAAATCCTTTCTAGATATTGTCAGGAAAGAGAAGTCTACCTCTTTTCTTTGTCACCCATCACACTACTTACAGTGCCTGGGGTTTTAGGATTTTCTTTTCTCGTTGTCACATTATATTTCCTTTGTTTACACTTTCATTGCAATATAATAGACATATAACACTTGATGTATACACTTACACAAACATGTAAGTTTAAGGTGCACAACATACAATGACTTGATATGTGTATAGACTGTGAAATCATTACCACAATGGGTTTAGTCAACACCCTTTTCCTCAGAGTCTAATTCTTCATTCTACTTCTGTGCACGTGGAGAAGAGTCAAGAAACATACCTTGGAGAATACACTGTATATTTTAAAAGACCATATTTATTTATATTATTGTCCATTTTAAAATTTTTTTAATGGTTATTTCTTTTGAAAGTAAGAGAGAGGGAATGAGTATGGGAGGAACAGAGAGGAAGGAAGGCAGAGAATCTGAAGCAGGCTCTGTACTGTGAGCGCAGAGCCTGATGTTGGGTTCAAACTCACAAATTGTGAGATCATGACCCGAGCTGAAATCAAGAGTCAGATGCTCAACTCACTGAGCCACCCAGACGCCCCTATTGTTGTTCATTTTGAATAGTGATGTTACTGTTAGTTGGGCAAAGTCAAATCATGCTGTGCCCCTGATAATCATGACGACATTGAGCGCCACTGTGTGCCAGGCACTCTGCAGACAATATGGCTGATTTCAGTGTTTTCATTTTGTAGATGGTAACGTGACCTTAAAAAGGTGAAATAACCTCTCCCATCCTATGGCCATGAGGAGGCAGAGCCAGTGAGTGACCCTAGTTTATCTGCCTTCTAGTAAAGTTCTTCCAGTTCCCAAAGGAAATTCCCATGGATTCCCGTGCTTATTAGACAATAGCCCCTTAAAAGGGGGCTGCTAGAGGTGTGTAGAGAGGAACAAATGAACTCAGTTACTCGGATGTTTCTTCACCTGGGTATTTTTGTTTCCCACTCTCCCTGTTTAGTAGTATTTCCCAGCTACTTACTATATACTCGTCTCAATTAGCCCCAACTAGACTTCAAGAAAAAAAATCAAGATGCTAATGGGAAAAAAATTCAAAGAGTGAAATCAGTCCCATTCCCAAAGTAATGTGTACCACAGAGTGTTAATTAGTGAGAAGATCTATCATATGTTTTTATACATATGTTCACATATTATACACATGTTCACATATGTTCACAATTTTCAGGTTATGATTTTTAAAAATTAAAATGAGTATTTCTCAATCTCTAAGAGTCTCTCCCACCAGGAACAGAGTTTCTGAAAATTGATGGGCAACTCGGTGCGTCTGAGTTCCAAAGTCTGGAAGGGGGATGGCAAACCCCAAATCTTGCAAAGGTGGCCCGCCAACCTCAATGGACAAAGGGGGCAGCATGATTCTTTGGATGCAGGCACACACAACTCTATACATGGAACACACACACGTCCTCCTTGCTTCCATATAGAAACTCTCACTTTTTTTGTTTTTTGAAACATATTCTTGAGAATGTTTTGGCCTCCCCTTTTGACTTTTGCCAAAGACATGGCTACAGAAAATCATTTCTTTACCATGAGGTAAGTAGGGCAAAGAGCAGTGTGGGCCAAGATGAAAAGGGGCATGCATTGCCCCCTTCCACCACCAACGAGGCACACTGGAGATTTCTGTTTGTACAAACTCAGGATAAAAGCTCTACAGCAGAGTGAGAACTGCAGCCATGCTCTGTGTGCTCTTCTCTGTCATGAACGTAATCCCAGCCAAACTGTGACCATGATGATCCTTCATTATGATCCTTCATCTGAGATAATTTCTTCCCTCTAGAAGAAAACATTGGGAATACGATGAAAAGAAAATTCAAGATGGCATATTGAACACTCATTAGAGCTTAAAGCTTTCAGTACAAACACAAATAATTGACTAAATGCCTTAAAAGATGCACTGTGGACCAGGACCAGAGACCAAGCTCAAATCAAGAAGTAGGGATTGGGGTGCCTGGGTGGCTCAGTCGGTTAAGCATCTGACTTTGGCTCAGCTCAGCTCATGTTTGAGCCCTGTGTTGGACTTTGTGCTGACAGCTCAGAGCCTGGAGCCTGCTTCGGATTCTGTGTCTCCCTCTCTCTCTGACCCTCTCTGCTGCCTCAAAAATAAATAAACATTTAAAAAAAAATTTAAAGAAGTAGGAATTAAAGGAGACACATGGATGGCTCAGTCAGTTAAGTGTCCAACTTTGGCTCAGGTCATGGTGTCACGGTTCACGAGTTGGAGCCCTGTGTCCAGCTTCACACTGAAGATGCAGAGCCTGCTTGGGATTCTTTCTCTCCTTCTCACTTTGCCCCTTCCCTGCTCTCTCTCTCTCATGTGATCTCTCAAAATAAATAAATAAACTTAAAAAAAATAAGTAGGGATTAAAGGTCAGTAGGAACTGAAACCAGAGCATTGCCCTTGGTGCTAGGGTCTAACAGGCACAGGGGGACAGGGGACAAACACCCAGTATGTGGCAGACACTCTGAATGAAGCCAGGAGTGGGGACCAAGCTGACTCTTACATGTGAGGCCTGAAGGAGTTCCCATATCCAGGAATAGAAGCAGATTTGCCACTTAAAGCTAAGCCCCTCCTTGTATAACAAGAGGCCTGAATTTCTGTCATCCCTGTGGCAGGAGAGTCTACAATCCAGTTTCAAGCCACATACCTTATGGAGTTAAGGTGAAAGTAGAATGAAAGCCATCCCATAAACTGGGAAAGATTCCCACAGATGGGTTCTGAAATGAGAATTACAAAGCAAAAGAGGAAGTCTAGCAGCACGAAAAGATCAACAGACCCAAGAAACAAAATTTCACGTGTAAAAATAGATGCCATGGAAAATTTTCCATTTCATAGAATAAATACAATGTTCTCAAATAAATGAAAGGTGGAATAATGTCCATTTAGTGAAAAAGGTGTAGTGTAAGCACCTGGAAACTAGCTTTTTTGATTGTAATGTAAATACCTGACAGTAAGCTTTGGGTTGACAAGGCATCCACTTCAAAGACACCCATCTCCAATAAACACAGTGCCAGCCACAGGACCAGAGGCAGAGCCAGGCTGCCCCACTCCTCAAGTTCCCTGACCATTTGACCACTTGCTTTTCCTTCTCTGAGTTTTAGTTCCTGTCCTTAGGTTTTAAATTTACCAATAGGGTGAACCCACAGGACCCCTAGACACCCCCCCTTGGCCCCAGTAAAGGCACAACCCCAGGCAGCAGCCACCCTGTGGTCCTGGCTATCCCCTGTACATGACAGAATTTATGAGTAATAATCATGCAGTCGTGATAAAACCCACAGGGCCAGTCCGGCCACAGCATTGGCTCTAAAAGGGTGGGGCCCAGGTGAGCGCCCCAGGCATTTCCAGCCAACAGCATCCCTGTCGTCACTATTGATAGGCTGAGACTAACCCAGAACACAAGGACAGGAAGTGAATTAAACTGATGGGTGAACAGGGATGAAGACAGAATTTTTCAGGTGGAACACAAAGCTAAGAAGATCGCAGAAAGCATTACAGAATGATGAAGTTTTGGAAACATGGATAGAAGGCGAGACACAGAGGAGAGATAGAGCAGTTATACCTTCATACAGATTCAGAAAGAATAGAGAGAACAGTTGAGAGACTGCGTTCAAATAATGGCTCAGAATCTTCCAGAACTGAAAATAAGCCCGAATGTCTTCTGTTCATCGGTAGTTGGGACACTTAGGGGAAGAAAACAAAAAAAAAAAAAACCCAAAAAACAAAAAAAAAAACTATTCATAGAGTCAATATAGTGAAAAGACATAATATTGAGGTGAAAACAAAATCCTAAAAGCTAATAGAAAAGATTCATTACGAAGAAACACCAAATCGACTGACGATTCTCAACAGTAGCAATATGTAACCTAAGGCAATAGAATACTAGCTCCAAGGCATTGAAGGAAAACATAATTATAATTTACATTATGTAACATACAAACAGACATCAGTCATAGGAATATTAAAAACTAAAAATGTTTCAAACCTAAAATAGTTTACTATTTACAAAGAACAAGACTTTAGAAGGAAATTGGTAAATGGTAAAGAAAATGCGTAGTTTCCTAAGTGGAGGAAAGGGGGATTGGAAGAGTATAGAAAATTTAATTAAAATGCAATTGATCCATCAGCACTTCAACAAATACAAAAAGTAAAACAAGGAGAAAATCGTAAGCATAAAGTGCAAAATATGTTGCAACAATAAATAAATATCAACAAGTATAATGAGAGTAAGTGGGCTCCCTCAATTAAAGCACAGAGGGCTCTTTAAAAGTGCAGTTGTCAAAACCCTAGAGGAGAAAGCAGGAAAAGAACCTCTCTGACCTCAGCCGCGGCAATTTGTTACTTGACACATCTCCAAAGGCAAGGGAATTCAAAGCAAAAATGAACTATTGGGACCTCATGAAGATAAAAAGCTTCTGCACTGCAAAGGAAACAAACAACAAAACTAAAAGGCAACCAACGGAATGGGAAAAGATATTTGCAAATGACATATTGGACAAAGGGCTAGTATCCAAAATCTATAAAGAACTCACCAAACTCCATACCCTCAAAACAAATAATCCAGTGAAGAAATGGGCAGAAGACATGAATAGACTCTTCTCTAAAGAAGACATCCAGACGGCCAACTAGGCACATAAAAAGATGCTCAACATCACTCCTCATCAGGGAAATACAAATCAAAACCACACTGAGGTACCACCTCACGCCAGTCAGAGTGGCTAAAATAAACAAATCAGGAGACTATAGATGCTGGAGAGGATGTGGAGAAACGGGAACCCTCTTGCACTGTTGGTGGGAATGCAAACTGGTGCAGCCGCTCTGGAAAACAGTGTGGAGGTTCCTCAAAAAATTTAAAATAGATCTACCCTATGACCCAGCAATAGCACTGCTGGGAATTTACCCAAGGGATGCAGGAGTGCTGATGCATAGGGGCACTTGTACCCCAATATTTATAGCAGCACTCTCAACATTGCCAAATTATGGAAAGAGCCTAAATGTCCATCAACTGATGAATGGATAAAGAAATTGTGGTTTATATACACAATGGAGTACTACGTGGCAATGAGAAAGAATGAAATATGGCCTTTTGTAGCAACGTGGATGGAACTGGAGAGTGTGATGCTAAGTGAAATAAGTCATACAGAGAAAGACAGATACCATATGTTTTCACTCTTATGTGGATCTTAAGAAACTTAACAGAAGACCATGGGTGAGGGGAAGGAAAAAAAAAAAAGAGAGGGAGAGAGCCAAACCATAAGAGACTCTTAAAAAAACTGAGAATAAACTGAGGGTTGATGGGGGGTTGGAGGGAGGGGAAGGTGGGTGATGGGTATTGAGGAGGGCACCTGTTGGGATGAGCTTTGGGTGTTGTATGGAAACCAATTTGACAATACATTTCATATTAAATAAATAAATAAATAAATAAATAAATAAATAAATATTTTAAAAAAAGAGAGAAAACATTTTAAAAAATCCAGTTGTAAGTATTTATAATCTATTCCTCTAAAAATAGAAAATGGTTGAACATGAATACAAGGAAGAATATATCTCAGATAAACACCTATCCCCCCAAAAGGCACTGCAGCAGTGTTAATATAATGTTAATAATGATAATAATATAAGCAACATTAATATAAGTCAGAAGGGAAGTTAGGCTAAAACAATCACTTTGCACATGTTTCTTTCTTAGTTTTCCCATCTGTAAAATGGAGATGATAATAAGCACTCCTTCAAAGCTGTCGTGATGTGATGATTGAGGGAGTGAATACATCTACAATGGTTACAACAGTGCCAGCGTGCCGTGCTTGCGTGCCGTGTAGGTATGAACCATATTACCATCACCAGCAGCAGAAGCATGATTATTATTCTTAGGGATGTTATTATTACTAAAGAACAACGTAGAGAAATTAATGCAGATCAATGTAGAAAATGCAAAAGTTTGAAAAGCAAACAATATGAATGGTGGCAATTATGGGGGAAAATACACACTCATGCATTTTTTTTTAGATGAGTAATACTTTCAGGTGGCATAAAAATCAAAACAATATAAAATATAATTGAGGGGCTCCTGGGTGGCTCAGTCAGTTGAATGACCAACTCTTGATTTCGGTTCAGGTCATGATCTCACATTGTTATTTATTTATTTATTTATTTATTTATTTATTTAAAAAATTTTTATAATGTTTATTTATTCTTGAGACAGAGACAGAGTGTGAACAGGGGAGACAGAGAGAGGGAGACACAGAATCTGAAACAGGCTCCAGGCTCTGAGCTGTCAGCACAGAGCCCGATGCGGGGCTGGAACCCATGAACTGTGAGATCATGACCTGAGCTGGAGTTGGACGCTTAACCGACTGAGCCACCCAGGCGCCCCGATCTCAGATTTTTAAGATCGAGCCCCACATTGGGCTCCACACTATGCATGGAACATGTTTGCAATTCTCTCTTTCTCTCTCTGCCCCTCTCCCTTGCTTGCACCCTCTCTCTTACATAAATTAATATAACATAATATGCTATGATATGATATAACATAATATAATATAATACAATATAGAAATCTTGCTCCCATCTCTGACCCCATCCCCAACTTTAGGTAACCACTTTTATTAGTCTACTCATTTACAAAAATTCTGGGGGCCCCTGGGTGGCTCAGTCAGTTAAGCATCTGACTTCAACTCAGGTCATCATCTCACGGTTGGTGGGTTGGAGCCCCGCATCAGGCTTTGTGCTGACAGCTCAGAGCCTGGAGCCTGCTTCAGAGTCTTTGTTTCCCTCTCTCTCTCTGCCCCTCCCCCACTCATGCTCCGTCCCTCTGTCTCCCAAAAATAAATAAATGTTAAAAAAGTTTTTTTTAAATTCTGTATGCAGAAACCAGTAAATATGATTACATGCTCTTACTTCCCTTTTTCTCACACCAAAACTAACATACACTATTTCTGCACTTTGCCTTTTTAAATTGTATCCTAGAGACATTTTCCAATGTGAGTACATAAAAAATACTCTGGCTTTATAGCTGTATGGTATTCAGCTTTGTAAATACAGCAAGTTTGTTAAACCTGTCTCCTGTTGATGGATCATTGGGTAGATTACCCATCGAATCTCTTGATGTCATTGTCAACGTTGTAGTTAACAGTCTTGCTCATATACCATGAAGTGTGTGACAAATTCTCAGACGTGGGAATCACTGGGGTGAGAGCTAAGTGCTTTTGTACTTTTGGTAACAATTGACAACTCTCCTTTTGTCAACGGTTATTCCATTTTGTAAGTCACCTGCAATGTATCTCATTTAAATTAGCATAGGTGATTTGGAGAAAATTTTTTGGTCATCTAATAAAAATGAGTATCTACAACATTTCAACTTCTAACTGCATAACCCAAAGAGATTCTCAAATGCGAGCACGAGATGTGTTAAGTGATGTTCACTGAGGCATGACTTGTAATAATGTTCATCTGGACGGAAATAGGAAAACAAAATGTGATGTGTTCACGTGGACCAATATACACCAGCTGGGAGAAGTAAATTGAAGCTATTTGTATCATCGAGACTAGATCAACCCATGGTGTTCAGTGAAAGATAAGTTGCCCAACTGTGCATACAGCATAATATTATTCATGAGGCTTAAAAATACACACAAAAATACTCTAAATTGTTTATGGATATGCATGTTAATACGTGTGTCTGAAAGTATAGGCAAGATTAAAGATCCATACCTCAAACATGGTAGGACTTCTTCTTTACTGGACAGTGTGTACAGGTGTTAGAGGTGGAGGGGGACGAGTGCATGGTCAGCACTGGACACAACTTGTTATGATTGTGTTTGTATGCTTAGAAGCAAAGAACACAAAGCATTAACAGTTAACTGTGGATGTGGTGATATGAATATTTGTTTTCTTATTTTTGTCCTTCTCTGTGTACTTCGAATCCTAAAATATTTATTGAAGAGAGATATGAGTGAGACCCTGAATTTCAGTTAAGCTAAAAACTGGGTTCTGGGCAACATTCCTTACTCAAGATCTTTCCCTTCTTCCCCTCCTCCTTCCTTCCTTTCTTCCCTTCCTCTCTCCCTCCCTCCCTCCTTTTGCTTTTTCTTTCTCATTTTTTCTTTCTCTCTTTCTTTCTTTCTCTTTGTCAGTAAATGACCGTGAAGATCTCAAAGCACAAATAAAACCACCCAGTA
This sequence comes from Panthera leo, assembly GCF_018350215.1. Lineage (NCBI taxonomy): Eukaryota > Metazoa > Chordata > Mammalia > Carnivora > Felidae > Panthera > Panthera leo. The sequence goes on along the minus strand of NC_056680.1, from coordinate 71,646,417 downwards.
TAGGGAAGGCTAAGTTCCAAATATTCAAGTGTTTTTCATTTTTTAACTACTCATTGCCCATTCCATGTTGAGTAAAATATCAATAAGGAAGGAGCTTCATGAGGAAATAAATAATCACACTTCAGTCTCTACATGACCACCTATTTTTGGACAGGAAATAGGAGAGGCACATCTTGAATCAGAAGCTGTCTTTCCAACATTTCACTTTCTCGAGAAAAGGGATAACCCAGGATTTATTTTTGCACTGGAAATTATGAGTAACTTATATTCTAGTTTTTGAACTACTAAATCTTCAGAGTTTTGTTTCTGGAAACCACAGGAATGGCAAAAACCATATAATGTCAATAATTAATAGTCACAGAGCGCAGGCTGTGTGCCCATTGCTGTTCTGGGCACTTTACAGGCATGAATTCATTTAATCCACTGTGAGAAAGGCTTTCTTTCAGTTGCACACCCCAGACGAAAGTGATGCCCAGGGTCAGGCAGCTGGAGAAGGCAGAGCCAGCCCAGGAACCTAGGTGCTGTGATCCCTGAGTCCTGCACCAGGCAGAGAAGCCACATGGACACCACCCGGCCCACAGTGCCCTTCCTGGGATGGCCCTAACGGGTACATGACTCTTCCTTCCTCAGGCTGGAGAGCTACCCTCTTCCTCCAACTCGTAAGATACAACCTAGAGAATCAGGAAATGACTTTTTTTGTTTGTTTCTTAAATCCAGAAGGCCTAAGTAACGTTAGGTTTCTCTCTTCTGAAAAGCCACAAGAAGAAGAAAAACAAATCTGGGATCAGAACATCTCCATGGTTTCAGGGAGGGCACTGGCTATGCCCAGGGTAGGGCCCGGCTCCAGGCCAAGAAGTAACCAGTTGCAGCTGCAGGGGCCCTCGGGAGGGGGCAGGGGACACTCAAACCCCAAAGCTGCTCAGCAGGGTTAGGGGAGTCCCCATCTGACATGGGAACCAGCAGCATGTGGTTCCTCAGAGGCCGGGTGCCCTGCAGAGCCTCCAGAGAGGGGTGGTGGAGGGGTGCTTTAAAAATAAGTAAGGGACAAAGTGACGAGTCTCCAGGAGGATGTCACAGCCTTGTTCTCTGCCTCATTCCTTTTCTGAAGAACGTTGTCCTGGGAGCTGCTTCTCAGGCATGGGACTGCAGGCTCAATGCATGGTGATGAAACGGAAGGCCTGGGGCAACGAATCACTTGCCAAGTGTGTGCTACTCCGCACCCACTCTCCTCCAAGCCTCATTCCTTCCCGCGCGGGCCCTTCTAGAGGCAGGGGTTGTGCTGTCCTCATTGTAGAACCCAGGAGTGATTAGCCAAATGCACAGGGGGAGCTAGCTCTGCGTCGACGTTTGACTACACACTAATTAAATGAGTTCATTCTGAGCAAACGTTCCCGGATGTACGGGGCCAAGGCCATCTAGATGAGAAAAGTCCTGTGACTTTAAGAAACTGAGACTGGTTTTCTTTTATAACCAGTGGAAAACTGTGGGAGCCACAGAGCCAAGAATAATAGCCAAACAGTACATGAAAAGATGCTCAACATCAGTAATCATCAGGGAAATTAAGACCAAAACTCCAGTGAGATGTCATCTCACACCTCTTTGAATGACTAGTCATAGTAAGACGAGAAAGAGCTAACATGGGGTGCCTGGGTGGCTCAGTTGGTTGAGCATCCGACTCCTGGATTCGGCTCACGTCATGATCCTGGAGTCAGGGGATCCAGCCGTGTGTCGGGCTCCACTCTGAACATGGATGCTCTGTCTCTCTCTCCCCTTCTGCCCTCCCCTCACTTGTGTGTACACTCACTCTCTCTCATTCTAACCAAAAAGAATTAAAAAAGACAAGAGATAACAAGTGTTGGTGAGGATGTGGAGAAATTGGAACCTCTCTGCACTGTTGGTGGGAATGGAAATTAGTGCAACCATGATGGAACACATGATGCCTCAAAATATTAAAAACAGAAATACCACATGACCCAGCAATCCTACTTCTTGGTGTATACCTGAAGGAAACAAAAATCCCTATCTCAAAAAGATATCTGCACCCCTGTGTTCATAGGGTCGTTATACACAACAGCCAAGACATGGAAACAACCTAACTGTTCATCAATAGATGAGTGGATAAAGAAGATATGGTGTGTGTGTGTGTGTGTGTGTGTGTGTGTGTGTGTGTGTGTCTAAGAGAGGGAGAAACAGAGACAGAGAGAAGGGAATATTATTCAGCTTTAAAAATAAGAGGAAATCCTGATATCTATGTCAATGTAAATGAGCTCAGAGGACATTATGCTAAATGAAATAAGCCAGTCACAGAAGGACAATACTGCATGTTTTCACTTACAAGCAATATCTAAAACAGTCAAATTCATAGAAGCAGAGAGTAGCATGATGCTTTGCTGAGGATGGGCAAGGGGGGAGAGGAAAAATGGGGATTGTTTTTCAACTGGTATAAAGTTTCAGTTATACAAGATGTATAAGTTCTAGAGATCTGCTTACAACATGGCACCCAGAGGTAATTTGTGTAGCGCATATCTAAAACTTCGTTAAGTGGGTAGATCTCATTTTAAATGTTCTTTTCCAATTTTTTTTTAAAAAAAGGTAAGTTCCAAATTTACTGGTCATCACTCTCTACATGTAACGTGTGCTATTCTATGTCACGATATACACAGTTGTAGAAATATGTGCATTTTCAAGTTGTAAATCTGGTGAAAGCTCCAAATTGAAGAGATGGCTCATCAAAAAAGCTAATAATTATAAGTGGCCACATTTATGTGTTTGGTATCTGATGGACTCACTTTGCTTTGCACTGTTTTTCACTTATGTATAAATTGAAATGTCCATGGCCTCAGAAGATCACATAATATTTTATTGTGGAGACAATGTGGTTCCCTTAATTTTTTTTTCAATTTTTTTTTAACGTTTATTTATTTTTGACACAGAGAGACAGAGCATGAACGGGGGAGGGTCAGAGAGAGGGAGACACAGAATCTGAAACAGGCTCCAGGCTCTGAGCTGTCAGCACAGAGCCCGACACGGGGCTCAAACTCACAGACCGCGAGATCATGACCTGAGCCGAAGTCGGCCGCTTAACCGACTGAGCCACCCAGGCGCCCCTGTGGTTCCCTTAATTTATGCAACAAATATGGCTTAAGCATTTATTGTGTCCCATGTATTGGGTACAAGTACAGGTGCTAGAGATGTTGGCTATCAGTAGGCCACATCTGGAAGCTTTGGTTTGAGAAGGGGAGACAGACAGAGATTACACCTGAGTGAAAGAGTACCACTGAGCAGAGACCTGATGGCCTCATCACCTGATGAAGTGACATAGCGGGTCTCATGAAGCTCTGAGGAAGATATCTCCAGGCAGAAGGACTGACACAGGTTTGTGGGATCGAGCCCCGCATCGGACTCCGTGCTGTCAGCATGGAGCCTGCTTGAGATTCTCTCTCTCCCCCTCTCTCTGCCCCTCTCTCTCTCTGTGTCCATTTAAAAAATAGGTATTGAGTACGCTCTATGTACTCAGCTGTAACTAGCTAATGAGGGGGCCAAATTGAATGGTTTTTGTGGTTCTGTTTCCTTACCTATAAAATCCTTCCTACCGGCCAACTTCTATTTCTGGGAAGACACAAGGCTCTCTGGCCTTAGTTATTCATGTCTGAGAGATGTCTGCTTTGGAGTTGTGTCATAGCAACACAATTTTTGGAAACTTACCCATTCATTTGGAGGTGCACAAAACACATCAGGCCCTGGGATTATATTTGCATAATATAGTATAAACTTAGAGGTCCCGGCCAGTTTGGATCTACAAAAATAGTGTAGCAGCATTCTGAGTCATATGAAGATAAGGGTAGAGTTGTCTATAAGGGGCACAGGAGTTTGGGAGAATATTAAGTGAAGGTAAATATTTATTAAAGAGCAGCAGGACCAGAAATTCCACCAGAGAGCAGTTATATTCAAAGTAGAGGTTAAACAAATATATATATATATACACATATATATGTACATATACATGGATGTTAAAAATATATATTTGTATATACATTTATATATATTTATATATATATATATATATATATATATATATATATATATATATATTCATGATGGTGATTAAATTATGGGCTAAAATTGAGGTAAAAATGACAGACCCACGGCCCTTTCATAAAGTGATATTGCTCTTTGCATTATCTAATACCTAATACGCACGGCAACCAGGTCAGCCTCGCTCTATTTCACCGGCAGCATAGTCTCAGCCCCCGTGAGCCATGGCAGGCACCATGGAACAGCAGTGCAGTTACACCCAAAGACCAGGGACCACAGCATCCCTTTGGTATGGAGTGGTTTAGCCCGTTCGGTTGACCACAAGCCACTGGCTTCCATGATGCCATTCTGTAACTAAAGACATATTTTTTAAAAAGAAAAGAAACAAGCCACTGGAATAAGAGAGTCAGGAAGCAGGCGGGCTTTGGAGAAAGGCAGCCTGGTGTGTTTCATTCCTGGCCGCACCGTTGTGTGACCTAGGAAAAGCTCTTAACCTCTCTGGGACCCGATTTCCTCATCTGTAAAATGGGGCATGATCTTCCCTCGGAATTGTTGTGAGGAACCTATGAAATTATGCACACAAAGATCTTTGTACAGTGTTTGGCACATGGCAAATGCTCTTTAGATATAAGCTACCATCATATATAATTAGTTGTAATGGTGGAGAAGAATGGCTGCTTCTCTGCTGAATCCAGGGACTGTGGCTACATGGTGTCCTACACACAGAGTCCAGTCCCTTCGCTGATTAGAAGAAACCATGCTTTATCCCTTCTGTGAGCACAATTTAACTCTCTTCTTTCAGAGACTTGGATGTCCGCAAGCTGTCTCCTAAGAAATCAAGCAGGAAAACACTTATTATCTCAGGGAATTTTCCCTGGTTCTGGGTGCAGCCCAAACCATCCAGACAGAGACGCCTTTGTAGACACTCTGACGATGTATCCACTTCTCTAGGGCAGAGTCACTTTAAGCAAGCTGACAAGACTGATGTATATACCAGAATGCTATAGACAGAGGTATTCGTGTAATCTATAGGACTCCATACATGTACTCTTTATCTCACTGTAATAACACAGCAATATGAAGGGAGTGCCCACATACTGATTTTCAGTGCAGGTGACACTACAAGCGTTTCCATGTTCCACGCCTGTGGGGTCAGTGCACGGTGATGCCGTAGGCTGAGTTTCACAGGAAGAAAGGGCATGATCAGAGCGAGATTTTGGCTGAACATGGAATCAAACAAAGAAGAATGATTGGAAGGGAATGTTTGCAAGGATCAACCTAATCCATTCCACCACAGGAAGACCGTGTTTTGCTGCCAAAAAACACAGCAATCCCTGAGCTCCGTTGGTTATAATACTCTCCATCTCTCCCCACGTGCAGGGTAATCTTGCCAACAGGTCTGGAATTTTTGTAGTCCCTTGACCCCTTAATTCTGTCTCCCCACTCATCCCTCCAATGAGCTATGTTTTTTAGTGATTCTCTTCTGTTGGTCAGTTGCCTGTTCTGGATAGACTTGTTTGCTGTTTAGTCATATTAATATCAGGAGTCAGGTAAAGAGTTAATGAGCACGAGGACAAGGTGATCTCTTTTCCTTTAGGATATTTCTATAATCTCTAAGCCGTTCTATGTTCTTTTTGCCTGATGGCAGCTGACGTCCAGTTATATCTAAGTTATTGCAAGAAGATTTATAGATTTCCTCCAGTACTGCCAATAAAAATGAATCTCTCTAGAGATTCCTACATTTTTTTCCTCTTTCATTATCTTCTCACATCCCCTTGACATCCTTCTTCTTCTTGCAAATCTCAAGGGGCACAAAGGTCACAGTTCTCTACAGGGCATCTTTAGGCTGGAAGTGAGAAAGAAAACTCTGCCCTTCCTTAGGCCCATTCTCACCCACATGTGCAGCAAGAACCGCCCAAGAGGATGTGGCAAAGAAAGAGCAGGTAATATCCCTCCCACCAGCAAGTATCCTTTAGAAGTTTGTTTTAGGCAAGAAAATTAATTTAGGATTGGGACCCCAGCCTTATGCTGGCAAAAGTTGCGTTTTATCAAGTTGATACACGAATTGATCACGCAAGAATAGAGGGGTGTGATAGAGATATCTGTGACTGCCCATAAGGGTTCTGCTGGTCCCAAAGAGAATGAAGTTTGTGTCAGAGGACATGCAAAGTCATCACAAATATATGTCACATTTGTGTTTCCAGCTTAATTGCTCATGGCTAAATGGAAAATAATAGAAATGAGGTTTTGTTGACATAAAGCATGAAACTTTGTCCTGGGAACTTTTGTCCTCCAAATAATTCCCAGCAATGTGGCCTTTGGAAGGTGACTGACTGTGTGGAGTTTTAACAGGAAGAGTAAAGAGAACCAATTTAGAGGCTAAGAAAATTTCACAATGCCAGTGGACATTAGTGATCTCTTCTTTGTAGCATCAAAGGTGGAGGAGACGTAACTGCTCAGAAGGGGGAAACAGAGGCACTTTTCGTGCTGTCAGCGTCTTTCCTTCTCAAGGTCTCCACGATATGTGGTCCAGGTAAATCCAGACAAAGATTACATTGCTCAGCTTACTACGGTACCAGGGAACGCTGTCCTGCTGAAACACAGGGTCTTCTGGAAAACTTCATTTCTCAGCATTGTACTGGACTGTTGTTTTTGGAAAATGATGTAATGGATCTACTGAAATAACACCCTCTGTCAATGCAATTGTGTCTGTGAAACCATCTAGCTGCTCTAATGAACATAAACTTTGAGCTATACTCATTAAGAGTAAGGTTACCAAGTGGATACTTAGAGGTGTCCCCGGGTCAAACCCATGGCTGCCTCTTCTCATTTTCCTCCTGTGCACTTGATCATTTTATTTCCCACATACCCTTCATTTTCTTGGCTCTCTTTAGGAACTACTTCCAACTTGCTTGAAATTGTTTGGGGCATTTTGTGTTTCTTCTCTTTCTCCTGCAGATTCCCTAGTAAACCATTCTTAAGCTCCTTTCCCTCATTGCTTCTCTCTGTTAACCTCCTGCCCACTTTCCTCTTCTATCAATACTCATCAGTGTGTCTGCCTTCCAAGGAAGTCAAATAAACTATCTACTAATTGTTGGGGCACAAACTGCTTTCTTCATGTTGCCAGAGATTTATTTAGCTTAATTTATTGAGTCTTATGCTTCACACGCAATCCCACGATCTAGACCTCCACCAAGAGTTCACAGAAAAGATTCCAAAATGAGGCATTTCGAAAACAGGTGCAGGGGTTTGGGATCAGTCAGAGATGAGTCTTGTTAAAAATAAAAATGAAGCATATTAAAATTTTTAAGAGTTTATTTGAGCAAAGATGGATTAAAATTGGGCAGCACCAGACCAGAAGTAGTTAAAAGCCTTCCAATGACAGGACCTGGTAGAAAAACTTTTCTAGAGAAGGGAAAAAGCACAGAAATTATTTGATTGACTATAGCACAAGTGTCTGTCTTATTTGTGAAAACTTGGTTGGCTATTTGTGACTGGCTGTCCTTAGGTTTTTGATCTCTTACCTGTGAGGCATTTCAGGCTTAGGTTTTCATTTGCTTACTTTTCTTCCTAAGTCATCAAAGCCACCTCAGTCTAATGGTCTCCTTCTCAGATTCACAATTCCCCCCTTTTGATCATTCTCTCACACGTGAGAGATTGGCCAAGGATTTGGTCTCAGTGACATTCTTAGTCACCATCAGGGTGAAGTTGTTCTTGTCTTATCACAAAAGCAGTAGGCTATGATGTCAGGTCCATGGAAGAATTGTTTTTTCTGTTCATCTCACTGTTCATCTTGTTTCTCTTTCTTTAAGCACAGTGAGACCATCTGACATACTGCTGATGGCCATGAACATGTACTTAAGACCCCTGAGAGAACACAACACACCAGGGAGATTATGGTGATGACTCTCAGGAGAATAAAGACAAGAGACTAAAGTATGTGCCTTAGTCAGGGCCCCCGTGAACCAAACCAGTTGGTGTCAAATGAATCAAAGAATGTACCCAAAGGGGCATCAACCTATTTTAGCCAAGAGAACTGTTTTCCAATGTCTTGCATTTGCTACAATCCCAGAGATGTTGGTCCAGGTAAAGCAGGAGGTATTTGCTATGGCACAGTCTTCTCCTCGTTCAGTCAATAAATAATCTAAAGCAATTCTATGATCTAAAATCACCTTAGCAAGAGAGCCTAGGGACTTCTATTGTGCAGCTATGGCCTTAGCAGTTTAGTCAGCAATAGTTGCCAGGGTTAAGGAGCGGTGTCTTTCCATGCATTAGCAGAGAGAAAAAGCAAATAGCAAAAGAGCAAAAGGAATAGAGTTTTCATATTGGAGATGAAGATCTCGATCCGTGATCTTGGGAGAACTGTCCACTTTAAAGTGTTGTCTGCTTCTGGGGAGAACTCCTCCCGAGTCAATTTTAATTTTAGATCTCCAGCTGGTGTGTAGTTCCAAGAGTCGAGAGAAGCCTTTTTAATTGGGAGATATGGACCCAAGTGTCAAGGCCCTGGAGTCTGGCCTTGGAGTTTACCATCTGGGTAGTGTTCCAGGTTTGGTCCTTTCCTACAAGGTTCAAGGGCAGTCTTTGTTCTTGGTGACTCCAAGTCAGAAAGGTAGGCAAAAATTGGAAAATATTACTTTGGGGAGTCACCCAGATATTTGAGATAACTAGAAGAATTCAGAATCCAGTCCAGTTTGCAAGTATATAACAAAACCTCAATGACAGGGAACAGGACTAGAATTTAATACCCACAAGGGTGTGCTATACAGTTTTCCATTGACATATAATTTTTCTCTCTGCTAATGTTACACCCACTTGTATCAAGGTTAATCAAAGCAAGACTAAATTTGCTTGCAAAATAAGTCCCGTTTCATTAAATTTGGCCAATTTACATAAGAGCAGCAAGAATAGTGACTGACCATATAGGCTCTTTTTAAGGTAATTTTGCTGGGACTTTTCATTAAGGAATTCAAGGTTGGACTTTTAAAAGGCATCTCAGGACTAAGAAGCCAAGCCATCAGATTTTTCCTAGAATATCTATAGATTTGGGTGAATTGCTCTCTTTCTCAGGTCCCCTGGGCCTGCCGGGAAGTGACATTTATTACTCACCTGGAAAAGCTTGGAACCCTGCAAGCAAGATACCAGGTGGTTTTCCTAAGAGGCTTTATTGGTTCCATCAACCTTAGTTCCTTAAAACTGTCTGGGCACATCTGATTATATGCACACCATTCTTAAAGATGACATTCTAGTCAAAGCCTTCGTAATATAACCAGTATTTCTTATTGTATCCTGATAGAAGGAGAACAGATTCCTACTGAACATAAGCAAATAACCATATTACTATGAAAATAAGGAGAGTCAATACGTTTCTGGAAGGATCAGGTAGGGAGACAAAGTAAATGTTTCAATTTTGTTTCAAAGGTATATTGTACCAAACTGCTGTAAGTCATAGATGGCTTAAGAGAAAAGAGAAAAGGGTTTCCTTAAACCTACAAAATCAAATCATTAAAGAACCAGCAATGTTTCAAATGGAGAGTCATTGAAAATTATAATCATCTTCGGGGCGCCTGGGTGGCTCAGTCGGTTGGGCATCCGACTTCGGCTCAGGTCGTGATCTCACGGTCCGTGAGTTTGAGCCCCGTGTCGGGCTCTGTGCTGATGGCTCAGAGCCTGGAGCCTGTTTCAGATTCTGTCTCCCTCTCTCTGACCCTCCCCCGTTCATGCTCTGTCTCTCTCTGTCTCAAAAATAAATAAACATTAAAAAAATTTTTTTTTAAATTAAAAAAAAATTATAATCATCTTCAGTTCATTCAATCTCATGTTAGTAGTTCTGGTTCTGCCCGAATACAGCTTTTCCATTAGACTTCTGGAAATTCTTACCCTATTGTTTAGTGGTATAATCTCCCAAGTCACCAGAAACCTGTATTCCAGAGTACTTGTCAGGATGTCTCCACGAATCTCTCTGAAGACAAAGAACTTTTGCAAAGTCAAACGGTAACTGTCTGTAGAGAACGAAAAGACTTAAATAAATGGCCATGGCTGCAGATCTCATGAGAGTTCACTTCACAGGAAAAGTTAGGGATTTCTGTGGCATACCACAATTTACGATAATAATTAGACATCGAGGGTACTGACAAGTTACTATGAACTTCAATTTCTGGAACACCTTTATTCATAGCAAATGTCCATGCACATATAGCTTCAGAAGGTTTATCATCACTTCCTATTTGACAAGGCTTCCCATGTAATTTAACATGACAAATACACCTAATTAGTCTAACATCTCCTTTACAAGGTGAAAGACAAATCCATTGAGATTTTCCAGGGACCTTTGACAAACCTCAAAGTTAGTCTGAGGTCAAAGAGCTCCAATTAGACTTTTATTTTTAGAAAATTGTCAAAATGTCAAAAATTTTGAACATTTGATTAAATAAGATCACAGATCATTGTGAAATAATGCTTAATTAGCTATTTAACTGAAGTGACAATAAAAGATTGTAAAGGCAAATAAAGAAGATTACATGGTTGTGAAAAAAACTGAGCTCTTTGAATACTGAGAAGACTAGTGGGGCGCCTGAGAGGCTCAGCCGATTAAGCATCCGAATCTTGGTCTCAGCTCAGGTCATGATCTCACGATTTGTGGGTTCAAGCCCCGCATCAGGCTCTGTGCTGGCCGCACATCCTGCTTGGGATTCTGCCTCTCCCTCTCTCTCTGCCCCTGCCCCTCTGCCTCTTGTGTGTGCCCGCTCTCTTTCTCAGAATAAATAAATAAAGTTAATGTTTTTTTTTAAATACTGAGATGACTAGTTTTCCCAAGTAATCAAAGACCTGGTAAAAGCAAAGGAAGCACAGGAAATTATGTTGGTAAGACACAAAATCTTTACTTTCCAGGGAGATTACCCAAAATGTAAAGAAAAACTTTGCATGATACCTTATCAAGAGCAGACCAATAGGCCAAGAAATCTCTCTGTTTTTAACAGAGAGAAAAACCAAATTTTAATTTTGTACCAGTGTACTTTGGATATTAAGGCTCACTCTTACAAACTTAAATAAATCCATTTTCTCTCAGCCAGTTTGACCACACATCAAATTTCTTATCCAGTGGTCCTTTTCCAGAAGCCCTCTACAACTTTTTGTATCTATTCAGGTTTCATGCTAAATTTTTCTCTTTCTCATTCTGGAACAACCATTCTAATTTAGGTCAAAATTACTCTCTTTTTCCCTCAGCAAAAACATGTCCTCCATATATTTCCTTATTCAAAAAACACATCTTACTTACCTTACCTCCTTTTCATACACAGTTGTTACCTTTCACCCTTATTATCTCTAGTAGTTTTAATTACATATATTGATTAGAATTCTTTAAAAAAATTTGTTGATGTTTATTTTTGAGAGAGACAGAGTGTGAGTGGGGGAGGGGCAGAGAGAGAGGAAGACACAGAATCTGAAGCAGGTTCCAGGCTCTGAACTGCCAGCACAGAGCTTGATGTGGGACTCGAACTCATGAATCATGAGATCATGACCTGAGCTGAAGTCAGGTGCTTACCCGACTGAGCCACCCGGTGCCCCTATTGATTAGAATTCTTAACTGTTAGAAAATTTAATTTCTAGTGAAAACCAAAAAAATGAGCAATTGTGTTTCACCAGCATTCTGTGGGTTGGCAAATTTATCAGTACATTTCATAATTTCTGTAAGTATGTTCTTAGCAAATTTTTCAATGTGGCACAAGACATGTTTACTAACAGACCCAAATATCTTCAGTTCATCTATAATAAAAAGCCAAGAGTAGATAAATCTATGTTTAGTGATTAATGTTTTAGTGTTTTATCTTATTTAGAAATGATCTAGATATTTAGTCAATATCCATCATTTAACCTAACTTAGATAACTTTAAGGTTTCAAGTTACCAAAGAAATTTGGAAACTATTTTGAAGGTGGCCTAACACAAAACACAATTATTTGTTGAGAAGTTTATTTATAAACTTTTATCTTGCTTACATATATTTATCTGTTCTTTAAAAAAAACACATTTTCCATAGAATTTATTTTATCTATTTTTTTATGCTGTACCTTTTATTCACATGACTTATTCATTCCATAACTGGAAGCTTATATTTCCCACTCCCCTTAATCCATTTTGCACATCCTTTTTCCCCTAACCCCTCTGGTAACCAGTGAGGGGTAGGGTTAGGGTTAGGGTTAGGGTTAGGGTTAGGGTTAGGGTTATCAGTTTGTTTTCTGTATTTATAGGTCTGATTCTGCTTTTTGTTTATTTGCTTGCTTTTTTCTTAGATTCCACATATGAATGAAATCATAACACATTTGGATTTCTCAGGCTGACTTATTTCACTTAGCATAATACCCTGTATGTCCATCCATGTTGCTGGAGATGGCATGATCTCATCCTTTCCTTTTTTCATGGCTGCATAATATTCCATTCCACATATATATCATCACTTTTTTACTCATTCATCTACCAATGAAACCTGGGTTGGTTCCATATCTTGGCTAATGTAAATAATGTGGCAAAAAATATAAGAATTCACATATCTTTTCAAATTAGTGTTCTTGTTTTCTTTGGGCAAATACCCAGTAGTGGATTATTGGATCATATGGTAATTCTGTTTTTAATTTTTTAAGGGAACTCCATACCATTTTCCACAGTGGCTGCACCGATTTACATTCCCACCAACAGTGTACAGTGTTCCTTTTTCTCCCCGTTCTTGCTAATACTTTTTATTTCTCGTATTTTTGATTTTAGCCATTTTGACATGTGTACGTTATAGCTTATTGTGGTTTTCATTTGCATTTCCCTGACAAGGAGTGATGTTGAGCATCTTTTCATGTGCCTCTTGGCCTTCTGTATGTCTTCTTTGGGAAAATGTGTATTCAGCTTCTCTGCCCGTTTTTTAACTGGATTGTTTGCTTTTATAGTGTTAATTTATCTGTTCTTAACTATCATAAATTAGCTAACTCATGAAAATTCCATTATACATTAAACAGCTAACCATCATCTTAAGTTCTTTTTTTTTCCTGACAAATTTTGTAACAGATAATATAAGCATATGAGACTTTTTGTAAACCCAGGTAGAATAAAATTTGTATGTGTGCATTATATTTAATGTGGACAACTCTGAAGATGTGCCTGTTTTAATTAAACCAACAAAACTTACACTAGCTTTTATTTACCGAAGACTTCCCTAGATGATGTAAACTTGAAAAACATTTGGACTAGCTTCTGTATTTCTGAGAGAACACTTAATTTATATGAGCACTTACTTTTCTTTAGACCAATTAGAGCTTTTACAAATGAAGTCTGGCGATATCATCTGGCAATACAATAGTGATACATCTATGACATACATAAACATGTAGACAGATAAAAAAAGAGATTTTTAGCTTTTATTTTAAAATTTTAGCCATTGAACAGATATGATAAATATAAAACTTACTAGTTTACAAAAGAAGAGTTGGGCCCCAATTGTGTTTCTGGCAGATGGAATGAGTTAAACTTACCTGCTTAGATGGGTTAGACTTTTTGCTAATAATTGTGGAGAAGCCCTTAAAGATTTTTCATTCACTTAGTCTCCAAATAGCTTTTCTTCCAAATAAAAACGATCTCCTTGAAGCTTGCATTTCACCCAAAGATATCACTCTGGTCCCTACAGAAAACCAGGTAGAACATTTGTATCTCAAAGGCACGGAGAAAAGACATGTTTTCTCCAAGAAGTTTTGTTTCCAGTGTCTTGATCTTTGACAATATCTGCAAGCATTTTGATATGAAAATGGAGGGCTTGGGGATTAATAAAAATAACAAGTGGGCTTTGAACCAGACTAAATTTGTAAGACCAACACAGTTGCTTTTAATTCTTAAAAAAAAATGGGGTTGCAATGAAAATGATATAGAAGGGCTCATGCATCCATCCAACCACATTATCTCCCATTTGCTTCTTTACACCAGGGAGATGATTTCCAACTAAGAAGGAAATCAGAAAATTTCTATCCCATTTTATCTTAGGTGAGAAGGTCCTGTTAGATTCTGAATATCGACTTCCAATTTGACCAACCTCTGACCATAGAACTCATTTAAAAAAAAATCCCTTTCAAATATTTTATTATCAGGCTTTAACCTGGACAAACAGTAAATATTCCTGGAATTCTTTAACTCTTTCTTTTCCCTTTTCCTTTTAAACCAAAAGAATACCTAGGAAGTGAATTGAAATCAGAACCAATAAGTCTTCTATGGCTTAACTACAGACATAAGTGTCCCAGTTTGGATGCAAAAGACACAGCTGTACCAAGATCCAGAACCGCTTGCAAAGATAACCAAAAGAAAGAAAGACTTAGGCAATTCCCATGAGAGCTGCCAGCAGTCAGTAGGATGCTAAACTGAAAATCATATTCTCAGGATCCCTAACGCAAGAACCTCCCTGCCCCAGGCAGACCGAAAGCCAGGTCGGTTCTCAGGACACAAAATGAGACAAACAAGAAAGCAACAGCTGTCCCTGGGAGAGAAAGGATTGACAATCAATGGGTACCCCAAAACCAAATTCACAACAGTCTTAATTTAGAACAAAAGGGATAATATGAAATATCACCTCCTTCTCTTGACTGGGCCCTACAGATAGAGATCCAGGAAGCTGACTTGATTAAGAATTTTCACTCTCCAACAGTTTCTGCTAATTTTCCCAGGATCCTATGTGCAGGTTCCAGAGTGAATGGTGTATCTTTGTGGTCCCATCTGCATTGCCAGAAACTGTAGGGGAAGAAAAATAATTTTCTCTCTACATTTCTGAGTTCTTGGCTGAGAACCCTTTTTCTCCAGGCCACCTTATAAATGGATAAGCTTATCCAGGTTACAAAGTTTCCACTGTGGCAACGGTAACTCTAGATTATGTTTGGTAAGATTAGCCCATTTGTTCAAACACAGGTCTGGGACTATAATTTTTATACATAAAGTTAGAGACATTAGGCCCACATGGATGAGTGCCAGACTCTCTGCCTTTGAAGGAACCCATTTCCTTTCCCCCTTTCTTTAAAAAATAAAAACAAAAAACAAAAACACAAAACTTTACCTGAGGCTTGGCTTCCCACTGGAACCAGTTTTAAGTTTGACTCAGTTTGCCTCTGAACTCAGTCTGGTAAAAGAAATGCTCACATAAAGTCTGACAGTTCATGATGCAAAAGCTGTGTTGCTGGGATGCCTGAATGGGACTTACCTGGACTTCCAGATGTAGAGAAAATTAGTGAGCGCCATGGGCTAAGTGGGTACCTATGCCTGCTCTTTGCTTTTGCCCCTGGGGGACCACTGGGGTCTCCTTCAGATCCCTCTTCTGACACCAGAACTGCTAAAAGGTCAGCAGAGGCATGTTAAAATTTTTAATTGTTTTGAGCAAAACTGACTTAAATTGGACAGTACCCAATCGGAGTGGTTAGGAGCCCTCCACTAGCAAGAGCTAAGGGAAAGACTTTTATAGAGGAGAGGCAGGGGCAACGCAAGGAAATTATTTG
This sequence comes from Panthera leo, assembly GCF_018350215.1. Lineage (NCBI taxonomy): Eukaryota > Metazoa > Chordata > Mammalia > Carnivora > Felidae > Panthera > Panthera leo. Next base: position 71,630,873 of record NC_056680.1, on the reverse strand, counting down.
ATTGGCCATAACTTAGGTGGCTGACTTATTGGGGAAAGTCCCATTGGCTGTTTGTGATTGGTTGTCCTTAGGTTTTGATGTTTTAACCTCGAAGCATTTCAGGCATAGGATTTAGTTTGCTTATATGGGTTACGAAGGCATTAAAGTCTTAGTCTAATGGCCTCCTTGTAACTTAATCTAACAGTATGGATCTTCAGTCAGCCTGTTCCTTCATAAAAACAAAAACAAAAGGCAAATATAAAAAAATGGTGGGTTTGGGGGCACCTGAGTGACTCAGTCAGTTAAGCGTCTGACTCTTGGTTTTAGCTCAGGTCATCATCTCATGGTTCGTGGGTTCAAGACCCACATCAGGCTTTGAGTTAACAGCATGGAGCCTTCTTGGGATTCTGTCTCCCTTTCTCTCTCTCTCTGCCCTTCTCCCCTTACTCTCTTTTTCTCAAAAATAATAAATAAATAAACATTAAAAAAAATGATGGGTTTGGCAATAATGACCTCAGATGTTACGTATGTAAGCTTATCTAGCACGTCCCTGGCACTCAGCAAATGCTCAGAAAGCAGCAATTTTCTCCCCTTTACTATCAATCCCTGAACTTGGAAGCATGACTTTGTTACCTCTTATTTCTTATAACTTTTCCTCCTCCTCTCACTGTCCACATGCCTTCTACCAAATCGATGTTTTCTCTGAATGAAGGTTTTGCACTCCAATTTCCCCTCTCCCAAGTATCCACTCATCGTGCAGTACATTCAACAAATGCCTTACCTTTTTAAAGTGCTGAGTACATGCTTCACAAGTCCTATTTTGTGTTTTTTTGCTCTTGTATAGGCACAAAATTAGTCATATTGTCCCAAAGAAAGCTGTAATTTCATAAAAGAAAGCCGCAAGAGATGCTAAGCTTAAGCTGGGTAGAAATACATTTGGGGTCCCCCTCCTGCTGTTCTCACCCCACCCCCACATCCCACTACATCCTGCTTTACTTGCTTTTTTGGGTGGAGGAACAGCAGGGCACAGGGGATTAGGAGGTTCCCGGAAAATAATTGAAAACTTGTCCACAGCTAAACTTCAGATAATTAATAATAATGATAATTTTTAATTTGTTGTATCTTACTCCCCCCAGGCCTTCTTCTAAAGCTGTAATGATGCATTCCATCGTGTAATCACCAGGATCCTGTGAGGCAGGTCCTCTGAATACGCCCACATTAGGTAGGGAGGCAGGTCAGAGAGGAAACAGAGGCAAATTAGATGCTGTGCCCAAAGTCACATGGTGGGACTTGAGCTCAAGCAGTCAGGGTGTTGAAAGCTCCTGTATTGCTGTCTTGAAGGTCAGAGAAGGAGTGGAATCATAGGGGGGAATCTAAATTTTAATGGGATCCTGGAGGAATCTGGAGGACAATTCTATCCTGGGGGGGAAGGAATGAGGGGTGATTAGCCAGCCACAGGGCCTGAGGTTGAGAGGATAGTCATTCTGGTTGGTCTTCAGGTATTTGGTATTTGCCTCCAGGCTAATCCAGCTCACCTACCCTGAACCCCACAGTGATTGGCAGAGGATGTGGCCAGGAAGCCTGGCGCTCGTGGCTTGCTGGGCCGCTGAGGGTCCTGCTTTATTTATTTAAATTTTTGTTTAAATTTTATTTAAATCCAAGTTCATTAACACATAGGGTAATAATAATTTCAGGAATAGAATTTAGTGATTCATCACTTACATATAACATCCAGTGCTCATCCCGACAGGTGCCCTCCTTCATGCCCCTCACCCATTTAGCCCGTCCCCCCCCCCCCCCACACCTCCCCTCCAGCAACACTCAGTTTGTTCTCTGTATCTATGAGTCTCTTATGGTTTGCCTCCTTCTCTGTTTTTAATCTTATTTTTCCTTCCTTTCCCCTATTTTCATCTGTTGTGTCTCTTAAATTCCACATGAGTGAAATCATATGATATTTATCTTTGGGGGGGTTCTGTTTTGAAGTGTAGTGAGTTGTCCCTGCCCCACCAGCAGGGTTTGAGAAAACTTGCTTCCTTCTACTCACACTTGACATCTTCAGGTGTTTTCATCTCTGTCAAATTAGCATAGGAAGGACATTCTCTCACTGTTTGACTTAGTATTCCTTGTTTGCTGGAAAGGAAGAGTATTTTTCTGTGTATTTAGCAACGGTTTTTATTTCTTCTCTGAATTGTCTGCTTATACCTTCTGCCCATGTTTTCATTTTTTTCTCCTATCCTGTTTGCCTTTCTCTTATCGATCTGTACGAGGTTTTTTGTTGTTGTTGTTTTTAATACATAATTCTGGATAATAATCCAGAACATGTTGCAGCTTGTTATGTATGTTGTAAATATTTCTTCTCTGCTTCTCATTTATATTTCAACTAATTCAAAGTGTTCTGTGTTGTACAGAAGTTCCCTACAGAAACATTCACTCATGTGAGCAAGGATATTTAATTTATGTTAGTGAAACTTGTAATCAGGGGGAAAAGCTGAAGCAACTTGAATTTCCTTCAGCGGTGGAAGCCTACTTAAATTGTATGCATTCATTCTGTGGCCTGCTTCATAGCACTTAAAAAGAATGAATGAATCTCCTTTTATTAATATAGAAATACCCTCTAAATGTATTGTGGTGTGAAAAGCAGATTACAGACTGAGAGCTTAATACTTACTGTTTATTAAAAATATATGTAGACAAGGAACAATACTAGTATTTTTGACACACACACACACACACAGAGACACATATATGTGAGAGAGAGATTGAGAACAGAGCCTGGAGATATAGCTTTCTTTCTTTCATTATAGGAATATAAAGATACTCCGATGAGAATAGTTCTTGAAAATATATACAAACATTAAAAACCATGGTTACTTCTGTGGAGAAGGGGGTGATAAAAGATGTAGGGGTAGTAAGGGCCTCTGCCTTATCCATGATAGTTTAAAAATTTACAAGGATATTGTTCATGAACTTTGTATAACTTAAATTAATTTAAAAAAAAAGGAAAGAAGTGAAATAAATCAGACAGAGAAAAACAGATATTGTATACATGGAATCACTTATGCATGGAATTTTTTTAAAGTTTATTTATTTTGAGAAAGAGAGAAAGAGCAAACAGGGGAGGGGAAGAGCAAGAGAAAGAGTGGCAAGTAGGCTCCTTGCTGTCAGCACAGAGACCAACACGGGGCTCGATCTTGCAAACATGAGATCATGACCTGAGCTGAAATCAAGAGGCAGAGGCTTAACCGACTGAGCCACCCAGGTGCCCCATTTACACATGGAATTTTAAAAAGCCAAACTCATGAAGCAGAGAATAGTATGGTGGTTGCCAGAGGCTGGGGTTTGGGGAAAGTGGGTAGATGCTGGTCAAACGGTCCAAACATCCAGTTATAAGATACATGACTTCTGAGGCGCCTGGGTAGCTTAGTCGGTTAAGCATCCGACTTCAGTTCAGATCATGATCTCATGGTTTGTGGGTTTGAGCCCTGCGTCCAGCTCTATGCTAACCGTTCAGAGCCTAGAGTCTGCTTCAGATTCTGTCTCCCTCTCTTTCTGCCCTCCCCTGCTCACACTCTGTCTCTCTCAAAAATAAATATTAAAAAAAAAAAAAAGTGAGTTCTGAGGATGTAACCTCCACACCACAGCATGGTGACTACAATTAATCATACTGTATTGTATACTCGAGGGTTGCTAAGAGAGTGGATCTCGAATGTTCTCACCATATGCACACAGAAAATGTAACTATGTGAAGTGATGAATGCCTTAGCTAATCTTATTGTGGTAATCATTTCACAGTGTATACATGTATCAAATCATCATGTTGAACTCCTTAAACTTACACAATGTTACATGTCAATTCTAAGTCAGTAGGGAAAAAGAAAATAAGAAAGAGGAAGGCATTCCCATACTAGTGGTAGAAAAGTTAGAAGAGGCAACTCAGAAACCTGGGGACCAGTCAGTAGCTGAGAGTGATAATAATAATGCATAAACAGCAGCAAGAAACTGCAAACGCTTGCATGGCACTCGCCACACCGTTCCGAGCACGTTACACGCATTGCCTCACTTAATCCTCAAAAAAGTGTCATTATTTCCAATAGGCACACAGCCAGGCTCCGGATCCTACCTTCTACCATGAACTCACACCAAAGAGGTTTCTCTTAACAGAATAACACCTCCGTAGAGTAATGCTGACAAATGAAGTTCGCGGTCTCTAAAGTCTCGCGTTGTTTGCGCTTCCGGTTTCCGGGAGCCAAACAGGGAATGCGGGGCCACCTGACCAGAAGAGTCCAGGAGAGCAGAGAAGGCCTCTCTGTGTGTGGCTGCCTTCACGCTTCTTCCTTGGCTTTGCCAGCCACCCTGCCTAGTTCTGGCCCACGTATGGAGAGATTCTACCCCATGTACTTTTTCCTTAGTCTCTGTAAGACCTTGAGAAAAGGTGATGGTTTCCCACAGTCCCTAACTAGCAGGTGAGTACACTCTAATTTTGTTTGCAAATTCCGCAATTCAAATTTATTTCTCTCGTCTTACCAAAACCTTTCAAGACCAATGGAAACGCAGTAATGACCATTTCAAGAAGGTGGAAGGGCAATCAGCATTTCGTGAGCCCTTCTTTTGTACCAGACACTGTGTTGGGCACATTGTATTAGTTATAGCTCTGTCAGCTAATACAGTCTTTACTCCTGGTTCCCCAGTGAAGGAAGTGAAGGAAACAGCTGAAGTGGCTTTTCCACTACTCAAAACGGTGTGCCCACCTGTTACAGGTCCTTGCCTGTCCCTGGTGCAAATGACTATGGTTGAGATTGCGGAGGCTTTCTATTTCAAAATTCCCTTCCTAGACCTTTCTTAGTTCTGCAGAGCAAAGGGGAAGAAAGGGAGTGCTCAACAGCTCTATTTCCAACCAGGATATCCCTAAGCACCTTGTCCAGATCTTGGCAGACAGACAGAATTTTATACATATAACTGTATCCTGCACACCAAAGGTTACAGAAATTAAGGGGGAGAAAATGGAATACCTCCAAGGTTGACTCCAGGAGTTAGAGGAACGGCAAAAGTAAAAGTAACAAAAGGATAAAACTAGGATGCCACAGAGACAGGACAGGTCTGGAGGCAGGCCCATGGTGACTGGGGTGACAATGAAGCTCAAGGTTTACAGAAGGGATAGTCTATAAGTAAGGAAGGCTTGGGTCCAGTTAACCAGCTCTACTGTTAGACGTCTGGGTGTCTTTAGGCAAGTTACTTCACCTCCCTGAGCTTTTGCTTCCTGGTTAGAAAAACGGAGATAATATTAACCCCAAAACATGGACTGATATGAATTTTACATGAAGTATTGAGTAGGACACCATGTTCTATTCTGCCAGGAAGTAGAAACTCAGTGTGTTCCATGACTCCTTTCCCAGAAAGTTTTAAAAGCTGGGTGCCTGGGTGGCTCATTCGGTTGAGCCTCCAACTCTTGATTTCAGTCTCATGTCATGATCCCAGGGCTGGGGAATCAAGCCCCATATCAGGCTTGGAGTCTGATTAATATTCTCTCTCCCTCCTCCTCCTCCTCCTCCTCCTCTGCCTCTCTTCCCTGCTTGCATGCCCTCTTTCTCTAAAATAAAATAAAATTTAAAAACAGAAAGGTGCCTTATGAACAACGTGATCATATAATTTATCACCAAAACCAGAATATTTTTGAGACAGAAAGGAACCACTGTTTATAATCACATCAGAACAACACACATGAATTGAAATTGTCCCAGGAGAACAAGTCACACAGGCTGTTAGAGAAATTTATGGTCCAAAAATGCCACAGGGCCTTGCTGCCCAATACGCCCAGAAGCTTCCAAGAGGAGAGTCAGAAGGGAAATGAAGTCCACAGATTGAAAGAAACAGACATGCTGCCTTAGAGGTAAATAGGGGCTAAGAAAGAAAAGAATTTAGTTTGGGTCTGGGACATAATTGAGTTAGTGTTGGAAACAGAAACTGGAGACAGAAAGAAGAAAAGAAAGGCCCAAGGAACCCAGATCTGAAATGAAACTACATACCTACAATTTGCCTCTCTGCATTTTGGAGTTCGTTATAATATAATAATCCATGTTCTTACATTCCAAACAGCTGGTTATGTTTTATACACTTGATGACTCATTTTTAAAGGGGGATCTGAAGCAGAAATATTAAGAGATCAAGGTTTACAAAACCAGAATGAAAAGTTCAAGAAGCCCTACTCATTCAACGGTAGATAATAACCTCTGCTGGATTTGCCAGGTTCTGTCCTAGAGATTCCTACCACATAACATTAAGACCCTGAGCAGCAACAGGCTGGATATTTCTCTTGCATTGTATTATGGCAATCCCCCAAGAGTGGCTTTCTGTGGCAGTCTGTGATCTAGCAGTTTTATATGTGTGTGCTCTGTGCATGATATCGTCCAGTCCCCTTAACCAAAAGGAGCTATCAGTATGTGCCCCCCCCCAACACCCCCACCACAGCATACATGTGGGCAGATGGAGGGCGTGGAACAGGGAGAAGAAAGCAGGGCTAGCTCCACCCCCCTCACCTCCTGCAGAGATTAAACACAGCAAAATGGGCCTTTACCTATGGAGATCATTTTTGAAAAGGTCCAAGAGACAAAACTCACTTTGAGGGAACCTATTTTTCCAAGACAAGCAAGAATGAAGCAAGGGGAGTTCAAGTCTAAAACACATTAAATTTCAAGCAGTTGACACTAATTCCAAAACTTACAATGAGATGCAGGCTACATAATGAAAAATTATGGAGGAGAATCTTCCCTCCCCAACTTCTGTGTCAATGCAGGAGGATTTTTGTAAAAACTGAAAAGTTGAATTTTGAGGATTGGCTGTTGGGTAACATTTCAGCACCAACATGTTTTGCTTGTTTTAAGGGTAAATTTCTTCCCACATTTTTATTTAATTTGCTTTCAAAAATGTGAGTATAAATATATGTACCCATGTAGACACACACACATGCACACACACACGCACATACACACACGCATACACGCATGCATACACGCAGTATGTCCAGAAAGTCTGGAGACAATTTTCTTTTCGACAAATTAAATATGCCTTTGACAACATTATGCATGCTCATCTATCTTTCCAAACTTTAGGGACATCTTGTAGACCTAATACCATTTTTATTATTTTTATTCTAATTTTCTATTTTGTATTTGACCTCAATCTTGGCATTTGTGACTTTGCCAAGCACAGTGCTTTTTTGGAACGAAGCTCCTATGTAGTGTCCAGAGATGACATCAGCGTTGTTAAAATAAATCTTATAGTTTGGATGCTGAATCCTCTATTTGAGGTATTTTTCATTAGTCTACACACACACACACACACACACACACACACACACACACACAGTGTCCTTTTTAACAATTCTTATTCACTGGTTTCTTTCTTTTTTTTTTTAATGTTTATTTATTTTTGAGAGAGACAGAGACAGAATGCAAGTGGGTTAGGGACAGAGAGAGAGGGAGACACAGAATCCGAAACAGGCTCCAGGCTCTGAGCTGTCAGCACAGAGCCTGATGCAGGGCTCCAACTCATGAGCTGTGAGGTCATGACCTGAGCCGAAGTCAGATGCTCAACTGACTGAGCCACCCAGGCGCCCCTGGTTTCTTTCTTTATACTTACTTATAGCTATAATTCACCGTGTCCCTGTCATGCCAGGCAGTGTACTAGAAATCTCACACATATTCTCTAATTTTTATGAAAACACTGAAGGATATTATAAATCATTTTCCAGTTGAAAAAAACCAAAACTTTGTTTGATATTTTCTTCATGTTCCTGTTGTCTTTGTAGCCCCAACCCACCCAGTCACCAAATCCTGTTGGTTTTTCCTCCTAATTGCTGAGTAAATCCATCCCAACATCTCCGTCACTGCTAGATGTACCTTTTCTGGAACCCCCACATCTGCCTACAGCTGCAATGACCTTCCAAGTGGTCTGGACCTCTGGCCTTAACTTCCTTGAGGGGATGTACTTAGCACATAACTGTTGTAGTATCACTTACTTGAACTCTGGCTCCTCTCATTGCCTAATCTGCATTCTGGATTAAATCTTTCCAATGTCTCTCCCCATTCTCTAACTTATACACTAGAACTCCCCCCAAGCATACCATTCCTTCTTTCTATTTAAAATGTGTATGCTGTCCCTCTTTCTGATGCTCTCCACCATTTCCTCTGCCTTCCCTTCTTTTAAATGTTACTTGAGATGGTTTAGTCTACCTCTTGTCTTCATCTTTTTAGTTTGAGGAGGAGAGGATCTCTGAGGCAGAATAAAGAGAAGACACCCAACTAAATTTTATACTCTCACTTTATGGGTATAAAACTGACCCAGAATATGTACCCTTAAATACCATAATAAATTTAAGCAAATGAGTGGTTATACAGGGTAAATTTCTGTCACCAGCAATAGATGACTAGTTCCTCAAGGATAAAACAGTGGCTGTGGTAGCCAGTTTCCAAGATGGCTCTTGATAATCCCTGCCTCCTGTGTATTGCCTGGTGTAGATCCCTCTACCACTACCTCACAATAGCAGGATTTGTCTGGGGGACAAAGAGAAAATAGCAGAAGTACTAATATGTGATACTAAGGCTTCTGCTTTGCTCTATCTCTGTCTCTGTTTCTGTCTCTCTGTCTCTCACTCTTTTGTCCCTTGCTCAGGGGAAAGCAACTCATGTGGCTCAGGGGGAAAAACTCATGTGGCCCTAAAGAGAGCTCCACCTGGCAAGGATTTAAGGCCTCCTGCAATGACCACCCGAGGTCAGCCATATTGAAGTAAGCCCCAGTCAGACCTTCAGATGACAGCAGCCTGGCCAGCATCCTGCCTGCAACTTTATAAGAGACCCTGAGCCAGAACCATCCAGCTAAGCTCTTTGTAGATTTCTGATGCTCAGATGTTGTGTAAGGTAGCAATACTTATCGCTGTTTTAGATCACTAATTTGGGGGGTAGTTTATTTTGGTACATTGGCTAGCAAATGCAGCACCCCAATCTGATCAACATGCCTTTCACACCTCGTGAATCTATGTCAGGGACCTATTCTGGGAAGGGGCCTGGCGTCTGGAAAACCTTAGGAACCACGAACCTAAATGTAAAGACAGCTGCTGCTTTCTGCTTGAAATTTCTGATTATAATCTAGTGTTGGAAACACAGTTATAGATACCATTTCAGGAGAAAATTAAAAAGGAGAAAACAGCATTTTATAAAAGTAGCTGGCAGAGGGCGGGCAGAGTGAGCTCAAATGTGCAGATTTTGGCTGCCTGGGCTCCAGTCTCCGCACTAACTCATCACGTGACTTCAAGCAAGGTCTTCAACATCTGTTGCCTTGTCTGTAAATTGGGGATAAAGAATGAGGGTGGACACTTTCACAGAGAAGGAATCTGTGTCATTGAGGAGGGAAATAACCCCTCATTAGAGGCAGCCCCTCTCTAGAACTTGTGGGCTTATCCATGATACTGTGCTGTCTTTCAGTAATAACATCATTCACTTCATGTCAAAACTCAAACCAGAGGCTGCGACATAATCATCAATTAGCCAATGGCATTGGTTATTTGTTTATTTAAACCAGTAGCTCATTCCCAGCCCTGAAAACCACGTGGTTCTTTAGTTTCTCCTAGGATAGCGTGGCTGCCCTGCTCCAGGATTGTTCAGGAAAGGTCAGGGTTAAGCAAGGCAGGGGAATGAGTAGAGACAATGTGGTATCTTCTCCACAATTTATTTCCACTTCAAAATATACAGTTCTCTATCTTTGGAAGTGTCCCTTAGGCCGTACTACTTAAGAATCCTTTCTACCAAAGCATTTTTGGTTTCTTTTTTCTCCCTTTGCTACCAGTTCATCCAGAAGGAGGATCAACTGCATTGGCTCCCAAAAAAGGAAGCCTGAGGATGAGAGGAGAGAATTGATTTTGTACAAAGCAAACTAAACAGCAGAACTCAAGGTCATCTATGTTGGACACAAACACAGGAAATAGTAATATTTTATACAAGTACAGTTTGGCTTGGGTTAAGTTACTCAACACAAGCAGCCGTCTGTTGATAACCAACCAAGTAAAAAATGTTTCAACATAACTTCAGAAACGTTTTCAATATTTTTATCCCCCAAATTTGTTTCTCACTGATTTTGCTCCTTCTGATGTACTGTAATGCTATGGTGAGAAGTTCTGGATTTGACATACTGAAAACTACATGTGCATTTTAAATGTTCACATTCTGTTACTCATTATAGATAAACCATTGTGTCCCTTTGTCACAAAGTAACTTCTGCTTCAATGGGCCAGTTCCTGTATTGGCAGGAAGGGGGAGGGATGGGAAGGCAGCTGTCTGGATCCACAAGAAGATGACTCTGGCATTTGCCAACTTGCAGAAGGGCATTCCCTTCTCGGATTTCATTATTTGGGGACATCTTATCTAGTTCTGCCACTCATGTGGTTGTTGATTCAAAATTATGAAAAGATGGGAATCTGAAGGTGCTGCTTGGCGGGACGACAGCATGACCTCAAGCATGGCAGCATTTCCATTCGGAGGTTTTAGAATTGCCACATGGTATGATCCCGGAAATAAGAGAAAATTGCAAAAATGAGAGGATTTAACTGCTGTTCCACCCACTACAGGTTCTCAGGACAAGACTTCAATTGTCACCCTAAGGGAAATAAGGCTCTAGAAGAGCTGGCTGCCGACATGCCGTAGAAACTGTTTACTTCTCTTTTCCTTCCTTTGTGTCTCAAAACTCACCAATTCCACAGAGACTGAAGAAAAAATGCTTAAAATGAGAGTAAATATTTTTACACATGTGGACCTTTGGGGGGAAAAAAGCAATAATACCCTGTTCAGCTGCTACTACACTCATAGACTTTTCTCAACTGTTTAATGTAATACAGTATTTGATTAGTTCAAAATATCCCCATCTGGGGTGCCAGAAGGACACTGAATGGTTATAGTGTGAAAGCCAAAAATCCCTACTTTGAAATTTCTAAAATATACTGATTTACTTATTTTTGATGGAGCTCATAATTGTGAAGGAGATAAAATGTCTTTAAACAGGTTCAAGCCTTTTCCACAATGCTAGTTTAATTACCAAGTGTTTGGGCCCAGGCAAGCCCCACTGGTCAGTGAAAATCTTAGTGATAAAATTTAACCCCTACATGACTACCAAGGGTCAAGACTGTCAACATCTAGTAAGGTAAAAAGGCTTCCTTCATAGTCATCAGGAAAGCAAATAGGTGGTTCAGGAGCAATTACAGTAAAAAGAATAAAAAATCTTGAGAAAACCCAGGGAAAAAATGAAAATGGACAGTTAAGAACTTTTGTAGCATCATTTCTTGGTAACATGCTCTAATATTAGGTTTACTGCACTTAGTAACAATAATATTACTAATATTGTCTGTATCTATATTTAACAATAATATCTAATAATATTAGGTTTACTGCACTTAGTAATAAATCTTAGCCCAGTGTATTACTTATTGAACCACTTTAAGGCTAGAAACTGACTCTAAACTATAGAAACTTGCCTGAGTAGGTGATGTATAAGACCTAGTTCATGGGTAGCAATGCTTCTGTAGAACATGTGCTGAGGTGACCAAATCAGGTGTGTTGAGTTCAAGTGTGAGTCCCCAGTTTTAAGCAGGAGATTGACAAATAGCTATTAATCTTATGGAAGGTAGCTGGCATAATGAGAAAGTTGGAAAACATTGAGGAAACTAGAAATGCTTGCCTTGGAGAGGAGATGTAGGAGGCATGATAGCTGTCTACACCTGGAAGGAAGCAATCATGGGCAAGAGAGGGGAGCCTGGGTCTGAGTGGCTCCAAATGACAGAACTAGTGACAGAAGGTCTACACTGTATGGATCGCGTTCTCAGCCCCACCTAGGGATCCATTTTTCGAAAACCAGAATCGCTGGCTATCAGAGCACACTGCCTTCTTAAGCAGTAAGAGGAAGCAGTAGATAAGAAATAATGGACAGGTGAAGGTACTATAGAAGTGATTCTTGGATGGGGTGGAAAAATGAAGAGATCAAAGAGAGATTTCCAAACTATTTTCTGTATTTTAGCCCTCCTCTCAGGGCACTAAAAAAGCTGAGTGGCACGGGTGAAATGGACCCCACACTCCCACTGCTTCCACAGAGCAATGGCTCCCTTCATATATTGTTGGTACTACACTTCCATGGAAGGCATACCTTGCACAGGGATCCCAAGGCCAAATAAAGCATTTTGAAGATCAGTAGCTTCCAAGCTGAGCTCCTTCACAGGAACTGAAAACCAAGAAGGGTGGCTCACTTTAGCAGAGCCACTTGACACTATCTGTGTCACATAGCGGGCCTCTGAGTAAATTTCACCTGTCTAAACTTTATACAGCCAAAATGTTTAAGCCATTGGCCTTGTTCACTTCCAAAAATCTGGTTTAATTGTTAGACTTCTAGGACTTTGTGTTGCACGACAGACTCTAATATAATTTCTTAACCAACCATAGGACTATCTTGTAAATATAATTTACAATTTTTGAGATTGAGGTGAATTTGGGGGAGGGGGGATGATAAACCGCCATTTCAGGAAATTGAAGAATGGAGTCTGGCCCACAAGCTAAAATTTGCGATAGGTCACAGCATAAATCTTAGGAAGATGCTAGGACAGTAATAGAAGAAAATAAGACTACTCATTTGTGTAGTGCTTTTTAGTATTTACGGAAGATCTTAATTTGCATTATTATATCTGATTCCCAGAACTACCCTGTGAAAAAGGCAGGACAGATAAAATCATTTTATTGTTCAAATGAGTAAACTGAGGCATAGCAATATCACACATCTTATAAAATTTCACATAAGTAGTACTTTATGAATATGTTCCTCCAAACTTGGGCCCTTGGTGTACTGAATTTTCTATAACCATATAACCTTAATTAGTCAATCTTATATCAATAGCTGAAAACTCGAGTTGTTTTTCTCTTATATTTCAATTTAAAATTTAAAGCTACATTTAAATTTAGCCTTTCTGCATAAAAAATAATATTCTAACAGGACATTTTCTCCTCTGAAGGTCAGGTATTTTTAGACCTTTTTGGAATCCAGATCTTCACAAGAATGCATCACTATTTTAAAGAGATCTGGTATTCTAGTGGACTTCTGCTATCAAAATTTCAGCTTTTGGCCTTGAAGTCAAGTTCTGTTTTTAATTCCTAAGAATATTCCATTAACCTCTATGGGATCACTAAAACAAAGCAAAGCAAAACTTTGCAGAGCTTTTAAAAGAAGGCCAGACACATTGTGTAAAGTGAAACGGCCATTGACACCTTGGGAATATTGGAAATCTACCATTCGAAATGGGTCAGAGAACAGGGGGTCCTTATTTGGAAGCCCCTATGGTCAAGGGCCCACCCTTGGCAAAACTTCAGCCAAATAACCCATGACCGCTTGTCATCACGGAGTAATTCTTTACAAGTGGGCAACGATCTGTGCCAATCCATTGTGCAAAGGATACTACAAGAAGAGCAAACTTCGGACTAGTCTACTTTCAGATGTCTTAGTGGTGACATTTTTTCCCTAATATCAGAGAGGTTTAAAGGAAAAATTGTGCAATGATCAAATAGATGTTTGCAAACTGTATGATGTGAGAGGAGATATTTGACCCTTTCCTTTCCAAGTCCAAAATAAATCAATTCCCAAAGAAATTTTACAATGAGGGAAAAATAAAATCATCATCATTAACATCACAAAACTTGCCTCATTGTTGTATGTTAGGGAAGAGTGCCTCCCAAGCGATGGAAAATTCCAAGAATTTCTACTAGATGTCTTACAGATGGAATCAAGTTTTAAAAGGACACTGAGGACTGATATGAAACACCTCCTGTGAAAGCCAAGAAAACAATGTGGCTTCTTAAGAAGACAACAGAGAAAATCCTGGAACACGTCCTAGTTTAAAGACCAGGGAATGGTATTACGGTCAGGTACTGACATGTATATTTAGAAATATACATGTATACATGTAGCTAGTAGTAATAATAATAATTTAAGAATTTTACTCGCATTTCTAGGCATTGATCTGTGTTAACGCATCTACTGATAACCAGTGGACTCTTTAACTACCCCAATTCAAGTCCTTCTCTAGGACAAAAGAGTGATTTTTGGTTCCTCTGTATTATTTCTATTCTCTACTATATGGTCTTTTTTTTTTCCCCCAATGTGGCTTTTCTTTTTAAATGGTCAACTTCTCCCTGAATTTCGTTCTTTTCCTTAGCATTCTGTTTCTTGTCCTGGTCCTCCATGTCAGTGATGATATTTTCCAATTCCATGCATACTCCAGATAGATTAATCTGATCAGACCACAAACCTCCCATAACAGTTGCTTCCCAAATTTGGCAACTGTAATTTCACCCACCATGACAAGGAAAGTTACTGGCTTCCTTCCTTCCTTCCTTATCCCCTGCCAAAGAAATGCTGCCAAAGCCCTCTCATTCCATGCAGTGGATGAATACTGGATTCTGATACCATTATCATCAGACCCTACAGATTAAAAGTGTGTGTGTGTGTGTGTGTGTGTGTGTGTGTACATAAGTTTCCTCTCTCAATCCAATGAGAGAGGTTGGGAGCAACAATACCCCAGTAATAATGAGGACACACAGTATGCAGATCTTGGCTTCTAAATACCATTCTTTTAGTGAAAAGGGCTCCTTGAAGAAACGGCTGATTCAGAAATAGGGCAAGAAAAATACTAGGTAAATCTGGAACATCTTACTGTGCCAGAAATTATGGAGACATATCAAAAGGATACAGATGCCAGCTTAAAGGAACTCTCATTACTAAGCTGTGGAGGGGCCATTTGAGTAATAAATTATAGTAGCAACAGATTATGTCCTATTGAATAAAATAGAAAACTGTGAGTCCATGGAAATATTTTTAAATTAATTAATAAAGTTTGGTGAAGAATAAGATATTTTCATGATTTCATAGTATCTCCCCATACAGCTTTTAATTACAAATGGAAAAGTTCAACTTTATATTTGAGACACCTGAAAGACACCATCTTAATCAAATGAAAACAAATGGAGATCATCAGTAATGGGAAAAATCAAAATTGTGAGCCACCCAACAAGATGCAATAAGATGTGCTAAGATAAATTTAATAAAATTGAAGTGAAAAACCCAAAGAGATATTTGTGTATCAAGAGTGGCTCTTAGAGCACCTGTGTGGCTCAGTTGGTTAAGTGTCTGACTTTGGCTCAGGTCATGATCTCGTGGTTTGTGAGTTCAAGCCCCGTGGTGGGTTCTCTGCTGACAGCTAAGAGCCTGGACCCTGCTTCAAATTCTCCCTGTCTCTCTGCCTCTCCCCCGACTCATGCTCTGTCTCTCTCTGTGTCAAAAAAAAAAAAAAAAAAAAAAAAAAAATTAAAAAAAGAGTGGCTTTTGACAAAAAAATCTGAAGTTGAACTGAAAACTAAATGTGATTAAATAGACAAGAAATCCTTTTAAAAGAAGCAGAATTGAGTGTGGTAGAGTGGGTACAACTTGCTGTATGAAATATAAGAAAAAATAACATAAAGCTGCAATTTTTATAATCCTGTAGTATGGGTTCTAGAAGCAATAGGTGAATAAGTGGAAGAAATTGAAAACTTAGAACCCTAACTTCCTCTTTATGGATCTCTGGATATCTATTCATTGATACCTAAATAGATAGATAATGGGTAATTCATAAATTTTTGGTTTTAGGACCTCTTGAGGACCCCAAGAAGTTTTGTTTAAGTGTGTTACATATATTGTTATTTAATATATTAGAAATTAAAGTTGACAATTCTAAAATACTGGATTATTAATTTTTAAATAACAAAAATCAAGTCCATTACATGCCAAAAAATATTTTATGACAAATAATTACATTTTACCAAAAATTAATGACAAAATTATTTATTTAATATTTTTACAGATCTCTAAAAGAAGGCAGATGATTCATCATATTTGCTTCTACATTTCATCTTTTATAATATCAAACATCTTGTCTGATAAAGCAAACAAAGAAAATAATGTCTTAATAATATTATGAAACCAGTTTTAATGCCCCAAGACTGCAGTTTGATAAGTACTGGTGTTTAGTATAGGAATAAAATGTAGTATACCAAAGTGTATTTTTTTTTTGCATATTACATCTGTTTCGTGTCAACAGAAGATTATACTAAGCATAGTCAACATTTTGCATTAATCCCAAGTATTTAATTTTGTAAAACAATAAATATTTAGTGACTTAAGTAAATTAGAACCTTTTAGCTTGTCAATTCTCACTGAACATAGGATTTACACTGTATTCTTATTCCTTAGAAAATGGTGAAAGAAGACTTCCAGTTTTTGGCCCAGCACATAAGGAGCTTGGGAGTCATCACTCCATCTTAAAAAGCTGAACAAACTGAAAAATCAACAACTCTTCTTAGATCCACCAGAGAAGTGAAGTCATAGGACAAATGGCTAACTTCCAAGTTGGAGATACAGAAAGGTGAATAATATAATCAAAATATACCAGAGCAGGGACCTATGAGCAAACTTTCATGGGAACCAGTGCCAGGTAAGAAACACTAAATGTAATTGATGAATTGCTATAGGTTCAGTGTGGGCACATCTGAGAGACAAAAAAACTCCAAGGGATCCCAGTCAAGTTAGTGAGTTTTGCTTCTAGGAAGGAACACAACCAGCTTCTCACAGTGAATATCAGAGAAAAAATTTTGTCAGCTTTATGGTAGGAAAAAATGAAAAGGAATCATTTAAAAAAAATTAATGTTTATTTTATTTTTGAGAGAAACAGAGACAGAGCATGGGCAGGGGAGGGGCAGAGAGAGAGGGAAACACAGAATCCGAAGCAGGCTCCAGACTCTGCTGTCAGCACAGAGCCTGACTTGGGGCTCAAATCCGTGACCATGAGATCATGTTCTGAGCCGAAGTTGGACACTTAACCAACTGAACCACCCAGGCACTCCAGGAATCATTTTAATACATGCCAGAACATTCTATTCTACTTAATGAAGCCTACCCTCAAGAGAAAGTATTTTACCAGAGCCTTAAGTCTTGGAAATTTTTCAGAACATAATTGACCTAGGGGAAGGGAGAATCTAGCCCTCCAATTAGGGAAGAGAAATACACAACGCCATCTCTCTCTCTAGCTATTGTGTCCCATCTCAGGGGGAAGGGAACTGAGAAGCACTTGTTAAGTTTAGTGTCCAGGGAAACAGTCTCACTAAAAGACTGAGACCTAATCACAGGGCTGTAGAATACTTCCCTTCCCTCACTACTTTCCATTTTATTACTAAATTCTTTTTATTGTATTTCTTTTTACCCAGCACATCATGTCCAGGTATCAAGAAGAAAATTTCAAAGCATACTAGAAGATAAAATATACAGTTTTAAGAGACAAAGCAAGCATCCAAACTAGATTCAGATATGGCAAGGATGTTAGACTTTTCAACCTGGCAATTTAAAACAACTATGATTAGTTGTTGCATGATTAGTATATGCTAAGGGCCCTAATTGATAAAGTACACAGCATGAAGTACAAATGGGCAATAGAAATGGAGAAATAGAAATTCTAAAAAAGAGTGAAAAAGAAATTTTAGAGATGAAAAACACTATAGTAGAAATGAAGAATGCCTTTTGGTGAGCTCATTAGTAGAGTTGATATGGCTGAGAAAAGGATCTGTGAGCTCCAGGATATGTCAATGGAAACTTTCAAAATGGAAATGCAAAGAAATAAAAGACTGAAAAAAACAGAATATCTAAGAACTGTGGGACAACCATAAAAAATAGCAAAGGCCTATTAGAACACCAGAAGTAGAAAGAAAAGAACAAAAACAATCATTGAAGCAACAGTGACTGAGAATTTCTTCAAATCAATGTCAAACACCAAACCACAGATCTATGAAACTCAGAGAACAGCAAACAGGATAAATACCAAAAACAAACAAACAAAATCCCTACATCTTAGGTTATCATATTAAAACTGCAAAAAATCAAAGGTAAAGAAAAATTTTGCAAGAAGCCCAAGGAAAGACACTTACTTATAAAGGAACAATGATAAGAATTAGATCCAACTTCTCAAAAGTCATGTAAATAAGAAGAAAATGGAGTAAAATAGTTGAGGTATTGGCAGGAAAGGGGGGGGGACAAAAACCACCAACCTCGAATTTTGTACGAGAAATCATCCACCAAATGTGAAGAAGAACTTCCCAAACAAACAAACAAACAAACGTTGAGGGAATTTTTTCTAGTAGACCTGTGTTGCAAGAAAAATTGAAAGAAATTCTTTAGAAAAAAAAAATATATAGGTCAGAAACTAGTATTTACATAAAGGAAGAACACTGAATTAGAAATAAGTGAAGGTAAAATAAACACTTATTTTTCTTATTTTTTAAAGTTTACTTATTTATTTTGAGAGATGGGGTTGGGGGCACAGGGAAAGAGGTGGAGAGAGAATATCAAGCAGGCTCCACACTCAGCACAGAGTCTGATGCACAGCTTGACCTCATAAACCATGAGATCATGACCTGAGCCAAAATCAAGAGTTGGACACTTAACTGACTGAGCCACCCAAGCACCCCATATTTTTCTTATTTTTAATTGATTTAACAGATAACAGTTTGTTTCAAATAACAATGGTAAAAGTGTGTCTGATATATATGCTTATTAATGCTTATGTATAAGTGAAATTAATAAAAGCAACAGTAGAAGGGACAGGAAGGATAAATTAGCATTATTTTGTTATCACAAAGTACTTGCACTACCTGTGAAGTGACACAATGTTATTTGTAAGCGGACTCATATTAGTTGTAAATTTATCTTTCAAACTGGAAGTCAACCACTTTAAAAAGTGGGGAGAGAAAGTGTAACTGCTA
Source organism: Panthera leo (assembly GCF_018350215.1). Lineage (NCBI taxonomy): Eukaryota > Metazoa > Chordata > Mammalia > Carnivora > Felidae > Panthera > Panthera leo. Next base: position 71,612,031 of record NC_056680.1, on the reverse strand, counting down.
CACTAAGAAAGTGAAATTATATAAAATGCCCAATTAAAACCACAAAAGTTGAAAAGAAGTAGAAAATAAAAAATAAAAAAATGGCAACAATTAGAAAACAGTAAAAATATGGTAGATACTAATCCATCTATACCAACAATTCCTTTAAAAATCAATGACCAGGGCACCTGGGTGGCTCAGTTGGTTAAGCGTCTGACTTCAGCGCAGGTCATGATCTCATGATTCAGGAGTTTGAGCCCTGCATTGGGCTCTCTGCTGTCAGCATGGATTCCACTTCAGCTCCTCTGTCTCCCTCTCTCCACACCTTCCCCACTTTCTCTCTCTCAAAAATAAACATTAAAAAAAAAAAATCAATGACCTAAATGTACCTAATAAAAGAAAGAGATTGGGGTGCCTTGGTGGCTCAGTTGGTTGAGTGTCCCACTTTTGATTTCAGCTCAGGTCATGATCCCAGGGTGGTGGGATTGAGCCCCATGTCAGGCTCTGCACTGAACATGGAGCCTGCTTAAAATTATCTCTCTCTCCTTCCCTCTGCCCCTCTCCCCCGCTCATGCTCGCTCTCTCTCTCTCTCTCTCTCTCTCTCCCTAAAATAAAATTAAAAAAGAAAACAAAAAAAGAAAGACATTGTTAGATTGGATTAAAAAAAACAAACAAAAACAAGACCTAACTATATGTTGTCCATAAGAAACATACTCTGAATATAAAGGCATATATAGACTAAAACTAAAAGGATAAAGGAAGATATACCATGCGAAGATTAATCAAAAGAAAGCAAAAATAACTTATTTTCAGAGAAAGAGAAGACTTTTGGGGCAAGGAAACTATCAAAGATGAAGAAGGGCATTGCATAATAATGAAGGGGTCAGTTTTCTAAGAAGATTGAACTATCATAATGTGAATGTAACTAACAACAAAGCATCAAAACATGTGAGACCAAAACTGTTAAAACTGCAAGAAAAAAATGGATGAATCCAAAAATATAGTTGGAAACTTCAACACCCCTCTCTCAAAAATAGAGAAAGCAAGCAGGCAGAAAGTCAGTAAAGACATAGCTGAACTTGACAGTGCAATCAATCAACTGGATATAATGCTCATCTGTTGACTACTTTGTCCAAAAATAGCAGAATACATGCTCTTCTAAAACTCACATTTGGTATTCACCAAGATAGATTATATTTTGCACCATAAAACAAACCTTAATACATTTAAATTTAAACGAATAAAAATCATATAATTGCTTCAATCAGGCCCCAAAGGAATTAAACTAGAGATCAATAACAGAAAGATAAATGGAAAAAATCACTTAATACTTGGAGATTAAACAAAAAAACTTCTAAGTAACACAGGGGTTAAAGGAGAAGTCTCAAAAAAAATTTTAAAATATTTTGATCGAAATGAATTAAAATACAACTTCTCAAATTTGGGGAATGCAGCAAAAGCAATGACTAGAGGAAAATTTATAGACTTGAATGCATGCATTAGAAAAGAAGAATCTAAAATTAATAGTTTTTCTATGAAACTATAAAAAGAAAAACAAATTAAATACAATTTAAGAAAAATTAAAAAATGAGCAGAAATCAATGAAATTGAATACAGGAAATAAATAAAGAAAAATCAGTGAAACCCGGTGTTGGTCAATAAAACCAATAAGCTTCTAGCCAGATTAAGAAAAAAGAGAGAAGATACAAATTACTATTATCAGAAATGAAAAAGGGTACACCATTACAGATCCATGGACATGAAAAGAATATGAAAGAATATTAAGAACAATTCAGAATATGTTCAAATGGCTACAAATTTAATAACATAGATGAAATGGATAAATTCCTTGAAAGACACAAGCTGTCAAAACTTAGACAAGAAGAAATAGGCAATTTGAATAGGCCTGTATGTATTAAAGATATTGAATCAATAATTTCAAAACAGAAAGCACGAGGTCCAGAGATTCATTGATGAATTCTATCAAACATTTAAGATATAAATTGCACCAATTCTCTGGAATCTCTTCCAGAAGATAGAAGCAGAGGCAATACTTCCTAACTCATTCTATGAGGATAATTCTATTCTCATTACCCTAATACTGAACCAGACAAAAACACTGAAAAAAGTTAATTCTACACACAAACAAATACCTCTCATGGACATCCATGTAAAATTCCTCAACAAAATACCACCAGATCAAATCCAACAATGTATAAAAATAATTATATGCCATGATAAAATGAGATTTATCTCTGGTATGCAAGGCTGGCTCAACATTGAAAAATCAACTAATGTAATCCATCACATCAACAAGCGAAAGACGAAAAATCACATGATCATATTAATGGAGGCAGTAAAATCTTTGACAAAATTCAACACTTCTGTATGATAACTCTTAACAAACCAGGAGTAAAAGAGACCTTCCTCAACTTGATAAAGGAGATCTACAAAAGACCTACAGCTAACACCATACTTAAAGGTGAGACACTTGATGCTTTCCCACTAGAGGGAAGCAAGGCAAGGAATAGGCAAGGATGTCCTCTCTCTTCACTGCTTTACAATATCACACTTGGTAGTCTTAGTTAATGCAACAAGTCTAGAAAAGGAAATGAAAGGCATACAGATTGGGCTGGAAGAAATAAAACTATGTTCCCAGATGGTATGATCAACTATGTGGAAAATCCAAAATATTAGCAAAAGAATTTCTGCTATTACAAGTGATTATAGCACAGTTGTAGTATACAAGGTTAATCTATATAAAAAAAAAATCTTCACTTTCCTACATACCAACAATGAACAAATAAAAATTGAAATTAAAAGCACAGTGCCATTTACATAATATCTCTCCTCCCAAAATGAAATACTTAGGTATAACTATAATAAAATATGTGCAAGACCTATGAGGAAATCTCAAAACTCTGATGATAAAAGTCAAAGAATTAAAAAAATGGAAAGATATTACATGGTCACAGATAGAAAGCCTCAATATTGTCAACGTGTCAGTTCTTCCCAAATTGACCTATAGATTCAAAATCCTAACAATCTATTCTGTCAACAAAATGATTTTTCATTTTGCTTTTTGTCCGTTGCACTTTCCTCTACCTAGGGTCTTCCATCATTTTTACTGCAGACAATACATATGGTGGCTTTGTTTAACATCATCATCACGAATCCATGTTGAACCCTCTGATCTACGGTGGTTTGTCAGGCATATATATTCTAATAAGGACACTAAAGACAATGACAAAAAGAATGAAGAATAAACAGGTCAATGGAGTAGAATAGAGAGCTTGGGTATGGTCCCGCATAAATATAAACAACTGATCTTTGACGAAGGAACAAAGGCATTGCAGTGGAACAAAGACTGCATTTTCACAAATGATGCTTGAACAACTGGACAACCGCATGCAAAAAGATGAATCTACATACAGAACTCAGACCCTTCACAAAAATTAGTTCAAACGATCATAGACCTCAAGGCAGGATGCAAAACTATAAAACTTCTAGGAGAAAAGATGGGAAAATCTAGATGTTCTTGGATTTGGTGATGACTTTTTAGATACAGCGCCAAAGGCACAATCCATGAGAGAAATAATTGATAAGCAGGACATCATTAAAATTAAAAACTTTTGTTCTGCAAAGGACACTATAAAGAGAAAGAGAAGACAAGCCACATCCTATGAGAAAATATTTCAAGACGTATCTGATAGAGAACTGCTGTCCAAAATACATGAAGAGCTCCTAAAATTTAATAGTAAGAAAACAAACAGCCTGATCACAAAATGAGCCAAAGGCTTGAACAAACACCTCAACAGAGAAGATATTGAGATGTCAAATTAGCATATAAAAAGATGTGTAACATCTTACATCATTAGGGAATTGCAGATTAAAACAGGATACCATTACTCACCTATCAAAATGTCAAATTCCAAAACACTGACAATATCAAATGCTGATAGGGTATGGAGCAACAGGAACTTTTGTTCAGGGAATAAAAAATGTTGCTGTCCATTTGGAAGACAGTTTGGCAGTTTCTTACAAAACTAAACATACGCCTACCATACAATTCAGCAATCATGTTCCTTGATATTTACCCAAAGGAGTTTAAAATTGATGTCCACACAGAAACCAGCGCATGGATGTTTATAGGAACTTATTAATAATTGACAAAACTTGGAAGCAACTAAGATGTCTTAGTAGGGTGAATGGATAAACAGAGGTACATCTAGACAATACAATACTATTCAGCAAGAAAAATAATGAGCTATCAAGTAATGGAAATGCATAAAGAAACCTTAAATGAATACTACTACCTGAAAGAAGTCAATCTAAAAAATCTGTATGATTCTAACTATATGACATTCTGGAAAAGGTGAAACTATGGAGACAGTAAAAATATCAGTGATTTCTGGAGAGAAGCAGAGATGAATAGGCCAATCAAATGGAATTTTTAGGGTAATGAAACTACTCTATATGTATACTCTATATGTATCTATAGCATATAGATGCTATATGTATCTATAGCATCTATATGATACTATTACATAGTATCATATAGCTTATCAGTAAGCTCTGATTAGGGTCCTCTTAGGATCAGCACACTTTGTCCACATTTGCTGATGGGCCACGATGGCCACAATACCTGTCCTGCTTAGTTTAGCAGATGACATCATCACCACACAATTTATTCTACAAATGCTAAACTAGAATAATATTTAAATGAATAACTATTAAATGATCACCCAGAACAGTTGGGTTGTTTGAATGTTTCTGGGGTTTACAAGCTCGGATGCATTACTCCCAATTTATGCATTTTATTTGTGCCAAAAATGGTATCTAAAATCAAGAGAGAAAGAACAGATTTCCATAAGTAATGCCCAGTGTATTCGTTTTTAATTGCTGCATAACGAAGTACCACAAACTTAGCAGCTTAAAACAAGACACGTTTATTATCTCTCAGTTTCCATAGATCAGGAGTCTAGGCACTGGTTAGCCCAGTGAAATGTCGATGTCTCACAACGTTGTCATCAAGGTTTTTGATTGGGTTGTGTTCTATGGAGGCTTCACTGGGAAAGAATGATCTTTCATGCTTACTCAAGTTGTTGGCAGAACTCATTTATTTGTAGCTATAAAACCGAGGGACCTAGCTCCTCAATGGCCCCCAGAGCTACCGGCAGTTCTATGCCATGTGGGCTTTCTGAGGATGGCTGCTTATTTTATGAAGCCAACAAAATCCCTGGAGTGAATTGGCTAGCATGACACAGTCTTACATAATGCCAGGTAATTGTGCGAGTGACATTCCATCACCTTTGTCATATTCTGTTGGTTACAAGCAAGTCACAGGTCCTGGTATACTTAAGGGAACAGGATTACACAAAGAACTGACCCGCAGAAGGTGGGGATGATGGGGACCACTTTAGGGTCTGTCCTAGTGTGCTACAAGAATTCATTTTGGATAGCCAATGCCCAACTAAATGCCAAACACTTCAGTAAGTTTTTGCTGAATTAAGTAATTGATCTAAAAATATATCCTTAATATACCATTCACCAAAACAAACAAATGACATAAAAAGTTAAACATAAAAATCTTTAAAGAACTACTAAATATATAATAAGATAGTTATATAATTGTTGAGTTTGGGAAGACTGTTAAAAATGAACAGCAAAATTAGGACACATAATGTAAAGACTGATGGATGGATTTAAATAAACATTGTAAATGTCTCTAAATGCTACAGACAACATTGCAATCTATGTGACAAAGTGTTAATATATTAAAATATAAAGGACACCTACAAATCAATGAGAAGTAAACATATCAATAAAAAAAGGCAAACACAAGCCTTATAAAAATAAGTCACAAAAGAAGAAATACAAGTGCCTAATAAACAGGACTCACATTCAAATTCACTAGTGTCCAGGAAAGGCAAATTAAATCAAGGAATATGCTTTTTTGACTCTGAAGAACAAAGATTAAAAAGATCAGTAATACTTCATTTTGCTGGAGATTGTTTCTTATCTCAAAAAAGTGGTCATTGTTACTGTCCTTTCTAGGGACCATCTTTCTAGGGGTGATTTCATCATTTACCAAACAGCTACAGTTATCAGCTCTGTGCCAAGCCATCTCTTAGAGGACAATTCATCAATGTACATATATCAATAAACTTCATAACACGCAAATACTTTTCCACTTCTAGGAACTTACCTGAAGGCCCAGATAAGAAAAAAAAATTCCACTTCTAGGAACTTACCCTAAGGCACAGATAACACCTAGTTATAAAACATATTCATCTCACTTGGGGTTTTGGTAGCTAAATATGGGAAACCATTAAGGAATGCTTGGTTAAATAAATCAGAGTAGATTTATACATTGAAATTTCATGTTATAAGCAGTGATGTAGTAGCAATATGTTTAATGACTTGGAAATATGTTTGCAATATATTAACTGAAAAATTGGGGGCACAAAATATATTTACAATATTATATCTGTCTATCTATAGAGAAAGGCACCATAATGTTGGAAGTTACTTCTTTTTAAAAAAATTTTTTTAAGTTTATTCATTTATTTTGAGAGAGACAGAGACAGCATGAGTGGAGGAGGGACAGAGATAGAGAGAGAAAGCGAGAGAGAAAATCCCAAGCAGGCTCTGTACTGCCAGCACAGAGCCTGATGCAGGGCTCAAATTCACGAAACTGCAAGATCATGTCCTGAGCTGAAACCAAGAGTCAGACACTTAACTTGCTGAGCCACCCAGGCACCCAGAAAATTATTTCTTGATGGCAAGATTCATGGTGATTCTCTTCCCCAATGTTAGGCTTTCTCTGTATTTTCTTAATTTTCTCTGAATATGTATTACCTATAATTTTTTTAAATGATATGTTTAAAACAAACCAAACGTGATAATATGAATAATTATATGTCTATTTTCCAAGTGGATCAATAAATCTGTATCACCTTGCTTACTTCTGGATTTAGTTTTGTGTTTGGTTGACACCAGATTGGTAAATCTTCAAAGTAGGTTATGTTAAGATTTAATTATTTATCCCAAGTGATGAAAGCAAGCTAATTATAAGAGCTACTTAAATTAAAATTAGATAGCATTTATGTGTTTAACTGATCAAATTTATTTGGGGCATATGTCTCTATGATGAGATTTAAATGTAAGTTTCCTACATCAGCAATTTACTGATTAACCAATTAGAAGATTTTAAAATCCACCATCTATAGCAAATAAGAGGAGTGATTGGAAATGCTGATTAATGTATGACTTATCTTTAGAAATAATTAGTCTTTATTCCAACATATCATTTCTGGCAATATTGGGGAGAATTTCTGAAAAGCAAATCTGAAGTTACACCACCATCGAATGGTCTTCGGTGCTGTGCTGATGTCCAACTTCTATTGCATCGTCAGACAATAACAGCTACACTGTCTGAGAACATTTTGAACTTGCTCTTTTAGCCTTTAGAGAGCTTTCTGTGCTGCAGACACCATTTATAGGGTTTTCTTTTGTAAGTCTTGGTTTAGTTAATTTTCAAACCACAAGGAAGGAGGAATTTTTAGTAATAATGCAATATAAATGGCATGACTTATGTTCTTTATTTCAATACGGTAGGAACTAGGCGTGGGTCAGGCCAGCCCCGTCCTTGGATCCCTCAAATATCTTGAACTGCAGCTCATATGTGTTGGGTTTGGCACAACCTGCAAGACCCTGGGCCAGGCACTGTTTCCTCTTTGATTTTTAAGCCCCTGTGTATTTCAAGGGAAACTTAATCCATATGTTTCTGATTCATTTACACTTAACTCATCAAAATGTTGTCTTGAAGGAGCTATTTGATATCCAACAAATCTTTGGAGCCCTTTTCTAGAGGACTTTGAAAATCTTTATTTTGATCCCCATAGAACAGAAAGTTAGAGTTACTCTTTTAGTGTGTGCGTGAGCATGTGTGTGTTTCGACAAGCAAATTCAGTCACCCTAAGGCATGAGTTCAATCTAAAACTAACAAATAAGATGTCAGCCTGGAATTTTAACATGGTCTAATGTCCTATCTACTAATTAGAGCCTCTTGTGGGGGGAGGGAGGGAATCTCACTCTGATCTAAACTAGTCCCAAGTCCATGAAAATGTTCACCATCTGTTAGCAATATAGGACCTAGATGTGGCTGACAGTCATTGCCCTGTTCTTGGTTTCCAATCCACACTGAACTATTTAGAATTATTTTATTGTTATCATGGGCTCTTTTTAAACCTCTGATGTCTTGGGTTAACATTTTATGCCCTAACCTTACAGAAGAATGAAGAAATGAAGCTGCCAGAGTCTGATAGTTATCTTGCCAATATCCTGGGTTAAGGCTGCTTAACTAGCTTAATTTATACCCTCAGAATCGACCAGATTGTTGGTTTTAAATTCTCTTTCACTAAACCCTTTCACTGTTCATGGAAGTGGTTCATTTTCCTTTCTCCAAAAATATGACAAGCTGAGATGGTATTTTCTGCCATTCAAATCAGTGAAAGAGAAGCTGATGTCAGAAAGGAAAAAGCACTTATGTTACTATCTCCTAAGTGACGAGCACTTTATATATTTATTCACTTAACATGCAACAAGACTTTATTAAGGACCCACTAAATTCCAGTATGTAGGCACTGTGATAGGCTGGAAAAACAGATGAAAGGCCTCAATGTGCGTGGGGCTCATGAGATGGACAGAGACGCTGCTAACTGGATGGAAAGGAAAGTGATAAAGGGAGGTATCCCCTGATGATAACAGCTACCAGTTATTGGATACTAACCATATGTGAGTTACTGTAGCAAGTTCTTTGTAAGCATCATCTCACTGAACCCTTACAATAGCACCGTTGCTTGCCCCTCTTTAAAGATTGGGAAGCTGGCTACACTAGCCTTTGGGGACAGGCCATGTGAGTCCGGAGCTGGCAGTCTTATCCTCTGTAATCTGTGACTGCCATTCTCATGTCACTTGTTGAGTTGACTGTATTAAGCCAGCTACAGTACGTATCCATTTTTACTCTCGATACTTACATTTTCTCATTATTGTTAAACTTATCTATGTGTTGAGTATGTTCCTCTCCAGTAGATAAAAAAGGCTGAGATTCAAAGGTTAAGAAACTTGCTCAAGGTCACGTAGCCAGTGAGTGGCAGAGCTAAGATTTTTAACCCTCGTCTGTCTGGCTGTAAAGCTGGGAAACTTTTCACACTATGTCACGTTGTCTTGCATTCTGTACTCAAATTACCTTCAAATGTATTAATTTTGCTATTGAAAGGCATAAATTCACACCAAATGGGTTAGTAAACACACCCTCCCTTTGGCTAGCCTGTTTCACAATTCGCAAAATAAAAGATGAGCTGTTGGAAGCATTTTCATCTTTTGTTTTCATTGAACTCATTTGCCAAGACCTCAAGATGGACTCACACAGACCTTTTAAGGCCCCGTTCTTTCTGTGGCTGTTACTCATCTGTCTGGTGTCCCTGGTCATCTGTGTTTAGATTGGGAGGTGTCTTTTTTCGGTTCATTTCATTTGCATTCCTATCACCTGAACACAGAAATTTCCAGAGTCCCTTGAAAAACGCACCGTTGGTAAAAGTTGAGACCTCATGGAGGTTATTAAATAGCATGGGTGGAATTCTGCCTTTTTGGTATGGGGTATGTAAAGGGAAGTCTATAGGGGGAAACGGTAACCCGAGGTACCTGAGCAAGGGTGATGACAGGCTCTGGGGAACAGCCCAACATTTCATCCCATCCAATCTTGAGTAATGCTGGAGTGCCTTGACATATTCCTGGCACAGCTCAGGGCGTCTTCTCCCCTACCTTGACATGCTTATGTGCAAATAAATGCAAGCATTGCCCAAGTATAATAATCACAGAGAGTTCTGTGTAATGAGGAAAATTGCCTGTAAATATCTGACAGCTGATTTAGGCTCCATTTGAAGTGGTATGAAAATCAACATGTTCCATGAACTTAGCCTTGCGTCAGAGTCTCCTAGAGTAAAAACTATTCCCAAGTTAGAAGCAGGGCACTTTGGGAAGCTGTGTTAACCACTTCAGGGCCCTCGGATGAATGAAGAAGTTAACTAGATACATGGCGTTCTAGTGGCTACCGCGAAAGCACCCTCTTAAGACAGCACTTTTTCATTTCCCCTTTTACTCTGGGCCACAAATAATCACTAATGAAAATGGAATCTTCTCAGTAAAACATCTGAGTAGAGGAAGAAGCCAAATGCAGCCTTCTCCTTTTCCTTCACAGACGCTCCTGGGCCTCCTAGCTCCAGGTCTAGGAACAACAAGGAACATTCTTTAAATAGCAATAATTAGCAATAATTGCTGCATATCTTCACTTCATTGTTTCCTTTGAGTCTCCGACCCTAAGCTCTTTCCACAAAGGTTTCAGAAGATTGGAGGAAATTGCTCCTATTCTTGCCCCATCCCCTCTCCCCTCCATCTTGCAGACCTGCATCCTTCCCTGCCTTCTTTCTTCTTGTCTTTATGAAAGGGATGTGCTTTCTGTGCAACCTAATCCTCTACCTGTGTGCTCTTCACTCTAAAACTTAAAACTTCTTGGGAACACTGCTTTCTTCACCTCCTTTCTTTGAAAAACAACAAAAATCATTGGTCTCAACCCTTCCGTTCCCTCTAGCCGCTCCACTCTTACCCTATCTCTCCCTTTTCTTTAAGTTGTGCTTCTTGAAATGGTCAGAACACTAAAGGCTTCCCTTCTCTGCTCCCTCACTCCCAGCCCCTCTACTTAGCTGAGTCAGCATGGCCAGCATCTCTGTGAATTTTCCTCTTGCTGAGTGCAAGGAAAGGTTTTCATTTCTAGCCTGGGTTGCCATCTTTGTGGCACATCATCCTGCCGGCCACTCCCTTGAGAAAGGTCTTATTTTGTGACATACGGTCTCCCAGTTTCCCCCTCATCCTTCTAGCCACCCCTTCCTGATCCCCTCTGTGGATTTAAATCCCCTCTTTAAGGGGCCTCAATCACTGGCGGACTTCAGAATCACCTGGGTACTTGTAAAACATGCAGATTCCTGACATCTCCCTCAGTCTCTTACTGGATATAAATGAATGTAAGCATTATATATACAATCAGATGTATATTTGGAAAGAATAAATACACCCACACAACTTTGGAGGTTTGCCCAGGACCATGCTTTTTAAACATGTGTTCCAGTTGATTGTGATGCTAGAGACCCAAGGGCCACACTTTGACAAACTGTTTGAAAATGGATGGCCTTGAGTTTTGTCTTTGGTTCACAGTGCTTCTGGGAGTAACTCCTTCGTGCTCACACATGACTTCTACTCCTACCTGCCCACTGTGTCTCCCCAATCTTTATTTCTAACTTAGATCTCTCTCTTTCTCTGTACTATATTTCTCTCTCTCTCTTTCTCTCTTCCTTTTTCTTTTTTTCTTTTTTCCAGGCAGTAACTGTGTGTGTGTGTGTGTGTGTGTGTGTGTATTACTGAAGTATAGTTGACACACAATGTTTTATTAGTTCAGGTCTCTCTCTTCTTTCTGTATTTATAAGTTCACCTTCCCACTTGATATCTCTAAATGGATGTTACACAAGATACTAAAACTTAAAATAACCAAAACTGATCTCATTGCCTCTCAACCCAAACCACCAAAACAAGCAAAATAAAAACCCACACAAACAAGCAAAAGCCCAGCTACCTTCCTGGCTTTTATTAATGTCTTAATCATCAGTCATCAATGACCTTCATCCTATTACCTTATAACCCAAGGTTGGAGTCTTTCATTACCACAGCCAATGGATCTCAAGACCTCTCGATTCTATTTCTGTCACAACTCTGAATCACCCTACTTTGCTAGCATTCATACCTCTTCACCAGGAGGTCATATGTTTACAACAATTTCCCAGTTGTTGCCCTGCCTTTGCTTTCTTTCACCCTTCAGTCCATCTTCTACCATCAAAGTGACCTTTCTAAATGGAAATCTGATCACGCCATTCCCTTGCTAAAGTAGAGGCTCCTGCAGACTGACATTGGAATTCCTTGTGTTCCTGGGGCCCTCACTGATACCATCGTGTCCTAGTTTGCCATTCTCCCAACCTTATCCCACAAACCTTCCAGCTCCTGTAGTGCTATCATGTTTCCTTGCACCCCACAGCCCGATCCATCAAGCTGGAATGGTATTTTCTACTATGTTTCCCAGGCTCTCTCCAATCACTACTAACAATAACAACAATAATAATATTTAATGAATGCTTACGGGGTGCACATCACTGTTCTATATGCATCTCATTTAACTTTCCCAATCTTTGAGGTAAAAAGTTCTACCATCTTGATTTTACTAAAAGGAAATTTAGCGCAGAAAAGTTAATTTGGGTGAATCTAGAACTCGTGACTCAGGGATCATTTCCTCCAGGGAGCTTTTCTCCGGTGCTTCTCCGGCCAGCATTGTCTTCCTCTGTGCCTCTGCTCCTGTGACACCCTTCTCTGGGCTCTGTCCTTGAGCTTGTCTCATTCTGCCATTAGCTAACTGATGCATCTGCCTCCCTCCAGCCAGGACTCAGACTTCCTTAAGAGCACGACCTATGCTATTTATTTTTGTATTCCCAGAGCCTGGCACCAGTTATCTTCAAAATGGAGAATTAAATGCCTGTAACTGAACAAATAAGTTGGAGAGAGAAGAGAGAAAGAGAAAGTTGACTTACTCATCTTCACACCCTCATACAATACTGCGAACAATACTGGCTCAAAAATACATATTAAAGTGAGTTAAAACGTACAGAAGTCTCACGAACTCTTGTAAGAGAGTGATGCTGATAATTTGATTATGAAACAATGAGAAGAATAGCTAGACCTTCCCTAAAGAAGCAGGAAAAGGAGAGAAAAGGGAGGAAAGCGGATGGGAGTGAGCGATAGAGCCTCATGCCCAATTTATCTTTGTACCCTCCCCGTATTTCTCACAAAATTGCATATGCCATCTCCTCAAACAATTGGAAATAACTCTTCAAAACAGTGTACTTACATTTGAATGTACTGTATTAGCTACACACATATGTTTATTTAGCAAGAATTCATTCATTCACTTATTCATTGAAACATGACTTCTGTTTGGTAGATATCTTTGCTTACAACTACTGACTTAATAGATGGAATCTAAACATATATAGACTATTCTTTTCCACCAAAAGCATAATGTGTTTTATGTTAAAGCTCTAAATATATCTTGATATATTTTTATGTTAAAGCTCTACTCTCTCATCATTTTTTTTTCTCAATTGCTCCTTCCTTTCTTGAACATCTCTTCCATTAGTTAATTAAATTGTTCATTCCTTTCCTCAACAAATCTGCTCCGGGCCTCCTCCATGCCAGGCTTCAAGAATACATTGAAGAGCAAACAAGCTGATCTCTGTCCTCACAGGGTCCTTCATTTTTTTTTTTTTTACATTTATTTATTTTTGCTACAGTGAGACACAGTGTGAGCAGGGAAGGAGCAGAGAGAGAGGGAGACACAGAAGCCGAAGCAGGCTCCAGGCTTTGAGCTGTTAGCACAGAGCCCGACATGGGGCTTAAGCCCATGAACTGTGAGATCACAACCTGAGGTGAAGTCGGAAACTTAACCAACTGAGCCACCCAGGCGCCCCCTCATAAGGTCCTTCTGAGTCTATGATCTATTGTTTAGAAAATTAAAACAGTCAATAAATAAGTATCTGAATAAACTTCATTTAAAACCAAGAAAGTGCACGATGGAGACCTCACAGTTGGTACCTAATGTATTATCTGTGCCATTCATTTGCATTCATTAGCAACTATTGCCCTGAATAATTATTTAAACTATTTGGTGAGGACCTTCTTTTTTTTCTCAACCTCACTGCACACATCTTCAGGACAGATGGGGGTTTGGTTTCCCATAGCTGGTGGAGTAATTATACTAATAACACTTGGTGAAGAAAGTGGCCCTTCATTTGTTCCTGGAAAATAGGTAAATTTGGCTAGTGAAAATCAGGGTTAAGAGCATTCTGTGCTGAGAAAATAATGTCAGCAAAGACATGGAGACAAACATTTCTAGGTGTGCTTTAATATCGTAGCAAAGGCCATGCCACGTGTTTACCAAACTATTTGCTTTCTCTCCTGACTTCACATGTGGACTTCATTCCTCAGCCCACCTTGCCTCTAAGTGGAACAAAGTGACTGAATTTTGGTCAGTGATGTACAGGCGAGTGATGTACAACAATTCCAAGTCTAGTCATAGGACATTGTGTGTGATCTTCCACATTCTCGTGTCCCTTATTATTTACCAGTCATGTGCAGAGGATCCAGATGAGGATTCTGGGTGCCCTTGGATCATGAGACCATGGGATGGAGGCTACTAGAGCCTCTGAATGGCCATATGGAAGGTCATTCTTTGGACACACAATTGGACTAAGATTAAACACTAAAGCTTTTATTGAGTTAAGAATTAAGGTTGTGAATTTACTATACCAGTCATTCTATTCTGATTAATATGGATAACCACTTTTGGGCACCCTATTCTTTGATGGAAATTATCTGTTAAAAAAACCCCACCAGATTTCAGTTAAATAGCAGTTTTAATACTATTAGCTGCCCTGCCAGGAGACTGATAAACTAATTTCAATCTCAACGATCAGAGGTGGCTGCAAGTTTGCATGACAACGGCTCCATGTGCAGCTTCAAATCTGCACTTCAAAAGAAATAAATAAAATAAAAAAGGAATGTCCATCAACTGATGAATGGATACAGAATATAAAGAATATATATGCAATGGAATATTACTCGGCCATAAAAAAGAATGACATTTTGCCATCTGCAATGATGTGGAGGGAGCTAGAATTTATGCTAAGTGGAATATTGTCTTTCTCAATGAGAGAAAGACAAATACCATAGGATTTCATTCTTTCTCTCAATGAGAGAAAGACAAATATTATACAATTTAATTCATATGTGGAATTTAAGAAACAAAACAGATGAACATGGGGGAATAAGAGAGGGGCAAACCAGAAAATAGACTCTTAACTCTAAAGAACAAACTGATAGTTACCAGAAGGGAGGTGGGTGGCAGGATGGGTTAAATAGGTGATGGGGATTAAGGGGTGTACTTGTTGTGAGGAACACCAGATATGGTATGAAAGTATAGAATGACTATATTGTACACCTAAAAATAATATTACACTATATATTAATGAAACTGGAATTTAAATAAAAACTTAAAAATATGAGTAATCCTTTTCAAGAATGCAAAAACTTTCCCAGGATCTCAATTAGAGTTTAGCTTACATCTTTATTGGCCAAATCTGTGATATGTGGATATTGTAGCTACAGTGGACTCTGGGAAGTTATGGTTTATCTGGACACATTGCCTACCAAATAAAATTGAGTTTCTGTAACCAAGAAACAAGACAACAATAAATACTGAGTAAGTAACTAAGATAGTCTATGAGAGACCCATTCATCCATTTATTGAGTGTGAGGATATAATGGCTAACCAAAACAGACATGACCCCTGTCTTCAAGAGGCTTATATCTCCTGGGGGAAGACTAAGCACATTAATGAATACAGAATAATATACTGAAATAAATGTCCCAGAGAAAGAACTTGATTCTATAAGTATGTATAAAAAAGCAAACTCGTATAGAACAGAGCATTAAGAAATATTTCTATGGAAGAACAAATAAGTTGAAATCTAAAAGACTAGTGAAGTTTAGGGGTGCCTGGATGGCTCAGTCTATTGAGCATCTAACTCTTGATTTCAGTTCAGGTCATGATCTCATGGTCATGGGATGGAACCTCCCATTGGGCTCAGTGCTGAACATGAAGCCTGCTTGGGATTCTCTCTCTCCCTTTCTCTTTCTGCCCCTCCCCTCCTTAAAATAAATAAATAAATATTTAAAAAAAATAAAATAAATCAAGTAGAAAGCTAGTAAAGTTTAAATACAAAGCAACTTCCAGACAAAGGAGAACTTCCAGACAAAGGAGAGGTATGGGCAAAAATCCTTACATGGAAGACAGAGAATGACAAATCTAAGAAACTGAAGATAAATATATGGCCACAGGTCAGAGGAGGAATAGACAGTGATATGAGAAGGTGCTGGAGAAGTTTACAGGGGAAACTATCTAGGGATTTGAAGCAGGAGGATGAGATGACTATGTTTACACCATGAAAGATCACTCTATCGACAGTGTGAAAGGTCAGTGGAATAAGCCAGTGACTGATAATAAGCAGTTACAAGGGTCTAGGTGAAAAGAAATGATGGTTTGGAGAGGGTGTTGGCCATGGAGATAGATAGCAATTATATAGAGCTTTATAGGCTATCAGAAGGCAAGATGAGTAGAATATATTGATAAATAAAGGAAAAAAAACTTCAAAAAGTAACATTATAGAAGATGTAGAATCCATGGAACAAATAGGGATTTATTTTTAAAAAGAAGAAGAAATGGGGCACCTGGGTGGCTCAGTTTGTTAAGTGTCCAACTTCAACTCAGGTCATGATCTCACGGTTCAGGAGTTTGAACCCTGCACCAGGCTCTGTGCTGCCAGTTTAGAGCCTGGAGCCTTCCTTGAATTCTGTGCCTCCCTCTCTCTCTGCCCGTCCCCTGCTCATATTCTGTCTCTCTCTCTCTCTCTCTCAAAAACAAATAAACATTAAAAAAAATAAACAAAAATAAAAAGGAGAAAAAAGATTGTGAAAACAAGAAAGAGCTCTTGTGATTTAAAACTATGATGATGATAGACATTAAAACATTTAAAGGAAGTATAGGAGATAAATTGAGAAAATCTTTAAGAAATAAAAACAAAAGAATAGACATGGAGAGTAGGTGAGAAGAAGAAAAAATAGGTGTGATGGTCAATTTTGTGTGTCAGCCTAACTGGGCCACAGAATACCATTTGGTCAAACATTATTCTGGGTGTGTCTGTGAGCACATTTCTGGATGAAATTAACATGTGAATCTGTAAAATAAGTAAAGACAGGTTCCCTTCCAGCCAAAGACCTGAATTGAACAAAAAGGTTGAGGGAAAGGAACTCCTCTTGCAAGACTTTCAACTAGGACATTGGTATTTCCTTGCCTTTGGATTCCAATGGAAACATTGGCTCTTTTTGGGTCTTGAGTCTTCTGGCTTTCAGACTAGAACGTCCACTATCTGCTTTTCTTGTTCTCAGGCCTCTGGACTCAGACTAGAACTACACTGTCTTGGGTCTCCAGCTTTCCAACTGCAGGTCTCAAGACTTCTCAGCCTCCACAGTCACATAAACCAATTCTTTAAAAACAAAAATACACACACACATACATAATGTAATTATATATATAATATGTTATATAGTTTTAAAACATATGTGTATGTATACATATATATGAATGTATGTATGTGTGTGTATGTGTGTGTGTGTGTGTGTGTGTGTGTGTGTGTATACATATACATAGGCACATCCTTTCATGCTGTTTCTCTGGAGGATGCTGAGGGCATAGCTCATACAGGAGTTCATACAGAGAGTTTCATACAGAGAGAATATAGACAAAGAATATAGAAAATTATCAAAAATAATGTAAGAAAAATTCCCAGAAATCAAACATGGGTTTCTGAATTCAAAGTACTGAAAAACGCCCACCAAAATGAATGAAAACAGAACCACACTACAATCTTTTGGGAAAACTCAGAACAACAGGGATTAAAAGAAGATCTTAAAGCTTCCAGAGAGAAGGGAAAAAAGAAAACGGTAAGAAAAAACAGGTCACAGTCAAAGTACCAGGGATCAAAGTGATGCCCGTACCAGTCAGAAGTCACAGCAAAAACTAGAAGGTATCAAATCCATGTCTTATAAATTCTGAAGACATGGGTGGTAGTGCTTTGTAATACAGCCTGACATTTAAAGTAGACACAGGAATTGCTTTAAGAAAATATTTCTTCAATAAATTGAAATAATTATACCTTTATCAGAATTAGGAACATGGATATCATAGATGTCCTCAGCAAGAGCTTTTTCACCAGTGTTGGCGTTAAAGCTAAATTAGAATGAATTGAGGAGTGAGTGGGGTGAAGAAATGTAACCCATTATTATAGACAAGGGAGAGTTAACTAATTAGCTAATTAATATGGGGAAATTCCAAGCATGTTTCATGTCAATAGAAACAATCCATTCAAGAAGGACAGCTGGATATACAACACAAGGTAGAAGTTACAGATAGCATCTAGATAGAGTAAGTGGCCTTGGCTAGGACAAAGGATAGCCACATCTAATGGAGAAGGGGAAAAATGGAGCCTGGGGCAGACCTTGGTGGATTTCATTTTGGGCAATATGTTAAAGGAGTTCTATCAGAGTAAGGAAAATTTGAAATACCCATGTAGAAAGTGGGGAACATGATCTGAGTGATGTGGAATGGTTGAATCACTATACCACACATCTGAAACTAAGATGACACTGTATGTTAACTAAAGAACAGTTATTCAAAGAAAAGCCTTAAAAAAACCTGGAACATGAGGACCAAGAAGCCATGGACTCACAGAGCAGATGAGCATCTTTCCAAGGCCTCTGCTTCACTCTTGAACTTGCCCTATTACCATAAAGCCGTAATTCTCACACTGACCTTTTGTGAACAGGGTTTGAAGCCAGGGATTCCTCTTACTAAAGGGAAAAAGAACAATTTTTAAAAAGTGGGTCTTTCCCTGCTTTGGTTCATAAGAGAAAATTTGAGCATATATAGCAAACTTTGAATGATGGTGAGCTTTTTCGGGACAAGGACCATGTCTTGAATTTCTGTGTATTGAGAACTGTTCCAGGAAAGAGAAATACCTACAAAAGCATCTCCAAAAGATCTGTAAGACCAAAGAAAAAGGCTGACAGGCCCACCTTGACAAGAAATGGTTTATTATTGGGACTTTCTGACATAAACCTGTCTTAGGTTGCCTCAGGAGGACCAGACCTTCACAACCCTACCTCCCATAAGACTTTGAGGCTGGAGTCACATGCTGAAGGACCACCCGGGTGGAGAAGTTCAAGAAAGGTGTGTGTCAGAGTCCTATCTCCAGAGCAAGTCAAGGACATTATGCTTCGAAGGTATACTTAAGGGTATGGTGAAACAGAAAGAAAGAATGTGTGTGGGGGGTACTGTGCTCAAGAAGGCTTCAAGTCACAGAGCTGTCATCATGGCGGATTTGTCCAAGATGATGTTAGTATGGTTCACACAGGCACTAGCATTCTGGAACATAGAAACTGCTCAATAAATTTATCTTGAATGAATAAGAAGATGAATGGTTAGATGACTAGTTTCTTTTGTCTCTCTTTTGGCAAAGTCATAGAATCTTCCGTACTTTGGATAACTGAAAATTTGTCCAGGTATTGCTAAAAGGAATAGGCAAAATGGAGAGTCAGAGATAAGTACCTCTAAGAATTTAAGACAGAGATTTCCAGGATGCAGACTCTGCAAAGAAAGATTCCTCGTCCTTACTAAACACATATCAGATGCCCTAACCATGTTGCTGAATGTCCCAGGGTCACAACTGCTTATGTTTAGTCCCATTCATTTGGTTTCCAGTTAAACAAGGTAAAAATATTTATTATAGTGGCTAAAGATTTATCAAGCAGAAACAATTCTGGGTTTTTAGGCAACAGAAAAGACAAATGGTGCAAGTATTTAAGTAGATATTTTACTTTTGAAAAATCAGCTTTATCTTGATTTAGAATGCATTATTAATATTCTATTGATCTGCTCCTATGTTGAAATTAGCAGGTATTTCCTGACCCACTGCAAGTATATTGGATATCAAGAAGAAGCCAGGCCAGAAGTAGATATAACTTTTGAAATATATATCATAATATTCCAAACTACTATCCTTTGTTAATTCCAAACATCTAAAGAATTCAGTTCACTTTTTCACTCATAACCTAATATTCTATAATAAATTGTGTCAAACATCCGAGCTGAAATGAGTCAGTGTTTAGATTCCTTGGTCACAAAAAGGAGGTGAAGTATCTTTCAGAAGTTGTGAGTAAAATTATGAAGGTGATAAGTGGGGCATAGTAGGACGGGAGGGGGACTGATGGATAGAAAAAAAACAAAACTCAGGTCCCTCCAAGGTCTACCACATGAATGGGGAAAAGTTGCCCAGAGGTGGCCATGAAAAGCAGTACACATGACGGCTTTTTTCACGATACAGAAATACCAGTCATATCTGACATAAAGCTCTCATCTGGTATTTCAGTTGGGAATGCCAAGGTGGAATGAGTGGGATACTGGCATTCCAAGGCTGGATGTTGAAGTGAGGCTGGTGTTGGGATAATATGATGTGAGTGGGTGAAGCTGAAATAGGAGGGCCAGCATATGGGGACATGATTGTCCAATTACTGACTTTGGGGACTAGTCCATGGAATGCAAGACAGGTGGTCACAATAAACCCAAGCTAAAGAGATTCCAGAGACATGGAAAGGAAGGAGAGAACCTTGCAAGCCTGAATCCCACATTCACCCGCTGGCATTAATTTCTCTCAGAGGAGCATGTCTGCAAGCGTGGTACCAGTTTCACACTTGTCATATTTATGAGTGGTGGGACCGAGGCTCCGAACGAGATTCTTCTCTAAGCCTCTGAGCTTTCATGTTCTTTGCTTTATTTTTTGCCAGCCTAGGACTGAAGATGTGTTGAAGATGACTGTCTTGCTAGGAAAAGTGACTCTGTGAAGAGGAATTCACTGGTCTCGGCCAAACCAAGAAGGCCATTAATTTATACCATAAAACGGACAGCCAGAGAATGCAAGAAGTGGCATTGCTGTGCTCAGAAGCTCCTTGCAAGTGTAAACAAAACCCTCGGTTGTTGCTGGTGACTGGCTGTTTTTCAGAGTCTGACCAACTTTTAGAATGGAAACAATCATGCAGTGATGTCAATGTCCCCATGGGGTCTAAACATCTTTTCTAACCTTATTTCCATCCATCCTGAGGCTCTATCCATATAATGGAGTATAGCTTGATCCCTGAGAAAACAAGGAAGACACAGTTCAAAGGGATTTGCACGCTGATTGATAAAGAATGGATTAAATATTTGGTGTATGTCTGGGTCTCTACTCTCTACTGTGTTACAAGGGCCCATAAAGTGTAAAGTTTGTAAATTCCCAGAGTTCCCTGCCCTGGGCTTGCTATCACTCATGGTGGAGACTATGTTATAGAAGCCTAAGACTGTAGCTAATTCTCAGAGAAGATAGAAAAATAGTCCTTGACCTTCAAGTAGAAAGTTATACACACAAACATAAAAAAAGATGACAATAATGGAAATACATTAAAGTAGTGCTATCCTAGCAACGACTAACCACTTTAAGAGCCACCAATAAGGGTGAATTATTGTAATTGAATGTATTTAATGTTCGGAGATTGCCACTGGCTAATTTTGCCATTTTTGATTGGCTTTCTGTAGCCACCCACATGCAGCTTCTAGAAGCAGGAAATACGTTAGACACATCAGCAGATGTATATTTGTACATTCCTTACGGAGCAAATAAACTTGTCATAGGGTGCCCAGACATCTCAGTTTGCCTGGGTCGGTCCCACTTCCTATCTGTTGTCCCACTTCAAACGATAAATAATACGGTCACTGTCCTTAGTCACCACACTGATTTTCCTCAAGGTCCTCAAATCTCTGTGTTCTGGATAAGGTTATCACAGGAGGAAGACAACATGGCCTGACCATGATAGCTGTCTCAGACCCCTGAACACTCTAGTATCATGTCAGTGGGTCATACGAAATAGATTCCAGCTCATTATCAGGAGAAAAAAATAAATCTCTCAGTAGGACCTGATCCAAAAGGAAAAGGGCTACTCTGGTAGGTAGTGAGTGCCTCGCTTCTGAAAGCATTCCAGAAGAAGACTGGAAGACCATCTGTGAGGATGGCCCTTGAGGGCTGCTCTGCAGCTGCTGAGAGTTTGGGTTGGATCACTGGCTATCAAACTATTTTAATGTACATGAGAATCCATTGGCGGGGGGGGGGGGGCTTGAATAACCAGGCCTCACCTTGAAAGACTCTGCCTCATTGGGCTGGTGTGGGGTTCAGGCGTATGCATCCTTCCCATGATAATTATAAAAATAAAATAAAGATGCTCCCGGTTGGCTCATTGGTTGAACTTCCAACTCTTGACTTCGGCTCAGGTCATGGTCTCACAGTTTGTGGGTTCAAGCCCCACGTCGGGCTCTGCACTGACAGAGCAGTGCAGAGCCTGCTTGGGATTCTCTCTCTCTGCCTCTTTCTCTCTCTCTCTCTAACAATAAATTCGTTTTACATAAAATAAATCATACCAGGAAAGCAGTTTTACTGTCATTGATATTATTTGAGGGTTTTTTTTCCCTCTGACTTCTCCTTATTCCTCCTCAGTGTAATCAGTGTTATCAACCTGATATATACTCTTATAAATCTCTCTATATACCCATGCAATCATGCATAAAAGTACATACATTATACATACAGGTACAAATGATGGTTTTTCCTTTATTCTTCAAGATGGGATTGTATGGTGCCCATGTCCTGGCTTCTTGCTTTTTTCTTACTTAATGCATAAAAAGCTACCAAATAAACTGGTAGAATCTCATTCATTTTACCTTAATGTCTTGAATACATCCTATGCTATGAACATCCCCCAACTTATTTATTTATTCTCTTGTCTTTAAGCCTTCACTCTGCAGTTCTTTGGGCACTACCCATGATCCTGCAATTAACATCTTTGTACTCATATTTTTAACATCTGCTCTAGTTTCTATGGAATACATTCCCAAGGTTGGTATTATTGGGTGAAAGATTTCGTGTGCTTTTACTCTTAATAGGCATTTCCAAATTGCTAGCCTATTCACTAGCAAAAGTATGAATGGACTCATTTCTCTATTTATTGTTTCATCCTAGCTGATAGAATGGGTTCCCATGCTTTTTCATATTTGCCATATTTGCAAGTGAGAAATATTTTATTGTTACTCTGAATTTCTGCTTTTTAGACCTGCAGTGAAGTTGAGCATCTTTTCATATGTTTATTGACCTTCGGATTTGCTATTTGGAAAGAGTCTATTCATATTCTTTGCTCACTTTTGGGTTGTTTGTAAGAGTTCTTTGTATATTATAGACATAAATCCTTTATCTGCCATATGTGTTGAAAATATTTTTCTCAGTTTATGGTTTGTATTTTAGCTTTGTTTATGGTTTCTTTTGCACCATTTAAAATATATTTATATTTAACTCTGTTTATCTTTTTTGCTGTTTTAGTCATGACTCAACAGTGAGTCTTGTCAGTGTGATGGAGAACCATTAGTCTAGGAGATCTCAAAGTTTCCTTCAGGCACTTAATTTTATGACTGTAAGTCTGAGGCACCACAGAGTTTTTCTATCTCCCAAATTCAAATGCTGTGGATGAGATTTTCTGTCAGATTTTAAGGCACATAACAAGAAAGTCTAATAAAGAGGTATGTAACTCATGAATAAGCAGAATATCTGTTAAACTTCAAGAAATATAGTCACACGCCATATTTCAGAATCATATAGGAGATTTAAGAAAACAGAAACAAAAACAAAAAACAGCCACTACTGACCACTAACTTGGCCCTGCGGTCTTGGGGGTATTCATTATCAGGAACTCCATTCTAGCACTTTCTTCAGGCTTGCTGGGCCATGTTGGCAAGAAAACACTTTTTTTTTTTTTTTTTTTTTGGCTCATAATGCCCAATACCCAGCATGGAAGGTGTTTACCTCAGAAGGAAAGTCTGATGTGAATGAACACCAGCAAATGGAATCCTAGCTCTGGGTACTTTTTTTTCTTTTCTTTTCTTTTTTTTTTTTTTTTTATTCTTAAAGAAGCCTAGAAGGTATTACTTGCCAGATTTTCATCTCTGGCGGAAAACATGCAAGACTTAATTGATTCCTGCAGAATCTCTTAAGTCGATGAAAGGGATAGGTCTCAGAGAAATTTACTTGTTGGCTGTTTTACATGCGTGTGCACGCACACACACAGAGACACATCACTGCCCTGAGACTTCACAGCCAGGCTTCTGAGCTCGCTGATTTACTAAACCAAGTATGAGTCATCAGTTTTCCAGACCCCTGTCCCTCAGGATAATTGAGGCAACACTTGGCCACCTCTTTAGCTATCTATCTAGCCTATCCTTAAAGTGATCTGTTTACTTTAACAAGTGCAATGAAATATAAAAGTAGGACCCTTCTGCTAAAGTTATTTAGTGGTTTGCTTTTGGAACCTGATCTCTTTCTCTGTCTCTCTGTCTCTCTGTGTCTCTCTTCCTCTCTATCTTTTGGCTTATATAGGGTGGCTATGGGCACTTGTATAGAGTTAAGGCATTCTAAACTTGTATAGGGTCAAGACATCGATGCATACTTCTGGTTTACACACTTTACCTAATGTTGTCTCCATGTATTTAAATCTATGGGCCCTACAAATGGGTAATGAGAGCTCACTATGTTTGTTTAAGTGACTGTGCCTGGTGCCCCAATTTCAGAGTTCCCGGAGACAAAAGGATTTTCACCCAAGCTGGAATAGTCAAAATCTCTGCCTTCCTGACCCTCACAGGGAAGCAGCTAAGTGTTGCCTTAGGAATTCATAAGCCTAGGCAGATGATGCCATTACCACATCCAGACTCCCAGCCTCAGTTGGCTCGGCAGTCTTCAGCTGTCCTCTTCCGTGATCACCTTCCTGTGTCATCCCAAGTCACCCTTCCCAAGTGTCCAGCACTGTCCTCCCACATCTCAGACGTGGGCACCCTCAGTGTTGTGACCCCCACAGATCAATACCCCCATTTAACAATTTCTGTGCTGCCTGAAGAAAGAAAACGCTGCCTCTCAACCAAAACTCTGCCCTCTATCTGTGCCACGGACTTCCTCCTCTGCTGCCTTAACCTGTTAATTACTGTACTCTCTTTCCCTTCCTTAAATCTTGCATCTGGCCGGTCCTCTGTCAGCCCTTTGACATCAGCTAACAAACAAGGGCTGGTCTCTCCTAAGTGTGAAAACTGCACTTGGTCTTTCTTTTGCAGGCACTCTCTGTTTTCCTTGAAAGAACAGATTGCTCTTGCTATCTATCTGCCTTTTATCTCCCCACTAACAGCCCTCTCCCATTTCTTTCTGTCCTTAGCAGAGTAATTTGTGTTAACTAAAGAACTTCTGTCACAGCTGAAGGATATTTTCCTGGTTCTTATCTTGACCTCTCCACAGCAACTGACCCATCATTGCATTCATGGATGTTTTCTTATTTTGGGTCTGGGATCCCTTTCTCTCTCCTTGGGCTCCCTTGCTAGCTCTCTTGACTTTTTTTTTTCTTTTTAGGATCCAGCATAGACCCTTATTTCCTTAATGACCCTCAGGCATAGCATCTCATACGATTCTGCCTTCAGTCTTGAATCTTCACAGGCTCTCTCTGGGTGACGTAAAGCAATACACGAGATTTCAACTGTATATGTTTGGTGGCCAAACACATGCCACTGAAGAGACATAGGATGCATCCAAAGTTCCCATCCAGAAAGTAAGTTATCATCTCTCTCCTGCCAAATCGACACCCCCCCTAAATTTTTCCCATTTGATAACTGGTGGTGTAGGTTGCCCAGGTATCTTGGGACGCATCTTGAACAACTGCTTTCTCAGCCTCCACCCTCCCATGAACTGGACTCTCCACAGTGACCTCTGTTTGGTCACTACCTCCAGATCTGCTCCACTGTTGCCACTACGGTTAAGGCTGAGTTATCCGTCTCTGATTCTTCTAACACCTTCTGTAAATGACCAGCATATATATTCATGATCCACTCCCTCCACACATGCTCCGCCTCCTTGATGGGATGATCATCTTAAAATAGAGATCTGATCATGGGACCCAGCTGCTTGAATCCCTTCAGGAGGACCCTGACCCCGTAGGATTTTCCTTCCGAGGACTGGCCTTGAGACAGTAGGCCCTCCATGCCACTCTCTGGCCCGTCCTTTATTCTTTAGCCATGAAGATCTGCTGGTACTTAGCAACCTTTCATGGTCTTTTCCCCCTCTGTCACTTTGTGATATTCTGAAGTCTGGAATATCCTTTAATATATATAGATAGATAGATAGATAGATAGGATTAATGCATATATATGCAAATGTATATTTATTTATGCAAAGTAGATTTATTTTCCCTTAAAGGCTTTGTTGTTGGCCTTTCCATAGGTAGAAAAAGGTTTCCTAGACCTCTGGACTCTCTATAGTCTGACCCTGCCTATGGGTTACTGACAGCACCACCATAGCTGTTTTTTAAAGAAGGTTGAAGGAGATGCCCAAGATGGTGAGTTATAATGAGTCACTTAGAGGAGTTTTAAATATTGATCATCCAGTAAACTCACACCTCTTCTCCTACTCCCTGTGTCACCCTCTCTCCCCTTTCGGTTTCTTTCTTTCTCCCTGCTTCCTCCTATAACCACACAGTCTTAGCTGGAGGATGTACTAGGTTTGTAAGTAAATTTAGCTGTTTCACATTTTCCAAATAAACTTCAGAGATTTTCTTCCTGCATTGTCATGAAGAGACGCCCTTTAAAAATAGTTTGTTCGCTTGCACAATATCCCCATCTTCAGCCAATGACTATGTACCTTCCCTGCCTCTGCTGAATTTTCTTCTCTTCCTTTGCCCACTCAGCCACCCTCACCACACACCTCCTCACCCATCCTCCCAACACACAAAAGGAAAAGTTTCCAACTCTTGACAATAAGATCAATGGCTTGCAAGGCTGTAACGTCTCCCGTGAATGCAGGGTATATGAAAGACGCCAGCGACAACTTGGGGGCTGATATTCTCATCAGCTCCCCATGAAGCTGAGCCAAGGGAAGTCCTATAGGATAGATGCATGGGCTCAAGCATGGCCTAGAGCCAGAACAAACACCAGTAAGAGGGACAAAGCTTTGGCCTTTCTACAAAGGCAAATAAGCTACAAGAAAACCTGGAAAAGCTCTGCAACTCATGTGTCCTTTTTATAAGTAATAAAAGAGCTACTGAATGTGGCATGTTCCTGATACACTTTAAGATTCAACATTTTAGCTTTCTTAAAAAAAGAATATCTGAGTAAGAAAGATGTTGGAAGTAAGTACTAAAATCCTCCAATGGGTCCCCAACATCTCTGAGATAAAAGCCAAATTCTCATCTCCTACCCCTCACCCCTGCCAGATAGACACATGTACTTACCTCATACCTCTGAGTCTTTGCACATACCTTTCCAATGCCTGGATTTTCCACTGATTCACATTCATCCTGCAAGATAAAGCAGTAGTCCCTTATTTTGAAGCATAGATTGACTGTCCAGGGAAACATTGGTCCTATTTCCCTGCGAAATTTATTTTATTCCTAGCTCCTGTACATCAATTACCCTACTGTATGTTACTCATTTGACTGCCTTCAAATTTTCCTTGCCAGGTCACATACTCATTAAGTCTAGGAATGTGTCTCTTTACCTAGTAGGCAAGTGTCCAATAAATATTTATTGAGAGAATGAACAAACAAGTGAATAAACAGATGTTTCTGGGGGCGGAGGGAAGCCCTCCCCTCCCCCCCCCCTTGTAAATAGTTCTTCTCTTTCCCATATCGCACAGTGGATGTTCCATTGTGATCCTGTCCTTGTGAGGGGTATTCAGCAGGGCCTGCCCTGAGCAAACGTGGGGTGTCATGACCACCTTGGCATTAAACTTGCTGTTTACACATAGGGCTGTGGCAGCTTGCTCCATTTCAAAGAGCAAGTGGTAGCAGGATTGATTTATGCCTTCTTGATGGGAAGCTGCTGAAGGTCAAAGGCTTGGCTAGTGTGAACATGTCCCTAGATCACACACTCAGCTGTATTTCTCTCACTGGAGAGAGCGAAGTTCAATGGATCCCAAGTGGAAAATGAGAACATAGGCTGCCTTTTTCTACAGAAAATACTTATAGATGGCGAATCCCCAGTTTTTTGATTCATGGGAAAACTGAAACTCTGGGAAAGTGAAGAGTAAATTTTACTGAAAAGATACGATGTGGCTGACAGAAACACTGGAAAAATAGAAGAATAGACTCAAAAACTGGACAGTAAGAAAGGACAGCTGAGTCCTGGGATCAGATCAGGCCACTGAGCCAGTCCAACACAGGAAGCTGCAGCTTGCATTGTCCTCAGCCCTGACAATTGACCCCATGCATCTCTAGTGCTCCTGGAAATTGGAAGTGGCTGAGGCCACCATAACAGTTTCTGTTGTTCCCTCATTGTGTCAGTGGCTCCATATGCAAAAGAGCATGGGTGTGTCCAATTTGACACCCATGTCCTAAGTGCATGTTGGCATCAGAAAGGGTCATGCTGCCTTTGCAGCTACTACAGTGGAAGGTGAGTTTGGCTTCATCAAATTGGGAATCTCTCACACTGAAAATGGAGAGTCAAAATAATGACAAATATCCACCGCATGCCCAAGCCTGTCTTCCCATGTTAATGGTTTCGTGAAGGAAGTAGGATTATTTCCTGTCTACATTTTTAATGTCACCTCACATAAAAATAAGAAAACAAACCTTAAAAAAAATCAAGAAACCTTCTACTGAGCATGTGTTTCTATGAAGCAAAGGGATGGGTTAGGCTTACTTTTGTCTACTAAAAACTTACCTAAAAATGGAAATCAAATGTTTATACAAAAGATTAGAAAATAAATTGTAAATTCCATTTGAGTGGAACAGCTCAAAAGCCGTCTTCCTGGACTGGGACTGTCTGGAAAGAGGTCACAAAAGGAAGTAACTATGTGGAGTTTTTTAATGTTTATTTATTTTAGAGATAGAGAGAAAGAGCACATGTAGGGGAAGGGCAGAGAGAGCCGGAGACAGAATCTGAAGCAGGCTGCAGGCTCTGAATTGTCAGCACAGAGCCTGATGCGGGGCTCGAACCGACGAACCAGGAGATCATGACCTGAGCCAAAGTCAGACACTTAACCGACTGAGCCACCCAGGTACCCCTGTGGAGCTGGCTTTATAATCTTGCTTCACTCTTATGCTATATCATCCTCCTTATTTTTTGACTTTCAGATCTTTGTTAATGTCAACCACCATGCTCGGAGTATCCTTTTCTGTCTACTTACTGAACTCTAATGTATTTTTTTAAAGCTCAACTCCAGAGAAATGTGTGTGTGTACTTGTGTTTGTGTGTGTGTTAGAAAACAGACAGAGGAAGAGCTTTATGCAAAATAAAGGGATCTGAATTGCAAGGGAAGAATTCTCTTTCTTTGTCTACATTTGGAAGGAAGTAATGGCAAATCTGAACCACTTTGAACCGTTACCCAAACTGTCATTCCACATCTCCAATGACTTACTGTGTCTTTTCTTTTTTTTTTTAAAGTTTATTTATTTTTGAGACAGAGAGAAACAGAGCATGAATGGGGGAGGGTCAGAGAGAGAGAGAGAGGGAGACACAGAATCCGAAACAGGCTCCGCGGGGGCTCGAACTCACGAACCGCGAGATCATGACCTGAGCCAAAGTCGGATGCTCAACCGACTGAGCCACCCAGGCGCCCTCTTTTCTTTTTTTAAAGAATGTTTATTTACTTTGAGAGAAAGAGTGGGGAGGGGGCAGAGAGAGAGAGCTAGAGAGAATCACAAAAAGGCTCTGCACTGAGAATGAACTGTGAGATCATGACCTGAGCCGAGATCAAGAGTTAGACGCTCAACTTACTGAGCCACTCAAGCGCCTCATACTCTGTCTTTTAAATTGAATTTCCTTAAACTTGTGATGCCATATTCATCATCTTCTCTGCCCTCCAGCTTTCTGTTAACAAAAGCTCCTGTCCTCGGCTTTGAAGACATTAAATTAGCCTTGACTTATGCTTCCCCCAAAACCAGTAAGAGACCACATTCTGCTTCAAAGCCTCATGTCCTGCACCTCTCCTTCCCTCCCTGTTATACCTTCACTGTCCACACAGATTTCCTGTGGCTTCCTTGACCCCCAGCCTCCGTTTTCTGATACACACTCCACAGGATTGCACAGGTTAACCTTCCCTAAATATTTATTTCAAAGCTTGTTCTTCTGCTTGAGGAATCTATTGGCTTGCTACTTCCTGCCTAATTAGACCGAATTCCTTTGCCATGCTTGAAGAAATTCTTTGTTGTGAAAGCACGCTAGCACTTCAGTGCCATGTCAGGGAACTCTCCAAATGCAGATTCTGATAGCGTTCTGATGATCTCACCATGCTCTTGATTAATTTTCATTTTAGGATTAGAAGTATTTGAGAACCAAAACTCCAGCCTGTGTCTCATTTCTACTCATGTCGGTCACCCTCATTCTCCAAGCCTCTTCACAGTGTACTTTCTCCACTTGGAATATTTTCCAGTCTCTGGGCACTCTGAAGTATACCCATCCTGAAATGCCCTGCATCAGGACCTCCTCATTTATCAGCCCCTCCTCTGAATGTCTATAATACTGACAATTTATACTACACAATTAAATATTTAAATATTATTCTACTGTATTGATGTCATTGACTCGAAGTGTTAGTCTTGGCTCCCTACCTACAGTTTATGCCACCTGAGTTTAGAAATCATAACTTCTATCCGAATATTACTTCCAATGCCCAATGTAGCCTTGGCTGAGAACATTATGGATGATCGGTAAATGTTTATTGATTTATTGATTCCAGATCCTATACAGAGCTCAGTGTTTCTCATGGGTGTCTTAGTTCTAAAGTACAAAACAATTCACCTTGTTAGTTATCATCATGATT
The DNA here is from genome assembly GCF_018350215.1 of Panthera leo. Lineage (NCBI taxonomy): Eukaryota > Metazoa > Chordata > Mammalia > Carnivora > Felidae > Panthera > Panthera leo. The sequence goes on along the minus strand of NC_056680.1, from coordinate 71,581,359 downwards.
TCAGGGTTCTTGAATATAATCTTGTACATACCTGGCTTTTGCATGTAACATTTTAAAAACTCACCTTTCAGATCAAAGAAAAGGACAGCCTTCTGATCTCAGCAACCTCAAGTGCTGGGTCCTGCGATTCAAGGAGTGTTAATTCCTGGCTCTCTGACAATTCCATCAACTTGGCAATTACTCAAAATATCTTCAGTCATGAACTCATTCCTGATACACAGGCAGTCACATCACAGAATGTTTAAAGTACCCAGATGCCCCCAGCATTCCAAATATCTGTTCTGGAATGTCTCTCAGAGACTCCATCTTATAATTGCTCTAGCCCTTTTACTGGAGCAGACCTGTCAACAAATATGGACTTGATTCACTGGCCAAATTTCATGCTGCTTATGTCACTCACATAATCAACTGGGTCCCTCTCTCTTGGAAATCCTCTGTCTCTAAGAAAATGCACATATTTCCTCAACTACTCTTTCTGTATCTCCTAGAAAATGACATGGTTTTCTTCGACTCAGTGTGACTCTGCTGGTCTCTGCTTCCTCAGAGAAGAAGGCCAGGGAGCTGGAAACTAAAGAGTGAATAATTTTGGTCCAAGTTTACCTCTTTCTCTGAGCGATGACAGAGCAACTGGGATGGTAGCAAATGATGAAATGAATGAGCAATCACTGACATTTGAAGGGGACTCTTTCCTTGTCAAAGTGAGTTTTCATGTTTTTTCAAAGAATTACATCATGTGAGAAAAAATCTGTGTGGAATCTCAAAATCCTATCTAATGCAATTATTTATTTCTACAGAATTTTAAAAGCTGGTTCAAGGCTAAGGTCTCTTAGTTTTATATCAGGGGGGGTTGTCATTTTAGTTGTTTTCACTAGCTACCTCAAATTTAGGCATCCCTCACTTTTTGGTGATAGCCATTGGCATTGTTTGAATTGTGTCAAGGAAAAGTCAACTGATGCTGTTTCTTAGCAGTTCCATGATAGTTTCTATCCATTGGACTCTGCACCATCAGGTCTAGAATTCTAATCCATTAATCCTAGGGATGGTCACAAAATGGAAGAGCAGGATCACAGAATTGTTGAACTATTGGATGAGGTACAAGGGAGGGACCATTTAAGGGGAGAGATGGAATATAGCTAAAGGTAACTTTCTACCAAAAGATGACTTTAAGTCTTCCATTGGGAAAAGGGACTAGACATTCTCTATGTGGGTCCAGAGCTGGGCCAATACTGGAATGGACTATGTGAACCAAAGAGGTTTCCATGACCAGAGAGATTCAAGGGGACAATGAATCGGTATCCACAAACAACATTGGAAGGGATTCTAGTGCTGGCTCTGTGGTAGGCTAAGTGGCCGCCAGGTTACACTCAATCAAATTCTTCTGTAAGTGGCTGAAAAGGGTTAATCTTCTCACGGCAAGTAGCCTTTACAAATGCTGCCTTTACGCTGAACTCCAGGTGATAATGCTGCAAGGTCTCTAGGCAATCTTCCCCAGAGAAAATCTTATTTCAGGAGAGCAGTATAGAAAACCAAGGAGAGTCATTTTAGCCAAGATCTAGCTAAGGTGGGCTGGCCAGAAAAGAGAACAAATTTTTCAGTAAATCAGTGAAGCATCCATTTTCCTTATATGTTAGAATAATGTTGATTTCATTTCCTAGCCACCTATACATTTTCATAATATTTCATAAAGGCACAACTGGTTCTGCTTCTACGTGAGGGTCCTGTTCTATTTGATTATCAGGTAAATAACAGACTCCTAGTCTAACGCTTGTCATAGCAATATAGCATGAAGACTCTTCCAGATTCTTGGCATGCATTTTTAAATTTAAGCAGGAGCCCTCAGAGGTTTGTTTGTTTACAACAGACAGGAAAACCAAAGCAAGACAATTATTGATTAAGATCATTCAATGCAGCCACATTAAAATAGCTATATTTAAGTATAAACCATTTTATATTTCTTTTATACTGATAAATGCCTCTCTGTGGTGCATGTTCCTTGGTAATACAAATAACATTTTAATGACTTGTTTTTGTCAGCTTGGTCACAGTGCCATATATCTGAGAAACTGGGGTCAGAGGGTCAGAGAGGTTAAAGAGTTCTAGTGATGTCACATGATTCTGTATGGCAGGCTGGGACTCTACCTCCATGTCTGTCTACTGTTCTCCTGCCCCAATATTGCCAACCGCCATATTGCTTTTCAGGGCAGCTCTGTACATGAGCTGTCATGCAGCATGATGATACATGGAGGAATCCCTTGGCACTGCCGAATATGTTGCTAAGGTTAGGGCCATTTTCCTTATCATGAGATGGTTTCCAGAGGTGCCCAAATCAGTCAGTGCTCAAGGTATATGTGTACTACGCACGTGTTGGAGATAGAGTTCTGTTACTTCCATCCACCAGGAAGGAATGACATGCTGAGTTTTTGTATTTCACTGGTAGAGTGACAATAGAATTTATTGTCCAAACCATCACACTTTTGGAAGTGCAAGAATAACAGATGTAAACATAGGACCATCTCAGATAAATGGGACTGGATAGCCACTATATCCACTGGCTTAGGAATATCCTCATGCTGTTGGGGTCATTTTTCCTCCAGAGCTTTGCTCAGCAATAACCATAGAAGAACTGCGTGCTCCCACAACAGCCAATTTTGATTATCCAGATTTATTAAAAAGAAAAAAAAAGATTGCTCTTTTTCCATCTGGGTAATTTCCTTTAAAATATTCTGTTTCTATAGTAATTATTCACATTTTCCCCTTGAGTTTAATAGATGCTGTTGATATATTGATTTATCCGGGATTTAAGCATTGTGGTTCTGCATCCTTTTTTATTGCAAGTGATCTTTTATATTTGGGGGAAATCTGTGTCATTAAAGGAAAAAAAAAAAAACATTTTGTATCTGCTTTCAGTGTGCAGGCGGTTTCTCAGATTCTCAACCTGATCCAAACTCCCGTGGTTTGATTTTCTTAAAGGGTTGTCATTCTCCTCCCACTCTAACCCCATCATCGGATTCTGGGTTTCACTTGAGACATCAGAGCACGGCAATGTGGTGAATATGAAAATAAGGTATGGGGAGAAATAGTTGTGAGAGCAGTAGCATCAGGATGGACACCGGAGAGCAGGTCAGAGGACAGTGCAATGGGCACCAGGGTAGTGGACACAGTTGGTTACACCCCAGCACCCATATCTCCTTCATCCTTCTAACCCTGTGCTTCCTTCAGTTTAAGTGAATTAAAATTTAATGAAACGGAAAATGTAATTCCCCAGCTGTACATTTCAACTACTCAATACATGTATCGGCTCGTGGCTACCAGATTGGGTGGTGTGGATATTGGATGGGTGATAGTAATCCCATTCTTTTTTGCCAGAGACTAGTTAAGGAACTCAGGGTAAGGTAACCAATGCATGTTACCCCCACCCCCCACCACCACCCCTCTGTGTATATCTGATTATCCTAAGGGGGTTAGGAACCTATGCTTGCCCAAATGTACTAAAGAAAAAGACTTTTACTTCTGATTGAGGTAACAATTTTCCTCCCTCTGGATGGATAGGAATAGGAAAGAATTTCGTCCCTGTCCCTGCTGGCAACCAACTCGTGACCAGGAAGAAAGCTAGCCTAAGGACAATGCTGACATGTAAAAGAGGGCAAGCAAGAGCGAGACAGGAGTGAAGTCAGATCCCTGATAGCACCAGACCAGGAGCCAGTGGTACTTCTGGATCTCTCCTTCAATGAGACAATAATACTTTCGTTGTTTAAGTCCATTTTAAGCCAGCTCTTTCTTACTTGCAACTCAAAGCCCTTGAACTATTTCATCTAGATCCTTGTCCTGTCTCTGTCACAAAATCATTACAGGACCTTGAGTGAGTCCTGCAACCTCTCTGGGCTTTGATGTCTGCAAGTTCCCTTAATAAGATCATTAAAACCTTGAAGACCTGCTCAAGATAAGAATCAGCAACAGGAAGCTGTAACAGCAGTGTTACTCGCCAGGAGTCCTTAATGGCCCTGGCAGAGTGGAGTCCTGGGCAGAGGCATGACCACCCCATGCCACTCGACATGGATCTTTGGGGCCCTCTTGTTCACCTACATGGATGCTGAATAATACATTTTGCCTTAGGGAGTGTTGAGTTAAATGCTGGTTATTCACGATCTCCTGTTGTCTCTCCGAGCGGTGCATACCATTGACACATTTCAACGTAATGCTCTTGAATATGCCCCATCCAGTGTCCTCCTTCCTTTTTTTTTTTTTTTTGTTATCACATCAAATACATATTCTCAACTTACTTGTACACATTTAGTTCTCTTGATCGTCCTCATCAGAAAGTGGAGTTCACTGTAATCTGGCACTTCCAAGACTCATTATTTTTCCACTTTCCTACCCTACTCCCAATGTGTTCGTCCTCTGGTCCACATATCCCAATTTATTGTCCATTGGTCATCAAGGCCAAGTGCCTGGAAATCATCCTTTCTTCCTCTGTGCTGATCACCCCTGCATTCAATAGGTGATTAATATTGTCCAGTTTACTTCCCAAATCTTTCTTGAATCCATTGACTGCCTCCAGCCTCTCTGCTATTGTTTTGGTTCATCTGGATTATTACTTCCCTCCAAAAAGATCTCAATGTCAGACACACATATCCCCCACATATGACTTCTAAGTCATACATATGATTATACTATTCCTTGGCTCAGACTCTTTAACAACTTCTGTTGCCTGAATGATCCATTCTCGACCTTTAGGCTTACCCAAGCCCCTCTCGCCTCCTCTTCCTGCACTGCCAACCTTCTTGCCCACTATCCTGGCCACTTGTAGTGCTATAGGCATGGGTGATCTTTTATTGTCACGCTACTGAACGTGCTATTCGTTCTACCTGGAATCCCCTTCCTGACCCGTCCATCAACACGGCGCTTCCCATCTGTCCATCAGGAGCCAGCTCTTCAAAGCTGCCTTCACCTTTCCCAGGCAAGCCAGTCACACCCTTGCTGTGATCCCAGTCCATTTCGTGCGTGCTCTGGTCAGTTGTCTACCAGGACAACATTCCACAAAACCAAAGCTCATGTTTTACAATCCTGCACTGACTCTCCTATTTAACACTGCAACCAGCCCCCTTGTCCTTCTTTTCCTTTCCTTATGATACTTAGCACCTTCTCACATCCTATGTCATTTTATTGTGTCTTGTGTTTGGTGTTCATGGATTTTCTTCTTCCCAAGGATAGGACTCTTTGTTTATTTCATTCACTGATATGTCTCAAGTGCCTGTCTCACCGTAAGTGCTCAATAAACATCTGTTGGATAAATGAACACTTCTTTGTATCTCTGGAACATGGCATAGTGACTGGAAAACACTGAGTGCCCAAATAAATATTTGATGTTATCCAATTTTTATAACATCCATAATAATAATAACTAATATTTACTGAGCTCTTGTCATGTGTTAAATGATTTACACACATCGTCTCATTGCATCCTCAAAACAACCCTATGAGGTAGGTTACCATCTTCACTTACAAGAAATTTGAGGCTTTGCAAAATTAAGTAAATTGTCCAAGGTAAATAAGCAGTGGGACTGAAATTCAAATATAAAGTGTGACACCAATGCCCACAGTTTTAAAAGGCATATTGTTCCATCTCAAATTACAAAAACTCTCATGTTTATTTTTCCTGTCATTACATACTCTTCTAGTCTAGTATATTTTTTACTTCAAATAGAAGGTGATAGGAGCCGTTGACCTCTGGGCGTAAAAGACAAAGATAGGGCATTGTGTTGGAACTGTGTAGTTAGATACATTTCACAGTTAAATGTTTTGGATGAAAGTAAAAATGATGCTTATGGATCTCCTGTGTATTGCTCTAGAAGGAATAAAGCTCTTAGGCATAGCCTTCGGGTTCAGCACCTGTCTCTAGCCCCTAGCCACCCCCACCAAGAGAATACGGTCCCCCTACTTCAGCATCAACAGCTGACAGTGTCTTACAACTCCAGACGCCCTACACACACACACACACACACACACACACACACACACAAGGCCTAACCAGGCACTTATGAGGGCTTCAGAATCTACACCAGAAAATCCCACAGGAGTAATTCCATGTGCCAGGATTAGTAGTGGCCATGATCGTGGTGACAGGGCAAGCATCTTAGTGCCGTCATTTGCATTCTTCTTGGGTCTGTTGGGTCACTACAGAGGGTGAGTTCCCAAATCCAGAGTAATGAATGCAACCATATGTTTTGCAAATCGAGTCATATTTTACCTCACGAAATGTCTTTTAAAAAAAATGTGGACTGTGTATCTTCAATTAAAAATAAAATGAATCACGCCTATTTTCTATTAACACATTATATTTTCTCTTAACACATCATGAGGATTTTTTTTCCATCTTAGTCAACGTTCTTCAAAAATTCCATCTTTGATGGGTTGCTCTATGTGTCATCTTAAAGATGCACCAGTATTTATTTAACCTTTCTCTGTATATGGCACTTAGAAGCTATTTCAAAATTTTCTATTATAGATAATTTTTGCACATAATATCTTTGCATATAAAATTTACCTGTGTTAATTTTCTAAGTTTATGTATTTTGAGAGAGAGAGAGAGAGAGAGTACAAGTGAGGGAGGGGCAGAGAGACAGAGCGAGAGAAAGAACCCCAAGCAGGCTCTGCACTTTTAGTGCAGAGTTTGATGCGGGGCTTGAACCCAAGAACCATGAGATCATGACCTGAGCTGAAATCTAGAGTCAGGCATTCAACTGATGGAGCCACCCAGATGCCCCACCTGTGTTAATTCTTAAAAGAGATCTCCAGGAAAAAAAATGACTGATTCTAAGGGTAACTTTTTGAAAGATATATATTGCATATTGCCAAAATGCTTTCCATAAAATCTACACTAATCTAAATTCCCACCAACTGGATGAGAATGATCATTGCAAGACCCTCTTGCTAGCACTGAATGGTATCATTGAAAGAACATTCCAGATAATTATACAGGGAAGTCTCATCGTAGCTTTATTTGCATTTTTGTCATTAATGATGCACTTGAAGTCGTTGCCTATTTGTAAAAAGTTCATATTGTTTGTTTGGTATTTTTTTTGTTCATGCCCTTTCTTCAATTTTACCAGAAACTGTATGAACACTTTCTTTATTGAAGATATTTTTGGGTAAGTGAAATATCAACTCTTGCCATCTTTGCTGCCAATAGTTTTTCTCAGTTCGCATTTAATATATACCTGTATTTATGGGTATTTTTGTCATAAAATGATTTTAATTTCATGCAGTTAAACATATTGGTTTTCTGTTTTTTTCTGTTTTTAAGCATCTAAATTCCTTCCCTTTTCCAAAATCAGTATTTGGATTTTTCAAGAACATCAAGCTATAGTGAATCATTTTGGAATAGTTTCCAAATTACTGATCATCTAAAACTCAGGCTCATATTTTTCCGTAATTGTACTTTGAATTTATTTATTTATTTTGCAGGCATTAAGAGCAGATTTAGTACATCTCTTAGGGCTGCTAGTGACCTTACTCTTGGTGGGGATGAGAAAGGAGGGCACCAGGGAATCTGGATCTGGGGGGGAGCGGGTGGGGCCTTCCCTGGAGCAGGTGAAGAATCCTGTTACCCACCCGCCCCACCCCGCCACCTTCTCTTTCACCTTTAAGGTTTATTTATTTTTCAGAGACAGAGAGAGACAGAGCATGAGTGGGGGAGGAAAAGAGAGAGAGGGAAACACAGAATCCGAAGCAGGCTCTGGGCTCTGAGCTGTCAGCCCAGAGCCCGACCTGGGACTTGAACTCACAAACGACGAGATCATGACCTGAGCCAAAGTCGGACGCTCAACCAACTGAGCGACCGAGGCATCCTCTTTCACCTTTAAAGACGTTACGTGTGGAGCTGCCTCTGAGGCTCTGCCTTCCATCCCCACCAGAGCCTTTAATCCCTTTTTAATAACACACATCACAATGTCTCAGACTCTTGAGAGCTGGAGCTCTCTTGCGATTGGACTGTATCATTTTCAGTGTTATCAGAATGAAAAGGTCTAATTAGATGGCAGAGCTTGAAGAGAAGCTCCTGCTTATCAGCTGTTAAATTCTGCACAGGCTGTGTCAGAGCCATAAAAGCAGAGCTGGCGTTCCCGGTGGGGTCCCGGAATGGCATGCCAGTCCCTAGAGGGGCCAGCCAAGCTGCAGGTCAGTTAGAATGGGCGTCCGTGGGTAATTCCCAGATCAGGCTCATTTGTACCTTATGACTGTGAGTGTGCAGGAGGGTGTGACCATATAAATGTGCGCACGCACACACACACACACGCACACACACACCCAGACACACAGAGGAGGGGTGGGGGAATAAATGGAGAACAACGACTTAGTAAAAGGCAGATCTCTGTCTCATAACAATTTTGTTACAACATATAAAGACAGCTGCTCGTTTGAAACATCTACCCCTCTCTGCCTCTTTGAAATAGGGATGATCAGGGCTCAGCCTTCACAGGCAGGAGTAACTTAAGAGCCCAGGAATCAGACATTTCTGCACCTTGCCAACGATAGCTTTAAGGCACTCACCTACGGAACCTTGGACAAGACGGTGCCTGATGGTGGAGAAGGGCAGGGCAGTGCAGAAGCCTTCAGATCTCTGCCTAGATCTTACTAGCATGCTCTCCTTGATGAGCATGTATTCCCTCAGTCCAAAAGCGTCCTCATCTGTTTAAAATAATACCCACATCTAAATCTTATGAAGATGAATTTAGATTAGTAAAATGTCTCCCCTTTATTAAATATGAGTTTATTGGTTCTTGATATATATCAGTTTCCCCAATATTCTTAGCCCTTTTCAAACACTGGGTCTTCTGCTTTGTTTTGCTCTTATCTTGCAAGCAGCTCCTGGAAATTGCGGGTAACAAGGACTTTGGGACTCTTGTCCAGTTGGGTCCCTCTAAAAGAGGGGAGCTGAACCCTGTGGTGGCATCTGGCCAAGTTCACCTTCTGATCAAGGGCACAGCTGCTGCTCGTGGTCAGGGTTTGGGCTTTGTGCAATCTAAGCCTGGAGCCCACTGGCCAACAAACCCCTTTACAATCCCTTAAACAGATGGATAAAAGTCCTCCCTTGAGAGCCATAGAAAATGGTGTGTTCCCTTTGAGATTAACAGGAAAAATTTGTTGTTAGATTTCTGGGGAACACTTCCCCTCCAGAAGCCTTCTTCCCAAAAATGGTCCTTAAGTTTACGAGGTGAGCGTGGCAAAGGAGAAATCCAAGAGCTTTTGAAGTCTTAACTGGGTACTTCTTCCTGAAGCCCCGGGGTCCCAAGGGCTTTCTCATGTCTGTGTTATGCTCAGAGCATAGCAGAATGCCAGCCTCATCATACCAGCTCAATAAAGTGTGACGAAGGAATGAAGTAAAGAAAGAATCAAGGTAAAAAAGAAGAGAGAATGGTAAAGAGGGATGAGGATTCGGAGAAGGAGGAAGAGGTGGGGAGGGGGGCAGAGGGAGAGTGGGTCTGCTTCCCCAAACGAGAATGCATAATCTCCAGAACTGGCTGGTAGTGAAACGGAGCTGGAGCAGTGACTAAATAAACCAAGTTCTATAGTAAAGCCTCTTGAACGTCCCTTGAAAATAATATTTAGCCTTGAGTGTCTCAAGGGAAAGGAACAAGTATGCCCGCTAGACTGCAGGACAGAGATGGGCTCTTAGAAGCTATTTGAACTCAGTGAGTGCAAGACTAATTCTTTCCTACCAAAACCCATCATCCTTATCACGTTTCCCACCTCAGCAAATGATTATTTCAATACATCATTACTCATCTCTAGGTTCCTTGGTTTGTCTGTATGCCTTTGATGTCTCGTCTGAGTGTGTTACAAGCACTCTTTGTCCCCTCGGTGCCACAGAGGCAGAGGATGCTGGCCAGGGAAGGCTATGCAGTCGCAAGGAAGGAGAAAGGGAGGCAAGAAAGGGCAGAAAGGCTTCCCTAGGGGGGCCTGGGTGTCTCAGTCGGTCAAGCGTCAGACTTCGACTTAGGTCATGATCTCGGGTTTTGTGGGTTTGAGCTCCAAGTCAGGTTCTGTGCTGACAGCTCAGAGCCTGGAGCCTGCTTCGGAGTCTGTGTCTCCCTCTCTCTGTCTCTCTGGCCCTCCCCCCGCTCGCACTCCGTCTCCCTCTCAAACATAAAGAAACATTAAAAAAAAATTTTTTTTTTTTTGAAGACAGTGCTCTGGGAGGGGCGGGCTTCTGTCACCTGGGCAGCCCCCGCCAAGCGTTGTCGCTGCGGGACGCTCTGCAGGGCCATCGCCTGTGGGACCTTTCTAGACCTCCTCTCCATAGGTACGGCACATGGATCACAATGACTGAAGGGAAGCTTCTGCCATCCTCCTCCCCGGGGAACTCTCCAGCCGGAAGTTCAGGAGCAGCCCAGCCGAGGTTGTGGGTTAGCGGCTCAGTCTCAAATTGGCCTCTGCAATTTCCTGGCTTCACGATCTCTGGCAAATGACTTAACTCTCCTGAAACCTCCTGTCCTCCTATCAAATGGCGGTGGCAGGGAGGTGCTAAATGTACCCCCCTCGTGGAGCTGGGAGTGCTATCCGAAGCCAGATGGGCAAGGCCCACCCCCTGGAGCCTGCTCCACCCACCGCCCCCCTGCCCCAGCCACTGCAGAATCGCTAGCTCTGTCACCCACCCTCCGGCACCATGCAAATCCCTCCCTCCCAGGAACTGCCCGCTGCCCCACAGCCCTGCTCCTGGCACCACAGTCTGAGTTGATGCTGCTCTTCCATTTGCTTTGTCCTGACCTTGTTCCCCCTGGGGTGAGTCACCACCTGTCACGCTCCCTGTTGAGCCCACAGCTTATGGGGTGGACTCCTGCCCTGGACTCGAAGCCTTCATGTGGCCCCTGCCCTCCTTCCCACCTCTGCACTCTGGCTCCATGTACATCCTCTCCCACAGATGCGGCTTTAACCAAAACCAACATTTTTCCTAGGAGGATTTTTGTGACAATCTTGGCTTCCACTCCCACACTTTTTTTTTTTTTTTTCGGTTATTGTCAAAATTGTGCAAGATAGAATGGGCCACCCTGCTCTCTCCATTGTATTGTTTTAACTATGGCGTGATTTGAGGGTGGACCAATTTAAGAAAATTATTCCTTTTTCTACCCCAAAGCCTCTGAAACAGTAATGTAAACAAGGGGTTTTATTTATATACAAAAATAACAACGTCAAAAGAACAAAGGGCAGTATAGAAAAGCCGAGAACACTGCCTTCAGAGCAATTTGTATACAGGAAACATGACGCAAATATTATTTTTGCTCTAGCAAAAAATTAACCCTACACCTACTTTGTGGTGGTAATACATAACGAAGTTTTTCTTATAAGGTTGTCTCAACTAATTTTTACTTTTTCTACTTAAGGTTTCTGACACTCCATACTTAAGCCTGGGTATGGGTATCTGTTCTTAATTCCTGTCTTTACAGACATTTAGAAGCAGCAAGAACAAGATTATTTGCCTTGATAACCTAGCTCAGTGTCTCGAAAAATTAGGATAAAATTTTGTTACGACCTCCTGAAGGAAAAAAACAACAGATTCTACTATCACGTCTTGTTGTGCGGGTTTTGGCAATATTTAGAGTGGACCTGAGGTCAAACCCCAAATTTTTCATTCCCCAACTAAGGGACCCCTATGAAGGATGTGTTTCTCTGAATTTTGGTTTCTCCGTCAAAACATGGAGTATAATAATGCCTACCTTGAAGAGTTTTTTAGGAATTAAATAACATAAGGTATATAAAACATTTATCTTAGACCCTAGCACATAATAAGCATATAAAATTACTGTTAGCTATTATTTTTAAGCTTGGCCAGTGTAATTTTGTCCAGAGCTTTCCACGAAGGCCTTGCTCAATAACATAATGGGTGTAATTTGTCCAAGTTTGATGAGCCTCACTTCATATGGTAATATTCATCACCACCTCCAATAGATTTATTCAGTTTGCCTTTTTTTGGTGGGGAGAGGGGGAGGAGAAGGAGCACTCAGGGGAAGGGGAGGGGAGAAAGAGAATCCTAAGCAGGCTCCAAGCTTAGTGCAGAGGCTTAATGGGCTCCATCCCATTAGTCTAGGCTCAAGACCTGAGGAGAAATCAAGAGTCAGTTGCTTAACCGACTGAGCCACCCAGGCGCCCCTACCCAATTTGTCTTTGAAGTTGGAGTGCACATTCCACAGGAGAGAAGGTCTTTACCTCTATTTACATGTATGTGCCCAGGAAACCCTGGGCTATGCTAACACGGAGTATGCCTGATGGCTCCGTCCTATTGGAACACTCTGCCATCTTCCTCACTCAGTCCTGGGTCACCTGCTACCAGGGAAGCCTCCCGGCATCTCTAAAGCTTTGCTGATGTCACCCTTTTGCAGTTTTACAATGGTGTTCCTCTCTAGGTGATGCCACCTCCCACCCGACCCTGTCTCACAACTTGCCTGGTTAAGCAGAGTAGACGGAGTGGGCCAAGGTGGGTCAGGACACAGTCCCTGCATCAGGTGGATTCCGCAGGTGCAGCTACAGCACAGATTCTGGAAGGAAGACCTCTCTAGCAGGCAGAAGAGAGTATCTAACGGGGATGGCCAGAGCAGGCAGTGAACAGTGCTATCAAGCTTGTTGGAAGGCAGGGGTGTCCTCGCAAGTGGGGCATCCTTGCAGGTGGGGTCAACACAGGATCAAGAGTCCCGGAGGAGGTGATACCCAGAAAATGGGCAGCTTCGGGACGTTCCATGATGGGGACTCAGACAGGCCTCCACTCTTAGGGAGAGCTCCAGCGAAGACTCTGGTTTTCCCCCTCAGGAAGGACTAGGACCATCATCGGGACCCAAGTTCACGATGGCCTTGTACAGAGCCTGATGAAGATATTTACCACCAGGACCAGGAAAGTATGTGGTAACCGGGTCTCAGGATCAAAGCAAAAGACCAGATATCGGTACAGAGACTAAATGTCCAAGATGGGCTGTTTCCCCAAATCCATCTCACTGAGGTTAAGGTTTTGTCTTAAAGACGTGAATGAGGTCTCGCTTCCAGGTTGAAGATCCTGGTTAAGAAGAGAAAGATGGTAGACTGGGAGGAAAGCAGGATCTGATATGTAGAAATGGAATCTTTGGGCACCCAGTCATGCTATACTGTAAAATCAATGTCAATATCATTATTAAATAATGAATGCTTCCATATGTTCTGTCTCTCTGAATATACAAAGATAGTTATTAGGTCGTCTGTTGTCTAAACTCTTTTACTTGCTTTTGGCTTATGCAGGGCAATTAAGCCAAAGAACCTATGTCAGTTAGGAATTGTGTTCTGCCTACTCCCTAACCCCAAATGTTATTTTATCATTCTATAGACCAATGTTAAGGTTAGAAGCAGAACACCTGTCCATGCTGGGCAGGTGGTAGGAACCACCTAGTTTGGTAACTAGGGATTTGCGCCTCAGGGGAAACCCCGCTCCCTCCTCCCTCCCCTCCCCGCCCCCCCCCCCTCCGCCCCACCCAGTGGTAGACAGAGCTTCCTGGGGTGCCCCAGCTACACAGAGGGACAGCAGAGAGCCCACCAACACATAGCCTCTGAGACTCACAGAAATCCTCAGCCCTCCTACAAGGAATAGAATCTTCCTGCTAAGGGCATTTCTGCCTGGCATTGTTTCATGGGTCTTTTTTTTTTTTTTTCTGGCCACATTATGAAATTCAACCCATTTTGCTTGTAGAATCTTTCACAGAGGATGAAAAGACCATGAATTCAACCACCAACTGTGATAATTAAATCCTTCCCTATGAAATTTTGTTGTCTCACACATTTTGCTCACCACAAGACCTTTTTGACGAATGGGTAGAGAAAACCTCTTCTGGGTGAGTGGCTGGCAGAACAATGCCTCCTATCCATAGACGGTGTATCTGTGTGCTCATCTTTAGGGTGTTTTAAAGTTCTCCTCTGGGATCAGGGACGGAAAAGGACAGGATGAGGCCTTTGGGAGCTAACTGCTGGGGCATCGGGGTGAATTCCATTTCAAAACATATACAGATGGCAGAACTGAGGGCTTGCTGGCATCTGATTTTGCACTTTTTCAGAAAAAGTGAATGCTGTACAGAAAAAAAGGAGAAAAGAAGCAACGGCAGAAGAAACCAAGAACTGGTGGGAAATGAGGTAACTCTTGCATTTATGACGAATGAATTGAGTAAGACACGCACAATTGCTAAGTTGTGATCAGCAAAAACGTTGCTGAAAAGTTCC